>NC_088399.1:60472340-60791090 GCF_034236695.1 Oncorhynchus nerka
GATAGAGTGCATCATCAGAACCTGGCCTCCCCAATCACCCGACCTCAACCCAATTGAAATGGTTTGGGATGAGTTGAACCGCAGAGTGAAGAAAAAGCAGCTAACAAGTGCTCAGCATATGTGGGAACTCCTTCAAGACTGTTGGAAAAGCATTCCAGGTGAAGATGGTTGAGTGTGCAAAGCTGTCATCAAGGCAAAGGGTGGCTATTTTGAAGAATCAAAATGTTGTTTAACACTTTATTGGTTACTACATGATTCCATATGTGTTATTTCATCGTTTTGATGTCTTCACTATTATTCTACAATGTTGAAAATAGTAAAAAATAAAGAAAAACCCTTGAATGACTAGGTGTGTCCAAACTTTGGACTGGTACTGTGTTATGTGAATTTTGTTATCAATGTTCATAAACTTCAATTAATCTACTCAGTCTGCAACCTAGAGTTTGTAAGATTCTGGTTGAATGAAGAAGACAAGAGTCCCAGCTTACAATAATCAAAGTGTTTCTTCACGAGAACGTTCTAGTCCGTGGTACAAAAACATTCATTTTATACTGGCTCCTTACGCACATACCTTCACACATAAACAGTAGATATCCTACGCACAAACATACAATTTCAAATCTTAAACTACTTCTTGCTCAGATGGTCTGTGTTTTTCCACTATACAGATACATTGTTAAATCTGCAACATGTTTCATATTTTTTTGCAAGCCAAACACTTTCTCCCCTCCACGGGTGGAGACAGAATGTCCTGTAAGGAACACAGTAGTCCAGCTTGTCTGTCGATAGCTCCTCTTATCATTTGTTTCACACTTGCACCCTGCTTACATACTAAAAAGGAACAAAAGGTCCTTGTTCTAATTCTGACTAAAACTACACACATCATCAGATTATAGTTTTATGATTCGAATCAATTTCATACAATTATATGGTTTCAGAGTGGAATTATTTCATCTTTATCTTTCAACATATACATTATTTTATCATACTGTCTGTACACACACAAGACAATCACATAATGATACACAATAGGCACCAAAAGACAGACCATATGCTATCCTAGGCACTTTCATCTCACCCATGTATTGTATGTAGTCTTACGACTCACTTTTGAGACATGCTACTAATTAGCTTTTGACTAATAGCTTTTGACTAATTAGTAGTAACTTTTGACTGGTACTGTATATACATTTCTAAAAACCTATTTTTGCTTCGTCATTATGGGGTGTGGTGTGTAGAAAACAATTGAATACATTTTAGATTAAGGCTGTCTTGTAACAAAATGTGTAAATACTTTCCGAATGCACTGTAATTCCTGTAATCTTTGCTCTCTCCTCCTCTCGAATTTTTCCTTCGCTTGTGGACAACAGCTATCTGTGAAGTCACCAAAAACCTCTCCAAGCCAAACCTTCATACCGTAACCACTAAGTGCTACACAGCCTACATCGTTGTCACCATATAACGCTACAGTAAACACACTCTAATTCATGTGTTACTAATCCCACAATCCAATCCATGTGTACAGTGTACAGTACAGCAAGCAGTTTAGCAGTTAAACTGTGGGGCCCGGTGGCAATAAATTAATAAAAACTGAAAGCTTACCTTGACTTGAAAAAGTTGCCGTGTTGGATAGCCTTAGGCAGCTCGCTAACATAAATAACATGAATCTCTGTTTGAGTCAGGCTAAATTAGCCACATTAGGTCAACTAAGAAGAAGAAAATAAAACAAAATATAGCTAGCTCTCTTTCTCTCTGCTGCTGCTTCTCCTTAATTTTTATTAATGAATTTGTTCAAAACAGTTAAACTACTCACCACACTTTATGCCCTGCTGTGCTAGCTTTCTGTAGCTTATGCTTTCACTACTAGATTCATTCTCGGAACCTTTTTCCCGTTTCTCCAGTTGTACCTTTTGCCTCCAGAACCTTCACAAATCTTATGTTGGGTGTGCGGTAGATTCTGCCTATATCGTATAGTCTTATCTTAAAAGGAAAACTTGTTTATATTTTACTATTTCTATTTTTATGAAATTCACTGAGTAGGATGGTCGTCCCCTTTCTCTGAGGATCCTCCACTGGTGTATGTGTCACCATGGTATCAGTAGAGTCTCGGGGAACTGGCTGTCTTCTAAAAAGGACTCGCTAACGTAGCGTAATGGAATTGTTCCGAATGCAAAACACCCCCACCTACATGTCTTCGACAGTTCATCTTCCCCCTCTTCCCCTCTCCTCTCATCCACCCTCCCTCTCTCCCTTCCTACTCTCTATTCTCTTCTCCCTCTCTCTCACTCCGTGCTCTTGTCCATCTCTCTCTCTCCCATCCCCGCCTCTCTTCTTCCATTTTGACATCCCTCGTTCTCCGCACCATCAACTGGGAGCACATGTGGCCGTGGCTGCATCGCCAGGGACTTTTCATCCATCCATCCAGCCAGCCAGCCAGTGTGTATAAGAGACAGGAGACATCCAGACCGATGGCTGATAGATTGGCATTTTACTGAGACCTGTGGATGAAAACACGTTTCCCAAATTAATCCGGGATTAAGATATAAATCATCAGTGACCTTAGATGACAGGTGTACCTTAGGCTAGATGACAGGTGAATTTACCTGGCTAAACCCCCCCCTCCACATCCCCTATGACCACAAGCCTGTCGTTCTATCCATCTGTCCCTTAGGTGAGTGAGGATTGGGTAGAGTAGGTTAGAGGGCTCAGAAGATACAGTACAGCATATGTGTGATGTGTGGTGTGAAATTGTGTTTACGGGATGAATTCAAATACAGTTTGGGATTGTGGATAAATAGGGCACGCACTACAAATCCTCATATTCTACCCCAAAAACCTGTCCTCCCACATTTAGGCTTTGGCTTCTACAAACTGTCCAACTAAACTGTTTTATACTGTACAATACCAGACCACCAAGACTAGACTGCTGACACAGACTTCCTCATACTGTAGTACAGAATACGATTGTCCCACACTGTAATACCAACTAGAAAGGGTCATAAAAAAAATGGTATGCCTTGCTTCAGCTGTCAAAAAATTATTTTTATGTTAACGGAGGACATTATTATTTCCATCCAGTCTGCACGCTTTAAAGATTGATGGCGTTTCTAGCTTAAACAGTTGAAAAGGAGTAGTGGTCCAAATAATAATAACTATAATAATAAGTCAGAAGTATGTCAAAGAGCTAGAGTGGTCTTGCTGAAGCAAGTCACATGAACTATCCTACTCTTAAAATCCATCACCAAGTGTCTTATACCAAATAGTTTCACTGCTCCAAATCTGTCTTCATTGGCTGCAATACTGTACATTCAAAATGGCCTCTACCTGTTCCAGCTCTTTCACCCACGCATGCATACACTCTCCCTCTCTCCTCTACTGTCCTGTGTTTATGAACCTGTATGCGCCATACACCACTGAGACACACAGCCACGGACTTCACAACTGGGTTAAAACCTTCTCGTAAAAACCAATTAATTCATTTGTTAATTAATCTGATGAGCGCATTCCTGCTTTTGTCCATTGATCCCCCCCCGCCGAGCTCTGAATGAAAGTGTCATTCAATTCCAATTTCATCTCCTGATCTCTTTTCAAAATTGATCGCAATACGCCCGGTCTAGCACAAAGTGATATTGAGAGAGGGAATGATATGGAGATGGAAATGTATTTGATCAAAAATAAATTGAGGGGAGTGTGTCCTAGTGTTGAGGTGGTGTAGAGAGGGAATAGAGGAGTGGAGTGGTGATTGAACTGAGACAACCACATATAACAGTCAAAGTAAGTCAACTTTTCCTCAACAAAGCAGCTATTAGCAAAGTCATTGCTAGTAAGAAAAGACAAGTCTAAGTGCAAGAAAGGCGAGTACTGTCTAGCACACCTCCTTGTTTCCTTTTTCTTCCAGCTAGAACTGAGGGACTTTGAAGGGGACATATGGTATGTAGAGTGTTCGTGTTGCCATGATGAGCAGAAGGCAAGGTAAGAGTTATTCCAGTACACACCAAAGACATTATAGTGGCAACCTGTCCAGTCGTTTCACTGATCCGTATTCACGAAGGAGAGAATCCTACTTAAGTATATTGCCCATTCAATCAGCCACAGTATCAGCCCTCATGTGCCCTTGTGTCTGGCATCTCTGTGTTCTGTGCTGTCTGCTGGCTGGTCATTGAGAGGCCAGCTACCTGCTGTGGTGCTTCAAGCCCTCTTGGTCATTTGCTCTCACAAACACTTCTCACCGTCAGCTCTGCAGAGGATTAATAGGTGTGTCCCTCAACTCTGCTTTCTCCGATCTCTCCTTTCCCACATTCCTCCTGTCCTCCTCTCTGACTCCTCTGGTTTATTTGTTGAATCTGTTGTTCTCTTTCCTTTTCCTCTCTCTCGCTCTATCGTTCTCTTTTCTCTCTTGTCTCTCCATCTCAGCTTTTTCTATCAAGAGGTCAACAAGGAGAGGGAAACTGAGCTAAGGGTTAGGTGAGAGCAGGGAAGGAGAGGAGGAGTAAAGTGAATATTCTTATACTACACCAGGGGTAGGCAACTAGATTCAGCTGTGGGACAATTTTTGTCGGAGCAGATGGTCGGGGGCCCAATACATAATTATAATAATTTGTGCACTGCAAATTGACCACAACTAAGCCAGAAAAAGAGATTGCATTTGAAAAATAACAATAATTTCATACCTTGATTACATTGAAACACGATCACGTTTCTTCTTTTATTCATGGGAGTACTAGGCAGCAGATGTCCTCAATTAAACACATTTTCTGCTGAATTCATGGAAGTTTAACAGTCTTTTTTGTTAAACTAAAAACTTTGGGGGACCCCAAAAAAACCACTTGCGGGAAGGTTTTGGCCCATGGGCCGCCTGTTGCGCACCGCTGCACTACATGCTTGCTGGTTGCCCTTAACCTTACCTCAACAAGAGACCGTAGCCTTGTGTCTCAAGGTCACCCACCTGATTTGTGGGGCGGGTGGGGGTGGGGGGTCTGTGGGTTGTTGTGTAGCTGTTCTCACATGGTAAGTGTCCTCTTGCTCAGTGCAATCCGATATCCTCCCAGGTCCCCGTCTCTATTCCCATTCTCCCCAGCTCCCCTCCTGGCACACCTATATAGAGGAAGACACAAAGCAATTCGTGGGCCCAGGTGTGTACCAATTGGCTTTACACGGAGTACCTTTCCCCTGAAGAGTGTGCTGTTGTGTCGTCTTCCTCCCGGCTGGTCACTGAACTCTCACACTTTCTATTCTCATAGTTTCTACAGATCGTAAATTAAAGATAAACATTTTTGATCGATTGATTATGACTTTTCAAATCACCCAGTATTGGTATCTGCAACGTTAGCTCTTCAGCCAGTCCTGGAACTGTGACCAAAACGAGCTACATATGGACAGTACCAAAATAAGTGACCGAATGACTCTGCCTCCTCGCAGCAAAATCTGCAGAGCTGGGAAGGTTGTATATAGCATTCTATTGGTTGCAAGAATTTTGTATAATAATTTAAATTGAAATATTCAAAGTTTTAAATCCAGCGACGTTTTGCATGTCAATTCATAAACTATGTGCCATGGAATCTAGCTTGTATGGCTCCCTGGGAGAACCCCCCACCTCCTTTAGCGCCCCATCCCCGCCAACAAAACATTTTTATTCAGACATTTGGAACAACACAAAAAAATTATCATAACATATAAAACTATATAAATATAAAAATATATACAAAAATAAGACTCATGAATATCAAAAAGATGTAACAAAGACAAATAGAAACTAATTGGAGTACATAAATACAAATAAAAATAATCTAATTATTAAACAATTACCCTATTGCTAACAAAAAACACATAAAACTAAATTGCACAAATCCTATATCTCACAAATACACAAATAGAATAACACACTTATAAAGAAGAGAACCTGATTATTACACTATTGCACTTCAAACACGAAACACACAATCTAAACTGCAAAACGAATTACATTACTACTGTACAAAGTTAGAAGTGCGCTATTTGATAGATTTCCCCGCTCCCTCTACCTCGGGCTTCCACTTGGGGAGACCTGAGGTCAACCTATCCCCGCCCCCTCACCATCTCGTACTTCTGAGTGAGAGACCTTCCCAGGCAGTAGCCTGCCTAGCTCACAAACTAGAATCAGGGCACCCACTCCGACAAGATTAATTGACCCACAGTCCCACACGGTGACATGATATCATTGACATGACATGTAAATGAGCGATAGATTACCGATTCCGCAAATGTCACCACACCAAATTATTATTATTTATTTTTATTTAGTTTTTGTGCAGGCGCCCCGAGCGGCCTCCGGCAACATACCGCCCTGATTTAACCTCTTGCTTCTACTTGGGACGCTTGCGTCCCAACTAGAGCTCTGGAAATGCAAATGCACTACGCTAAATGCTAATAGTATTAGTTAAAACTCAAACGTTCATTAAAATACACATGCAGGGTATCGAATTAAAGCTACACTCGTTGTGAATCCAGGCAACAAGTCAGATTTTTAAAATGCTTTTCGGTGACAGCATGAGAAGCTATTATCTGATAGCATGCACCAATACACTACAACACAAAAGCACAGCAGGGGACGTAAACAAAATAATTAGCATTTCGGCGTTACACAAACCGCACAATAAAATAGAAAACAGTCATTACCTTTCACCATCTTCTTTGTTGGCACTCCTAAATGTCCCATAAACACTATTGGGTCTTTATTTCGATTAAATCGGGCCATATAAAGCCAAGATATCGTTATATGGATAAAGTAATCCTTCTCCCCTCCCCCCTTAAAAGACCTAGATGCACTATTGTAAAGTGGCTGTTCCACTGGATGTCATAAGGTGAAAGCACCAATTTGTAAGTCGCTCTGGATTTCAAATGTAATATGTAGACTGTGTGATAAAACGAAAAACAGCGATTTCACGTCATTTTTTAAAATTCAAAAAGTAGACGATAAACTTTCACAAAACACTTCGAAATACGTTTGTAATGCTACTTTAGGTATTAGTAAACGTTAATAAGCGATAAAAACCATCAGGAGGCGATGTAAAAATCATTAGCTGTCGTCTTGGAAAAAATTTCACGAGAGAGCTCTTCCAAATGATCTGGGCGGAGACTGGAGGTAAGTGGTTCCCCTGATTCGGTTCAACCAAGAATCAAAGATGATTCAATTCACAAGACTCTAGACAACATGGGGATGCTGTGGGAGTTGAATCCTCGGTCTTATCTAATTCGGCTCACTGTGAACAATTGCTGGAAGTGGCGCAAGGATATTTATTTCCATTTTCTGTGATCAGGTTTTCCTGCGCTTTCCGATGTAACGCACGTTATGTTATAGCCACAGTCGTGATTTAACCAGTTTTAAAAACGTCCGAGTGTTTCCTATCCACACATTCTAACCATATGAACGTACTATATTCCTGGCATGAGTAGCAGGGCGCTGAAATGTTGCGCGATTTTTAACAAAATGTTCAAAAAAGTAGAGGGTAGGAGCAACAGGTTAATGAACCATTCGCAGTTTCACTGTACCGGTCGTGTACCGGTCGCTGATACCTAAATCCGCCACTGCATGGAATCGGTGCATCGCAAATCTCTTCCCAACTATTTTGCAATTTAAATGGAACAGCTGTCAATGTTGGTCCTTAAATGAAACTGGTATATATTTTGATTTATCACAATTTTCATTAGCCTGTTAGTGATCCCTTCACGCGCCAATCCCTTTAGCCGGATCGATTTGACAACATCCAGTGAATTTGCAGAACGCCAAATTCAAACTACAGAAATAACAATATTCAAGATAACCGAAAATATAAGTGTAATACATCAATATAAATCTTAACTTCTTGTTAACTTCTTTGGGTAGGGGGCAGTATTTTCACGTCCGGATGAAAAGCAGAGTAAACGGCCTGCTAGAAAGCCATAAAAGCTAGAATATGCATATTATTATTAGATTTGGATAGAACGCAATCTGAAGTTTCTAAAACTGTTTGAATGATGTCTTTGAGTATAACAGAACTCATATGGCAGGCAAAAACCTGAGAAAAAATCCAACCAGGAAGTGGGGAATCTGAGGTTGGTCGATTTTCAACTCAGCTCCTATTGAAGATACAGTGGGATATTGGCAATGTTGCACTTCCTAAGGCTTCCACTAGATGTCAACAGTCTTTAGAACCTTGTCTGATGCTTCTACTGTGAGGTGGGGCCGAAGGAGAAGGGAATGAGTAAGGTCTGCCGTGAGCTGACCATGCTCTGACCATGTGCTTTCACATGAGGGGGAGCTCTGTTCCATCGCACTTCTGCAGACAATGGAATTCTCTGGTTGGAACATTATTGAAGATTTATGTTATAAACATCCTAAAGATTGATTCATTACATCGTTTGACATGAATCTACTGACTGTTACGGAACTTTTTGACATTTCGTCTGCTTTTAGTGAACGCGCTTCGTGACTTTGGATTTGTTTACCAAACGAGCTAACAAAAGTAACTATTTGGGCATAAATGATGGACATTACCGAACAAAACAAACATTTCTTGTGGAAGTGGGAGTCCTGGGAGAGCATTCCGACGAAGATCAGCTAAGGTAAGTAAAGATTTATAATGCTATTTATGAATTTTGTTGACTGCATAATATGGCGGATATATCTGTGTCTTGATTGGGCTCTGACCGCCAACTCAGATTATTGCATGGTTTTCTTTTTCCGTAAAGCTTTTTTGAAATCTGACACAGCAGTTGCATTAAGGAGAAGTGTATCTAAAATTCCATGCATAACAGTTGTGTCTTTTAGCAATGTTTATTATGAGTATTTATGTAAATTGATGTGGCTCTCTGCAAAATCAAAGGATGTTTTGGAACTTCTGAACGTAAGGCGCCAATGTAAACTCAGATTTTTGGATATAAATATGAACGTAACCTCTTCAACCTATGGGGACGCTATTTCATTATTGGATAAAAAAACGTGCCCGTTTTAAGCGCAATATTTTGTCACAAAAGTGCCCCAGAACTGATGCTACAGGCGAAACCAAGATGAAACCAAGATGAAACTTCAAACAGGAAATGAGCAGGATTTTTGAGGCTCTGTTTGCCAATGTCTCCTTATATGGCTGTGAATGCGCCAGGAATGAGCCTGCCCTTTCTATCGTTTCTCCAAGGTGTCTGCAGCATTGCGACGTATTTGTAGGCATATCATTGGAAGATTGGCCATAAGAGACTACATTTACCAGGTGTCCGCTCGGTGTCCTTTGTTGAAATTGCTGCGTAATCTACAAGCTGCACGCAGTCATCCAGTGATTGAGAGGAGAGAGGAGACTTCCACGAACGATATATCATGAAGAGATATGTGAAAAACACCTTGAGGATTGATTGCTGCGTAATCTACAAGCTGCACGCAGTCATCCAGTGATTGAGAGGAGAGAGGAGACTTCCACGAACGATATATCATGAAGAGATATGTGAAAAACACCTTGAGGATTGATTCTAAACAATGTTTACCATGTTTCAGTCGATATTATGGAGTTAATTTGGAAAAATTCGGGGGGTTTTTGGTAGCCAAACATGACGCAGAAAACGGAGCGATTTCTCCTGCACAAATAATCTTTCAGGAAAAACTGAACATTTGCTATCTAACTGAGAGTCTCCTCATTGAAAACATCCGAAGTTCTTCAAAGGTAAATTATTTTATTTGAATGCTTTTCTGGTTTTTGTGAAAATGTTGCCTGCTGAATGCTAACGCTAAATGCTACGCTAGCCTGCGAATGCTATCAATACTGTTACACAAATGCTTGTTTTGCTATGGTTGAGAAGCACATTTTTGAAAATCTGAGATGACAGTGTTGTTAACAAAAGGCTAAGCTTGAGAGCTAGCATATTGATTTCATTTCATTTGCGATTTTCATAAATAGTTAACGTTGCGTTATGGTAATGGCCTTGAGGCTGTAGTCACGATCCCGGATCCGGGATGGCTCGTCGTAACAGGTTAAGCATATGTTTTCATTTCAGTCTCTACTAACCGACGCTAATTGTATGGATTTCCTATTTAATAATGTAAAATGAACAGCTGTACAGAAAGACTCACGCGAAAGCCAAATTAAAAAGTTAATGTCAGATATTATTCATCATAATCAGACCGGTGTTTTACATGGACGATACAATGGAGATAATATAAGGCAAGTTCTGGAAACAATAGAACACTATGAAAAAACTGGGAAACCATTCCTGGCATTCATAGCTGACTTTGATAAGGTACAACTGGAGTTTATATATAAATGCCTGTAATATTTCAATTTTGGATAATCTCTTATAAAATGGGTTCAAAATAAGGTATCGTAACCCTATATATAAAATAGTAAATAATGGCTATTTCTCAGAAAGTTTTAAACTGTCAAGAGGAGTAAAACTTTTTTCCAAATTAACTCCATAATATCGACAGAAACATGGCAAACGATGTTTAGAATCAATCCTCAAGGTGTTTTTCACATATCTATCGATGATAAATCCTTCGTGGCAGGTGACTTTCTCTTCTGAAGAAATGGAACGCACATGGACCTAGAGATTACGCAATAATTTCGACACAGGACACCGGGCGGACCACTGGTAAATGTAGTCTCTTATGGTCAATCTTCCAATGATATGCCTACAAATACGTCACAATGCTGCAGACATCTTGGAAGAACGGCAGAGAGCATAAGCTCGTTCACGGCACATTCACAGCCATATAAGGAGACGATAGAAAAACAGAGCTTCAAAAATTCTGCTCATTTCCTGTTTGAGTTTCCTCTTGGTTTCACCTGTAGCATGAGTTCCGTGGCACTCACAGATAATATCTTTGCAGTTTTGAAAACGTCAGAGTGTTTTCTTTCCAAAGCTGGCAATTATATGCATAGTCGAGCATCTTTTCGTGACAAAATATTGCGCTTAAAACGGGCACGTCTTTTTATCCAATAATGACATAGCGCCCCCATAGGTTGAAGAGGTTAAAGTACTTTACTTCCTCTTTCAAAATATAATTTGGTGTTTCATGGGTGACTACATCATTTGTAACACGTTTCAGTAAATAATTTTTGGTAGCATGTAAATAATTTGGTGCATTTATTCCCATATTCCATCCAGTTCGCTTTATTTTTATAATGTATTACACTTTCTTGAATAAGTTCCTCCATTTCTTTTTGTTTTACCTCAAACCTATTCTGTACTGTTAGTCCTTCCATTTCCTTTGTTAATATGGACTCTTTTGATCTAAATTGCTTTTGTTTTAGAGTACTGAATTGCATGGCCTCTAAAGGCAAATTCAAAGTGTCCCAATAAAGGGATCTGCTGTACCTACAGTATGTTATGTCATAAAAAATAAGTTATAAATTCTTCTTAGTTCAAAAAAAGTTATCATCTAATAGGCTTTGATTAAATTTCCAATATCCTCGCCCGCGTGGAAATTATGTAAGACTAATATATATGCCAATTATGTGATGGTCCGACCGCATTATATCCCCTATCAACACTTTTTAAAACTTTTGGTACCAGAGAGAATGACATAAAAAAGTAATCAAGACGACTAGCTTGGTTAAGCCTCCACCATGTAATGTCACTAGGTCAGGATATTTAAGCCTCCGTATATCCACTAGATCCAATATATCCATGACATTCGTGATTTCCTTAAGTTTATGAGGGTGATTTCCTTTATGGTCCATAGAGGTATTTAATACCATATTATAATCTCCCACCATAATAATAGTATTGTACTGCTTGTAGGGTTGATCAATTATTATCTATATTTTCAAAGAAGCATGGATCATCATTATTTGAACCGTACAGGTTAATGAGCCAAATCTGTTTATGGTCCAATAACATTTTTTAAATCACGTGTTTTTGTTGTCCCAGAGCAAGTCTGATTCCAGTCACTGTGTCTGAGAGACAAGGTTTAGACCAGACCCAGACATGAATAGAGTTAACATGCACCAGGCAGTCCAGACTATATCAATTTCAAAGCCATTATGCCTTTCAAATGGGCCATAAAACTGCAATACAGGTTGGCCTCCAGGAAGAGAGCTAATGGGGATCCATTTTTTACAAAAAAAATTAAATACAGTCCATCCATGCAACCTCCCTGTCTCTCTCTCCATCCATTTGATAGCAGAATTCCCTGGATCAATTAAACATACCCAAATTAGTCTCCACAATATTCCATTTTGGCTAAATGTCTCAATTAGATATCTGCACGTTTATCTCATTGTTTTGAAAGACTATTTCGAGCTCCATCCTCGCAAATGATTTGCTTTTATGAAGTTAAGCTGCCGTCAATTAAGGCTTGTTTGATCTCCTCTCTCGCCAGGCCAATATTAATGAGCCTCTTTAGTGTCAGCACCTGCGGAGGGTGGAGCTCTGGCTGTCACTAATTACACACTAATTAGGCCTAATCCCAGACTTCTTAACGATCCAGGTGTGCCAGGGATCACGTGTTTTTGTTGCCGCTGCACTTAATTACTTGACCATTATAAACTAGGGATTTACGGGTTGCTGCTGGGAAGAGTTTATTTAGGCTGTACTAGCTCCAATAGGCTGTTGGATGTTTGTTTTGTGGGCTGTGTGTACTCTGGTTCCATCTGGGTGTTTTGGATCTACACAGATGGTGTCTTCCTCTAGTTTATCTGATGTAGTTTGGATGGTTGAGAAAGTGTTGGAGTTGTAACAGAATAATCCCAGAACAAAGGCTTACGAAATGTATGTAGGTGAGTGAGCGAAAGTGCACCTTTGTGCCTGAGTGCTTCTCCGTATTTGTGTGTGAATATGAGAGAGAGAGAGAGAGTATATGGGAGGGAGGTGCCTCATCTTTTCCTGTCCTCCTGGAAAAAGAGGTAGGGAGAGGTAGAGAGAGAAGGCAGAAGATATGCTAGAGAGATTACCCGTAAGAGGTGAACAGATAGGGGGATTACAGGAATCACTTGACCTAGGGAGCAGCCATTAAAGCAAAACTAATTACCCAGCAATGACCCTGAAGATAGGAGCCAGAGACACAGCTCCGGTTCCAGCTCCCACGGGCTCCGACAGAGACGGAGACCATCAACATGATGCACTAGGGTAGGGTTCCCCAACTGGAGGCCGGGATTTTATCCCCCCCCCCAAGTTTTCTGAAACAAAAATAGTAATATTTTGGATTGTTGAACATAAGACTATAAAACACTAGCAAATCAGCTCCAAATGATTTTACTTTAGGAAATCAAAGTATTCCCATGCATAATAGAGAGATATACAGTATGTATACAAATTGTAAGCAATATTTGAAATGATTGTTTTAGTCAAATGCTATATCTGTTTGGGCTTCTTACTGTCAATTTGCGGTCTCCATATTATTTGCAATTATGTTCCGGCCTCCTGACCATCCGCTCAATAACAAAATTGTCCTGCAGCTGAATCTAGTTGATGATCCCTGTACTAGGTGGCCATGCGATTATGTTTGGACAGCGCGTAGCCACAAAAACCATACAGACATTTTCCAGCCAAGGAGAGGTGTCCCAAAAGTCAGAAATAGCGTTAAAATGAATCACTAACCTTTGATGATCTTCATCTGATGGCACTCCCAGGACCCCATGTTACACAAATGTTTGTTTTGTTCAATAATGTTTATCTTTATGTCCAAAAACCTCATTTGAAATTGGCGTGTTATGTTCAGAAATGCATTGTCTCAAACAAACATCCGGTGAAATTGCAGAGAGCCACATCAAATTACAGAAATACTATTATAAACATTGATGAAAGATATAAGTGTTATACATAAACTTCTTATTAATCAAGCCACTGTTTCGATTTCAAAAAGGCTTTACGGTGAAAGCACACCATGCGATTGTTTCGTCAGCGCCTAGCCACAGAAAACCTTACAGCCATTCTCCAGCCATGGAGAGGTGTCACAAAAGTCAGAAATAGTTTTAAAATGAATCACTTACCTATGATGATCTTCATCTGATGGCACTCCCAGGTCTCCATGTTAGACAATAAATGTTTTTGTTCGATAAAGTTCATCTTTATGTCCAAATACCTCCTTTTTCTTCGTGCGTTTAGTCCAGTAATCCAAATGCACAATGCGCGGGCACAAATTCCAGAAGAAAAGTCAAAAAAGTTCCATTAAAGTTCGTAGAAACATGTCAAACAATGTTTCTAATCAATCCTTAGGTTGTTTTTATCATAAATATTCAATAATGTTCCAACCGGACAATACTGTTTTCATTAGAAAGGAAAGGGAACGAACGTCGCACGCACGGCCATGCGCGATAAACAACTCATGGCTTTCAGCTAAGCTACTTGCTTTGAGTGGTCTTATTCTCTCCCTTTTCACAATAGAAGCCTGAAACAACTTCTAAAGACTGTTGACATCTACTGGAAGCCTTAGGAAGTGCAATCGGACCCCAAAGACATGGATAGTCGATAGGCACTTCACTTGAAAACTACTAACCTCAGAATCCCCACTTCCTGGTTGGATTTTTCTCAGGTTTTCACCTGCCATATGAGTTCTGTTATACTCACATACATTATTTTAACAGTTTTGGAAACCTTAGAGTGTTTTCTATCCAAAACTACTAATAATATGCATATCTTAGCTTCTGGGTCTGAGTAACAGGCAGTTTACTCTGGGCACTCTTTTCATCCAAACTTCCCAATGCAGCCCCCTATCCCAAATATGTTTTAAGTATGCCCTTACCTAAGGAAAACGACTGAGGGGCTCTATGCAACGCCCTTAAACAATTCCCTTGGGTAAGGGAAATTATTTCTTAAGATAAATCCTTAACTGGAACACTTAAGATGTTTTTCAACCGGGCCAAGAGCAGGAAGTGTGTTTGCAGAGACTTTACCTAAAGCGGATACGGGGTGGACTTTTGACGGAAGTTGAGGGATGAGGCACCACTCACAACCCCACAACCCACAAATACTGTGTCCTATTTAAAAGTGTTGTGGATCTACCTCATCGAAGGAAGAATGGAAGAAAGTAGGATAGTCATGTCAATTTTAATGGTTTGAGACACAGAAAAATATTTCACTCTTTATCCTACTACTTTGCCTGAGCAATGTAGCTAAAGTGGTGCTTGTAATCAATTGACGAAACACAGTAGAACTGGAGACGCGCTTTGGGAGTGTTTCCAATTATCTGGGATGTTGTTAAACTGACTTTGCTATCAAACCGTGCATTTTCAAGCCCAATAGATTTCACATATATTCACCTTCACCCTTAAAAGGTAGCTGATAGATCAACGTGGTATCATTGCTAAGCATCACGTTGTGAAGCTTTTGAAAAGATGTATGCATAAAAAAATATGCATATAGATCTGTAGTAAATCCCTTTGTCTATCAGAGTTAAACGTCCGTGTGAAACTAAAAACTACAGACAGATAACCTTGGAGAGTTCTCTATGGCGGCATCTTGCTGTCACACTCAATTCTCTTCAACAATCTCTCTTCTATAAAAAGACAAAAGAACAAACAATAGCAAGTGAACAAGGGAGAGAGAATTAGAACAAGATGTTCCTAATTGAAACCTCATTTATTCTCGCCCGCATTCCTTCTCATTCCTTAACTGCTGCTATCAAACAATTAAAAGACGACTCTGCGTCAGGAGGTCAATATTTCCCCCTCTCTGAGACGATGAGCGGAAGTAAACATGAATTATACAATGCATTCATGACCACACTGACATGTATAATTAATGAGAAGTAGCCCAAAGTAAATATGTCATCGTCATACAGTGTATACTGTACCGAACACACCCTTCCTGCTAAATCAGGCTTTAGTTGAGTCAGAAAACAATTATGTAAATGTATGTAAATGCATAACACCATTATTGTTAAGGTACGTTTACCCAATTGGTACTATTTAAACTACTGAGCTACTGTCCATGAATGCACATGAGAGCAATATCAGGGATAATTATAATTATAATACTGTGGAATTAGAGCAAGCTCCTCACCCTTTAGCACAGGGCACTGATGGCAGTGACAACAGTTGTACAGTTAGGGTACGTTTGACTGCTAAAGGTCCATAGAGGACAGTGTCTCGGTTCTGGATGTCCCCGGAAAGGCCTCGGTTGGATCAGGTCGGATTGGGGTAGGTCGGACTTATTCTCACTAGCCACAGAAGCACTGAGTCAAACTGTCTACCCTGCTATCCTCTCTTCTCTCTGCTCTCCTGATGATCTCTTCTCCTCTTCTCTCTGCCTCTCTTCTCCCCTGACACAGTGAAATTGAAATGTTTTATTAAAACTCATCCCATTAACACTGTCCCTTCCTCTAGTTAGATGCAGTGGGCTGGTGGAGAGATGCTGTAAGGATGTACTGTACCGACCCATACTATCTCTCTTGTTCTCTCGCTCTACCGTCCTCCGGCAATGACGGTACCCTGGGATCACAATCGGCAGCAGAGAGACATGTAATGTGATGAGGAGAGGGAGGGGGAGGGAGGGAGGGAGGGAGGGAAGAGGAGAGGGGTACTGGGTCAGCACTGCAGTGGTGATAGGAGTTGTGTGAGGATAAGGAGGCTGGCTGGTGCAGCTGAAAGAAAGGGAGGGTAGGAGAGGAGGAGGGAGGCACAGACACACACTGAGAGACTGTTTTAAAAAAAATATTATGTGAATGTGCGTGTTCGTGCGTGCGCGTGCCATACGTACGTGTATGCATGTGTGTGTGGTTGTCTGTCTGTCCATCCGTCTGTCTCTCTCTCTCTGTGTGCTCCATTCCCACAGAAGCGACCCAATCACTGAAAGAGCGAGGCCTGAGTCAAGGCTGTTTTTGCGGCTTGCTGGCCTGGAGGTAATCCTGTTCACTGAGGACCAACCAACACTTCTGGGGGGAATGGCAATGAGCCAAGGGGGAGGGCTGGGAGAGAGAGAGAGAGAGAGGCAGGAAAATAGGGCGAGAATGTGAGGTTGGGAGTTTGTAATGAGAACAAAGCATCATCAGCTCACATCACTTCTCAGTGGGCTGATGCTGTTACCTAAGGTGCTGAGGTACAGAGCTTCTACTCACACTCGCATTCAGGCGCAGGCACACACCCTCAAACGCACACCCGCAAACGCACACACACACACACACACACACACACACACACACACACATCTGTTCAGCTGCCCAGTGTCAGATCTCTTTGAACCAGCAGTCCCTCACGGTACGGCCCCTCTAACTCCCCACCCCAGGCCCACTTAAACCCTAGCCTACTTCTGTTCCAGGTGGATTCCCTACATTGGTGCTGGATTGGAGGACTGAAACCCAGAGGTGGAAAGAATACTGAAATATCCTACTCAAGTAGAAGAACTGTTACTATGATGACATTTTAGAACTACTCAAGTAAAAGTAAAAATAGGTCAATTAAAAAGTATTCTAAAAGTAATTGAGTTATTATCAAAACATTGACCTTGACTGTGAGTTGCAATGAGGCACATCTGTATGTAAAAAAATATATACACTGCTCAAAACAATAAAGGGAACACTAAAATAACACATCCTAGATCTGAATGAATTAAATATTCTTATTAAATACTTTTTTCTTTACATAGTTGAATGTGCTGACAACAAATCACACAAAAATTATCCATGGAAATCAAATTTATCAACTCATGGAGGTCTGGATTTGGAGTCTCAAAATTAAGGTGGAAAACCACACTACAGGCTGATCCAAATTTGATGTAATGTCCTTAATGTCATGTTCTGACCTTTATTTCCTTTGTTTTGTATTTATTTAGTATGGTCAGGGCGTGAGTTGGGTGGGCAGTCTATGTTTGATTTTCTATGATTTGGGATTTCTATGTTTCGGCCTAGTATGGTTCTCAATCAGAGGCAGGTGTCATTAGTTGTCTCTGATTGAGAATCATACTTAGGTAGCCTGGGTTGCACTGTTTGTTGGTGGGTGATTGTCTATGTTAGTGGCTTGTGTCAGCACAGGTCTCATTTGTAGCTTCACGGTCGTCATTGGTTTATTGTTTTTGTTACTCTTTTGTATAGTGTTGCAGTGTTCAGTGTTCTCTTTATTAAAATTCACTATGAACACATATTGGTCCTCTGATCCTTCTCGCCTCTCCTCTTCAGATGAAGAGGAGGAAGACCGTGACACATAAAACAAGTCAAAATGAGGCTCAGTAGTGTGTGTGGCCTCCACGTGCCTGTATGACCTCCCTACAACTCCTGGGCATGCTCCTGATGAGGTGGCGGATGGTCTCCTGAGGGATCTCCTCCCAGACCTGGACTAAAGCATCCGCCAACTCCTGGACAGTCTGTGGTGCAACGTGGCATTGGTGGATGGAGCGAGACATGATGTGCTCAATTGGATTCAGGTCTGGGGAACGGTCGGGCCAGTCCATAGCATCAATGCCTTCCTCTTGCAGGAACTGCTGACACACTCCAGCCACATGAGGTCTAGCATTGTCTTGCATTAGGAGGAACCCAGGGCCATCCGCACCAGCATATGGTCTCACAAGGGGTCTGAGGATCTCATCTCGGTACCTAATGGCAGTCAGGCTTCCTCTGGTGCGCACATGGAGGGCTGTGCGGGCCCCCAAAAGAAATGCCACCCCACACCATGACTGACCCACCACAAAACCGATCATGCTGGAGGATGTTGCAGGCAGCAGAACGTTCTCCACAGTGTCTCCAGACTCTGTCACGTCTGTCACATGTGCTCAGTGTGAACCTGCTTTCATCTGTGAAGAGCACAGGGCGCCAGTGGCGAATTTGCCAATCTTGGTGTTCTCTGGCAAATGCCAAACGTCCTGCACGGTGTTGGGCTGTAAGCACAACCCCCACCTGTGGACGTCGGGCCCTCATTACCACCCTCATGGAGTCTGTTCCTGACCATTTGAGCAGACACATGTACATTTGTGGCCTGCTGGAGGTCATTTTGCAGTGCTCCTCCTGCTCCTCCTTGCACAAAGGCGGAGGTAGTGGTCCTGCTGCTGAGTTGTTGCCCTCCTACGGCCTCCTCCACGTCTCCTGATGTACTGGCCTGTCTCCTGGTATCGCCTCCATGCTCTAGACACTACGCTGACAGACACAGCAAACCTTCTTGCCACAGCTTGCATTGATGTGCCATCCTAGATGAGCTGCACTACTTGAGCCACTTGTGTGGGTTGTAGACTCTGTCTCATGCTACCACTAGAGTGAAAGCACCGCCAGCATTCAAAAGTGACCAAAACATCAGCCAGGAAGCATAGGAACTGAGAAGTGGTCTGTGGTCACCACCTGCAGAACCACTCCTTTATTGGGGGTGTCTTGCTAATTGCCTATAATTTCCACCTGTTGTCTATTCCATTTGCACAACAGCATGTGAAATGTATTGTCAATCAGTGTTGCTTCCTATGTGGACAGTTTGATTTCACAGAAGTGTGATTGACTTGGAGTTACATTGTGTTGTTTAAGTGTTCCCTTTATTTTTTTGAGCAGTGTTTATACTATTAACACTTTCAAATAAATTTAACATTCAAAGCAATTCAAATGTATTGATAAACTAAACGCAATATAAAATAAAGTGCATAAACAATAATTCACACTCTCACTCACTCAGTGACCCATACAAGGCCAAATAGGGAGTTGCCAGGACACACTGGACATGCCTAAAGAATTTTATGTCAAATTAGCTCTAGAGGAAACAACAGAACCTCATGGAAATGTTAAAGGAATTAGCAAACCTTTGATACTCCTGAATAGAAAAGGGGCTATAGATGTTGCAAGAGATTGATAAACTACAGGCTACATATACAGAGTCCATTAGGTTATCAGTGTTCCTTAAAGGGAAACTTCACATCTTAAGCTTCATATTCATCATCTCCAGCACCACCCCAACATCAACGTATTTCCAATGGTGTGCGCCGAATAATTTTGACCAATTGCGAGTAGGCATTGCCTACAAATTGTCTATTAATTGGTTGATGATGTCATTGGGAACGCTTACCTTTTTTTATCTTTTATACTACTAACATAGAAACTCGCCATTGTCATATATGTTGATGTTGGGCCAACGCCTTCCCTTCTCTCTGAACTTTCTGTTCTGTTTTAGCAGGAGCTGATTTTCAGTGAATTGAGTCTTTCCTGACTCGCTTTGCAGTGAAGAGAAGTCCAGCACAGCTAAAAAGACGCTCATAGGCGGCAAAGGCAGGCAGGCCTGTGTTCAGCTTGAGACAGCTTCTTTATATATGGAAAGGAATGAAGCAAGTCCATCTTATCTGACACACAGGCAAGGTACCCATCCAGCTCCCTTGTACCTTGTGACCTTTTGGGCAACAGTGATGTGGAGAAATCAGATGAATGCTGTCTCTGTTGCGCTGTCTCGTTCTCTGTCAAGATGATGCTTCAAAGCTGTATAGTGGTAAATACAAAAAAAAATCTTATTTGATCAAATCACTGACAATACAAGAAGAGCCCAAACACCGACTTTCCATACTTGTTATTCTCAGAGACTGAAGTGAGTTTTGTCAGATGTCCTCAGACATACAAAGTCCATGTCTATCTGTACCTATTGTGTAGACTCACACAGTTAAATCAACCCATTCATTGTTCTCTTTCACTTCACATACACACCCACTCAATAAAAAAAAGAATGATATAGACAAAACCTTACTTGTGAAGGACACTGATGTTGAATGAATACATCAATCATGAAGGTTAATGTAATGAAAGATAGGGATAAAATTAGCTCTCAATGTGTCATGAATGGCATCATAAAGGTGTTATGAAAGCTTAGACACATTAAAGGCCCCAGGCCCTAGTTATAGTCAAGTTAAGTCCATCTATGTGATGGAATAATGGGATATTTAGTTATTCATCTATGCATTTATACGTCATCTGAGTAATTCATACACCTGAGTAATCTAAACAAATATAGTTAGCTTAAAAAATAATATAATTTGACCCTGTCCTAATTTACACAGACAAAGTACATAGCTAAAAATCATAGGAATTTCCATTTATGTCATGACCAAGCAAGCTAATGTTAGCAAACTAGCTAGAAAGTTCACTTGTTGATGTTAGCCTAGCTAATGTTGTTAGCTAACCAAGATAACTTACATGGCTTGCGTTAGCTTGCTGGCTAGCCACCACAACACATAGTGACAATGATGTGCTTGCCACAATAACGACTATCATCGGGTGGTGGTTTGCCATGTACCTAGCTAGTTAACTTAGGCTACAAGCTGCTAAAGCCATCTATATCACAATTTTTGATCATTCATATCTAGTTATCTTACCTATATCAGTGGAGGCTCCTCAGAGGAGGAAGGGGAGGACTATACTCCAATGGATTTCAGTGGATCCAGTGGATTTCAAAAAAACAAAAATAGTAAAACATTTAAAAAGTTATCCTTTTGAGATAAAACTAAAAACCAAATAATTGGTTAAAACACTGTTTGCAATGAAGGTCTACAGTTGCCTCAACAGCACTCTGTAGGGTAACACCATGTTGTAGCCAGAGGACAGCTAGCTTCCGTCCTTCTCTGGGTACATTGACTTCAATACAAAACCTAGGAGGCTCATGATTCTCACCCTCTTCCATAGACTTACACAGTAATTACAACTTCCAGAAGACGTCCTCCAATCTATCAGAGCTCTTGCAGCATGCGAATCAATCTAGCACCGAAAGCATAAGCTACAGTTAACTAGCACTGCAGAGCATACAATGTGGTGAGTAGTTAACGAGTTGTCTCAAAGAGAGAGAAAGACAATAGTCGAACAGTTTTGAACAAATTAATTTCTTAAATGAAGGAGAGAGAGATTTTTACTTACTATGCTAGCAAGTGCAGCTAGCTATTTTAACCTACTCAAACAGACAGATGCTATGTTAGCTAGCTGGCTATGACTATCCAACACTGGAACTCTTCCAAGTCAAGGTAAGCTTTTGGTTATACAAATGTATTACCACTAGGGCCCGCCAGTGTAACTGCTAAAAGCTAGCAAGATGGCGCCGACAGAGATGGTTGCCTCGCTTCGAGTCCTTAGGAAACTATGCAGTATTTTTTTTTTAGGTATTATTTCTTACATTGTTAGCCCAGAAAATCTTAAGTGTTTTTACATCCATCCGGGAAGAACTATTGGATATCAGAGCAATGTCAACTTACATTACGACCAGGAATATGACTTTCCTGAAGCGTATCCTTTGTTCG
Source organism: Oncorhynchus nerka (assembly GCF_034236695.1). Lineage (NCBI taxonomy): Eukaryota > Metazoa > Chordata > Actinopteri > Salmoniformes > Salmonidae > Oncorhynchus > Oncorhynchus nerka. The sequence continues at coordinate 60,494,454 of NC_088399.1, forward strand.
GACCACCACCCAGGACATTGGAGCTAATCCCAGAGGCCGACCCAAAACAACATCCCCTCAGAAGAGGTAGACAGAGCAGCCTCCTGGTCAGACTTTGAAAGCGTGCATGCCACCCACGGCTTCCGAGTATATTACTCGCCAATGTCCAGTCTCTAGACAACAAGGTGCACGAAATTAGGGTTGCCTTCCAGACAGACATCAGAGATAGTAACATTCTCTGTTTCACGGAAACCTGTTTCTCTCGGGATATGTTGTCGGAGTCAGTACAGCCACCGGGTTTCTTCATGCGTCGCGCCGACAGAAATAAACATCTCTCTGGGAAGAAGGGCGGGGTTGTATGCTCCATGATTAACGACTTATGGTGTAATCATAACATCATACAGTAACTCAAGTCCTTCTGTTCACCTGACCTAGAATTCCTTACAATCAAATGCCAACCATATCATCTCCCAAGAGAATTCTCGTCAGTTATCGTCACAGCTGTGTATATCCCCCCTCAAGCAGATACCACGACGGCCCTCAAGGAAATTCACTGGACTATGTAAACTGGAAACCATATATCCGGAGGCTGCCTTTATTGGAGCTGGGGATTTTAACAAAGCAAATTTGAGAGCAAGTCTACCTAAATTCTATCAATATATCGATTGCAGCAATCGTGTGGGTAATACACTGGACCACTGCTACTCTAACTTCCGCGATACATACAAGGCAAAACCGTAAACACGGGCACCCTCACAGACATCATCCTAACCAACTTGCCCTCTAAATACACCTCTGCTGTTTTCAACCAAGATCTCAGTGATCACTGCCTCATTGCCTGCATCCGTAATTGGTCTGCGGTCAAATGACCTCACCTCATCACTGTCAAACACTCCCTGAAACACTTGAGCGAGCAGGCCTTTCTAAACGACCTGGCCCCGGGTATCCTGGAAGGATATTGACCTCATGCCGTCAGTAGAGGATACCTGGTTATTCTTTAAAAATGCCTTCCTCGCCATCTTAAATAAGCATGCCCCATTCAAGAAATTTAGAACCAGGAACAGATATAGCCCTTGGTTCTCTCCAGACCTGACTGCCCTTGACCAAGACAAAAACATCCTGTGGTGTTCTGCATTGGCATCGAACAGCCCTGTGATATGCAACTTTTGAGGAAAGCTAGGAACCAATTAGTTCGGAAAGCCAAGGCTAGCTTTTTCGAACAGAAATTTGCTTCCTGCAACACAAACTCAAAAAAGTTATGGGACACTGTAAAGTCCATGGAGAATAAGAGCACCTCCTCCCAGCTGCCCACTGCACTGAGGATAGGAAACTCTGTTCCACCGATAAATCCACTATAATTGAGAATTTCAATAAGCATTTTTCTACGGACCCTACAAATCAGCCGGGCTAGACAATCTGGACCCTTTCTTTATAAAATTATCTGCCAAAATTATTGCAACCCATATTACTAGCCTGTTCAACCTCTCTTTCGTGTCATCTGAGATTCACAAAGATTGGAAAGCAGCTGCGGTAATCCCCCTCTTCAAAGGGGGGGACACTCTTGACCCAAACTGCTACAGACCTATATCTAACCTACCCTGCCTTTCTAAGGTCTTCCAAAGTCAAGTTAATAAACAGATTACCGACCATTTCAAATCCCACCGTACCTTCTCCGCTATGCAATTTGGATTCAGAGCTGGTCATGGGTGCACCTCAGCCACGCTCAAGGTCCTAAACAATATCATAACCGTCATCGATAAGAAACAATACTGTGCAGCCGTATTCATCGACCTGGCTAAGGCTTTTGACAGAGTCTATCACCACATCCTTATCGGTAGTCTCAACAGCCTTGGTTTCTCAAATGATTGCCTCGCCTGGTTCCCCAACTACTTCTCAGACAGAGTTCAGTGTGTCAAATCGGAGGGCCTGTTGTCCGGGCCTCTGGCAGTTTCTATAGGGGTGACACAGGGTTCAATTCTTGGGCCAACTCTCTTCTCTGTATACATCAATGATGTCGCTTTTGCTGCTGGTGAGTCTCTGATCCACCTCTACGCAGATGACACCATTCTGCATACTTCTGGCCCTTCTATGGACACTGTGTTAACTACCCTCCAGATGAGCTATAATGCCATACAACTCTCCTTCCGTGGCTTAAATACAAGTAAAACTAAATGCATGCTCTTCAACCGATTGCTGCCCACATCTGCCCGCCCGTCCAACATCACTACTCTGGACGGTTATGACTTAGAATATGTGGACAACTACAAATACCTAGGTGTCTGGTTAGACTGTAAACTCTCCTTCCAGACTCACATCAAACATCTCCAATCCAAAAATAAATCTAGAATTTGCTTCCTATTTCGCAACAAAGCATCCTTCACTCATGCTGCCAAACATACCCTCATAAAACTGACCATCCTACTAATCCTCGACTTCGGCGATGTCATTTACAAAATAGCCTCCAACACTCTACTCAACAAATTGGATGCAGTCTATCACAGTGCCATCCGTTTTGTCAGCAAAGCCCCATAATACTACCCCTCACTGCGACCTCTCCTTCCAGTTCTCTGCTGCCAATTACTGGAACGAACTACGAAAATCACTGAATCTGGAGACACTTATCTCCCTCACTAGCTTTAAGCACCAGCTGTCAGAGCAGCTCACAGATCACTGCACCTGTACATAGCCCATCTGTAAATAGCCCAAACAACTACCTCATCCCCTACTGTATTTATTTATTTATCTTGCTCCTTTGCACCCCAGTATTTCTACTTTGCACATTCATCTACTGCCCATCTACCATTCCAGTGTTTAATTGCTATATTGTATTTATTTCGCCACCATGGCCTATTTATTGCCTTACCTCCCTTTGCGCACGTTGTATATAGACTTGTATTTCTACTGTATTATTGACTGTATGTTTGTTTTCCTCCATGTGTAACTCTGTTGTTGTATGTGTCGAACTGCTTTGCTTTATCTTCGCCAGGTCACAGTTGTAAATGAGAACTTGTTCTCAACTTGCCTACCTGGTTAAATAAAGGTGAAATAAAACAATTAAAAAGGCCAGTATTATTGCTTCTTTAATCAGGACAACAGTTTTCAGCTGTGCTAACATAATTGCAAAGGGGTTTTCTAATGATTAATTAGACTTTTAAAATGCTAAACTTGGATTAGCTAACACAACGTTCCATTGGAACACAGGAGTGATGGTTGCTGATAATGGTCCTCTGTATGTAGATATTCCATTTAAAAAATAGCTGTTTCCAGCTACAGTAGTCATTTACAACATTGACTAGGGCTACACAGTTTTTCTGATCAATTTGATGTTATTTTAATGGACAAAAAATGTGCTTTTCTTTCAAAAACAATGACATTTCTAAGTGACCCCAAACATTTGAACGGTAGTGTATGGGGCAGGGTCTACAGGCAATTACAGACAACAAAATGAAAACCAGCCACGTCACCTTCTTTACCCGCTTTGAGGATAACTATGGTGCTACCGACGTGGCCTGCTACCAAGGACTGCACCCCCCCCCCCCTCCTTCTCCGTGGCCAATGTGAGTAAGACATTCAAACGTGTTAACCCTCGTAAGGCTGCTGGCCCAAACGGCATCCCTTGCCGCGTCCTCAGAACATGCACAGACCAGCTTGCTGGTGTGTTTACGGATATATTCAATCTCTCCCTATCTCAGTATGCTGTCCCCACATGCTTCAGAAGTCCACCATTGTTCCTGTTCCCAAGAAGGCAAAGATAACTGAATGAACTGAATGAAATGACTATCGCCCAGTAGCACTCACTTCTGTCATCATGAAGTGCTTTGAGAGACTAGTCAAGGATCATATCACCTTCACTTCAGTTTGCATACCATCCCAACAGGTCCACAGACGATGCAATCGTCATCACACTGCACTCTGCCCTAGCCCACCTGGACAAGAGGAATACCTATGTAAGAATGCTGTTCATTGACTACAGCTCAGCATTCAACACCATAGTATCCTCCAAGCTCATCATTAAGCTTAAGGCCCTGGGTCTCAACCCCGCCCTGTGCAATTGGGTCCTGGACTTTCTGACGGGCCGCCCCCAGGTGATGAAGGTGGGAAACATCATCTCCACTTCACTGATCCTCACATGGATACGTTCAACATTGGCGTCCCAAAGGATGTGTGCTCAGCCCCCTCCTGTACTCCCTGTTCACCCATCACTGCATGGCCATGCAACTCAATCATCAAGTTTGCAGACGACACAACAGTCGTGGGCTTGATTACCAACAACGTCAAGGCAGCCTACAGAGAGGAGGTGAGTGCACTCGGAGTGTGGTGTCAGGAAAACAATCTCTCACTCAATGTCAACAAAACAAAGGAATTGATTGTGAATTTCGGGAACCGGCAGAGGGAACACCCCCCTATCCACATCAACGGGACAGTAATGGAGTAGGTGGAAAGTTTTAAGTTCCTCGGCATACACAGACAAGCTGAAATGGTCCACCCACACAGACAGTGTGGTGAAGAAGGTGCAACAGCACCTTTTCAACCTCAGGAGTCTGAAGAAATTTGGCTTGTCACGTAAAAACCTGATAAACTTTTTACAGATGCACAATTGAGAGCATCCCATCCTGTCGGGCTGTATCACCGCCTGGTACAGCAACTGCACCGCCCTCAACCGCAAGGCTCTCCAGAGGGTGGTGCGGTCTGCACAACACATCACCGGGGGCAAACTACCTGCCCTCCAGGACACCTACAGCACCCAATGTCACAGGAAGGCCAAAAAGATCATCAAGGACAACAACCACCTGAGCCACTGCCTGTTCACCCCGCTACTATCCAGAAGGCAAAGTCAGTACAGGTGCATCAAAGCTGGGGCTAAAACAGTTTCTATCTCAAGGCCATCAGACTGTTAAGCAGCATTCACTAACTCAGAGAAGCTGCTGCCTACATACAGACTGAAATCATTGGCCACTTTAATAAATGGATCACTAGTAACTTTAAATAATGCCACTTTAACAATGTATACATATCTTACATTACTCATCTCCATATGATGAGATGTATCTTATACCATCTACTGTATCTTACATGTATACCATCTATTGCATCTTGCCTATGCCGCTCGGCCATTGCTCATCCATATATTTATATGTACATGTTCTTTTTCCATCCTTTTAGATTTGTGTGTATTAGGTAGTTGTTGTGGAATTTTTAGATTACTTGTTAGATATTACTGCACTGTCGGAACTAGAAGCACAAGCATTTCGCTACACTCGCATTAACATCTACTAAGCATGTGACCAATAAAATTTTATTTGATTTTGATTTAAATTGCTTACTGACTGTACAATGTACTGCATGATTGTAGTGGGTTTACTAATGCGTTAGTTCTATTTCCTATGTTGACTGTGACGTTACTTTAACTAATATGTTGACAATGATATAGGCTGTGTGTAGAGGTTAGCAGTTATGATATGGTTTGGCTTGGAAAGATTTTTTCGGCAGGTCACAGACAGCTGACGTTTTGTGCATGTCCACAAGTGAAGGGAAAAGGTGAGAGGAAAGCGCATAGACGCGAGAAGGAATACAACGTGGCTGCTATGAAAGTGAACTGTGTTTACTTGTGATCAGGGGTGTATTCTGCTGCTCCAGTTTCAACTGTTCTGCCTGTGATTATTATTATTTGACCATGCTGGTAATTTATGAACAGTTGAACATCTTGGCCATGTTCTGCTATAATCTCCACCCGGCACAGCCAGAAGAGGACTGGCCACCCCACATAGCCTGGATCCTCTCTAGGTTTCTTCCTAGGTTTTGGCCTTTCTAGGGAGTTTTTCCTAGCCACCGTGCTTCTACACCTGCATTGCTTGCTGTTTGGGGTTTTAGGCTGGGTTTCTGAGATATCAGCTGATGTACGAAGGGCTATATAAATACATTTGATTTAATATGATATTCATTCCGCCAATTCTGTTGAAAAACCTTTCTTAAACGGAAGCAAATGGAACAAAACAGGGATAAACATGCCTGAATTTGTCCAATAGAAACTCTCGTGAATAATGATTACACCCTAGATGCAGGCAAGCATGTGCAAGGCGGTATTGAATATGTCACTGTCTGTCCATGTGTCACTCACTGTCTGTCACCTCAAATTTGTCTCTCAACCTGTGTACACCTACATTGTAAACTTCCGTTCATAGATTTGGTTGTAGCAACCTCATGATGGGTTTGAGTATCATGTAGTAGGCTAAACTTATGTTCCATTGTATTATGTTATATTGAGCTGGGTGAATGGAATATGAATGACAGTCATCCAATATGTTGTAATAGAAATAAGGCCATGCTCATAAAAATTTAAAAAAGATTGTCCTCCCTCATCTTAAACAGCACCGACCGCCTCTGCTCTATATGTTTCCTCAAGGTCGAGGCATCCTGGGTAAGCAGCTTGCATTGCATGATTACACTGTCTCCTCTCCTGTGCTTGAAGGAGAACTGATCACTGAAATGCAGCCAGTCATTCTCCTCCTCGTCTTCTAAAGAAGACGCAGACATTGTGTCTGTGTCTCCTCAGTCCCATTGTTATTTTTGCCTTTTTGAAAATCTTCTGACCATCGTTGAGTTTGTGTGCACAGCTTGATTTGATTGGCCTGTTTTGTGTGAAATTGTATTTGATTGGTCACTGACTTAACAACGATGAGCAGTTTCTTTCTGGCTCTGAGGGATCCCGCCTGCGAACTTCCTGTGCCATCATGATCTATTATTATGGAGAGATTACAAAATTGTGCTCCATAAAGGTAGCGAAGTACAACACTTCATTAAAAACACACTTATTAAGTAAAATAACTGACTTTGAAAAATACTCTAAAAAGTACAGGTACTCAGGTACAGAAAAGCTACTCAATTACATTAGCGAGAGTATTTGTAATTCATTCGTTCTACCCTGCTGAAACCCAATACTTTATAAATGGCTTTGAAGTCTAGTGAAAATAAAGTCCATTATTTAACCATGGTTAATCAATTAAATTAATTAATTGTATTATTATAATCTGCTGTTGACAGTAAATCAGCCTTAATGTACAGTAAAGTTCATCATATTGCATTAACACTATCTGATTAACACACCGTCTCCAGTGCTCAGTGATGTCTTTATAACATCCTCTGTGAACTCACTTCAAGGTTAGCCAAGCAGCATTGACAGCTTCACCTCAAACATGGGGAGAGAGAGAGAGTGGAGACAGATGGAAAAAGAGAGAGAGAGAGAGAGAGAGAGTTGGAGAAAAACACGAAGAGAGCGAGAGACATTGAGAGACACAGAGAGTGGAGAAAGAGGAGAGAGGGAGAGAGAGTGTGTGGAGTCAGAATCAACTCCTTTTTAAGTCCTTTCCAATTTGTGTGAAGGAAGGAACTGCTCCAACATCAGCCTGTATTAAAGCTGAACACTGGAGAGGTGGAAAGCTCCAGACAGACAGCCATCGAACAGAAGGGAGGAGAAGTTGGAAGAGACAGAGTCATTAGTCTGGCAGGGTCGTGCTACTTCCTCATTCTGTCTGTTGTCTCTACATCGGTCTGTTGTTCGGGGCGCACTGTTATGGGCCTGTCTGAGCTAGCCCGCAGACGCTGCCTGATTTGATACATTACATACAGTATATACTCAACCAAAAAGAAATGTCCTCTCGCTGTCAACTGCGTTTATTTTCAGTAAACTTAACGTGTAAATATTTGTATGAACATAACAAGTATAGCGGCTGTCTTGGGAAGGAGGAGAGGACCAAAGTGCAGCGAGGTAAGTAACTGAACACTTCAAAAAAACAAAAAAAACAAAGTGAAAACCGAAATAGTTCTATCTGGTGCAGACACACAAAGACTGAAAATAACCACCCACAAAACACAATTGAAAACAGGCTACCTAAATATGGTTCTCAATCAGGGACAACGATAGACAGCTGCTCTGATTGAGAACCATACTAGGCCGAACACAAAAACCAACATAGAAAAACAAACAGACTGCCCACCCCAACTCACGCCCTGACCATACTAAAACAAAGAATAAAATAACAGAACTATGGTCAGAACGTGACAACAAGAATCAACAACTGAGGCAATAACTGAACAAGTTCCACAGACATGTGACTAACACAAATGGAACAATGTGTCCCTGAACAAACGGGGGGTCAAAATGTATTGCAGTGCATCTCCTCCTCATTGACTGCACCAGCTTATCCAGTTCTTGCTGTGAGATGTTACCGCACTCTTCCACCAAGGCACGTGCAAGTTCCCGGACATTTCTGGGAGGGAATGGCCCTAGCCCTCACCCTCCGATCCAACAGGTCCCAGACATGCTCACTGGGATTGAGATCCGGGCTCTTCGCTGGCCATGGCAGAACACTGACATTCCTGTCTTGCAGGAAATCATGCACAGAATGAGCAGTATGGCTGGTGGCATTGTCATGATGGAGCGTCATGTCAGGATGAGCCTGCAGGAAGGGTACCACATGAGGGAGGAGGATGTCTTCCCTGTAACCCACAGCGTTGAGATTACCTGCAATGACAACAAGCTTAGTCCGATGATGCTGTGACACACCGCCCCAGACCATGACGGACCCTCCACCTCCAAATCGATCCCGCTTCAGAGTACACTCCTCGGTGTAATGCTCAATCCTTTGACGATAAACTTGAAACCAACCATCACCCCTGGTGAGACAAAACCACGACTTGTCAGTGAAGAACACTTTTTGCTAGTCCTATCTGGTCCAGCGACGGTGGGTTTCTGCCCATAGGCGACATTGTTGCCGGTTATGTCTGGCGAGGACCTGCCTTACAACAGGCCTACAAGCCCTCAGTCCAGCCTCTCTCAGCCTATTGCGGGCAGTCTGAGCACTGATGGAGGGATTGTGCGTTCCTGGTGTAACTCGGGAAGTTGTTGTTGCCATCCTGTACCTGTCCCTGTACCTGATGTTCGGATGTACCGATCCTGTGCAGGTGTTGTTACACGTGGTCTGCCACTGCGAGGATGATCAGCTGTCCGTCCTGTCTCCCTGTCGCGCTGTCTTAGGCGTCTCACAGTATGGACATTGGAATGTATTGCCCTGGCCACATCTGCAGTCCTCATGCCTCCTTGCAGCATGCCTAAGGCATGTTCACGCAGATGAGCAGGGACCCTGGGCTTCTTTCTTTTGATGTTTTTCAGAGTCAGTAGAAAGGCCTCTTTTAGTGTCCTAAGTTTTCATAACTTTGACCTTAATTGCCTACCGTCTGTAAGCTGTTAGTGTCTTAACGACCGTTCCACAGGCGCATGTTCATTAATTGTTTATGGTTCATTGAACAAGCATGGGAAACCGTGTTTAACCTTTCTAGAGCGTGAAATTCAAAAATATTTTATTTTATGTAACTTTCACACAAGTCCAATACAGCAAATGAAAGATAAACATCTTGGTAATCTACCCATTGTGTCCGATTTAAAAAATGCTTTACAGCTAAAGCACAACATATGATTATGTTACATCACCGCCAAGTCGAAAAAAACACAGCCATTTTTCCAGCCAAAGATAGGAGTCACAAAAAGCAGAAATATAGATGAAATGAATCACTAACCTTTGACAATCTTCATCAGATGACACTCATAGGACATCATGTTACACAATATATGTATGTTTTGTTCGATAATGTGCATATTTATATCCAAATATCTCAGTTTACATTGGCTCCTTACGTGCAGTAATGTTTTGATTCCAAAACATCCGGTGACTTTGCAAAAATACAAATAATAAACATTGATAAAAGATACTAGTGTTATTCACAGAATTAAAGATAGACTTCTCCTTAATATAACCGCTGTATCAGATTTCAAAAAAACTTTACGGAAAAAGCCAGAGGAATAGCCGCCATTTTGGAATCAACAAAGTTAGAAACAACACCATAAATTATATTCACTTACCTTTGATGATCTTCATCAGAATGCACTCCCAGGAATCCCAGTTCGACAATAAATGACTGATTTGTTCCATAAAGTTCCATCATTTATGTCCAAATAGCCACTTGTTGTTAGCGTGTTCAGCCCAGTAATCCATCTTCATGAGGCGTGAGCATTTCATCCAGACAAAAACTTGAAAAGTTCCGTTATAGTCCTTTAGAAACATGTCAAACTGTAACGGCTTTCTAATGGTGAAGGAGAGTCGGACCAAACTGCAGCGTGTCTATTGCGATTCATCTTTAATAAACAAACGTAACACACGACAAAACACTAACACTACAAAACAATAAACGAAACGAAAACCGAAAACAGCCTATACAAGTGTCTACTAACCTCAAACAAGGACATCAAGACACACAGGACAATCACCCACAATACAACCAAAGAATATGGCTGCCTAAATATGGTTCCCAATCAGAGACAACGGTAAACACCTGCCTCTGATTGAGAACCACTTCAGACAGCCATAGACTCTCCTAGAACACCCCACTAAGCTACAATCCCACTATACACACATACCAAAATCCCAAGACAAAACACACCACAATACAAAAACTCTATGCCACACCCTGGCCTGACCCAATACATGAAGAAAACACAAAATACTTAGACCAGGGCGTGACAGAACCCCCCCCTAAGGTGCGGACTCCCGAACGCACCTCAAAACAAATAGGGAGGGTCCGGGTGGGCGTCTGTCCATGGTGGCGGTTCCGGCGCGGGACGTGGACCCCACTCAATTACTGTCTTAGTCCCTCTTCCTCGCGTCCCTGGATAGTCCACCCTCGCCGCCGACCATGGCCTAGTAGTACTCACCCAGAACCCCACTGGACTGAGGAGCAGATCGGGACTGAAGGACAGCTCGGGACTGAAGGACAGCTCGGGACTGAGGCAGCTCGGGACTGAGGGGAAGCTCGGGATTGAGAGAAAGCTCGAGAGTGAGAGAAAGCTCGGGAGTGAGAGAAAGCTCGGGAGTGAGAGAAAGCTCGAGAGTGAGAGAAAGCTCGAGAGTGAGAGAAAGCTCAGGAGTGAGAGAAAGCTCAGGAGTGAGAGAAAGCTCAGGAGTGAGAGAAAGCTCAGGCAGGTAGATGGATCTACCAGATCCTGGCTGGCTGGTGGTTCCGGCAGATCCTGGCAGATCCTGGCTGACTGGCGGATCCTGGCAGATCCTGGCTGACTGGCAGATCCTGGCTGACTGGCGGATCCTGGCTGACTGGCGGATCCTGGCTGACTGGCGGATCCTGGCTGACAAGCGGATCTGGCAGATCCTGGCTGATCCTGGCTGACTAGCGGATCTGGCAGATCCTGGCTGACTAGCCGGTCTGGCAGATCCTGGCTGACTGGCGGATCCTGGCTGACTGGCGGATCCTGGCTGACTGGCGGATCCTGGCTGACTAGCAGATCTGGCAGATCCTGGCTGACTGGCGGATCCTGGCTGACTAGCGGATCTGGCAGATCCTGGCTGACTGGCACTTCTGGCGGATCCTGGCAGACTGGCGGATCCTTGCTGACTGGCGGATCCTGGCACACTGGCGGATCCTGGCTGAATGGCAGATCTAACTGATCCTGGCAGACTGGCAGATCCTGGCAGACTGGCGGCACTGGTGGCGCTGGGCAGACTGGCGGCGCTGGGCAGACTGGTGGCTCAGGCGGCGCTGGGCAGACTGGCGGCACTGGCGGCGCTGGGCAGACGGGTGGCTCAGACGGCGCTGGGCAGACTGGCGGCGCTGGGCAGACTGGCGACGCTGGGCAGACTGGCGACGCTGGGCAGACTGGCGGCGCTGGGCAGACTGGCGACGCTGGGCAGACTGGTAGCTCAGGCGGCGCTGGGCAGACTGGCGGCACTGGCGGCGCTGGGCAGACGGGTGGCTCAGACGGCGCTGGGCAGACGGGTAGCTCAGACGGCGCTGGGCAGACTGACAGCTCTGGATGCTTCATGCAGGCTGACAGCTCTGGCTGCGCTGAACAGAGGAATACTGGTGCCTCTGGAATGAGGGGCTCTGGCGCCTCTGGCATGAGGGGCGGTAGCTCTGACAGCGCCGGACAGGCGGAAGCTCCGGCAGCGGCGCCGGACAGGCGGGACGCTCGGCAGCGGCGCCGGACAGGCGGACGCTCCGGCAGCGGCGCCGGACAGGCGGGACGCTCCGGCATCGGCGCCGGACAGGCGGGCAACTCCCGGCATCGTCGCGGACAGGCGGGACGCTCCGGCAGCGGCGCCGGACAGGCGGGAGGCTCCGGCATCGGCGCCGGACAGGCGGGACGCTCCGGCATCGTCGCCGGACAGGCGGGATGCTCCGGCGCCGGACAGGCGGGACGCTCCGGCGCCGGACAGGCGGGAGGTTCCGGCAGCGGCGCCGGACAGGCGGGAGGCTCCGGCAGCGGCGCCGGACAGGCGGGAGGCTCCGGCAGCGGCACCGGACAGGCGGGAGGCTCCGGCAGCGCTGGACAGGTGGGACACACTGTAGGCCTGATGGGTGGTGCTGGCACTGGTGGTAATGAACCGAGGACACGCACAGGAAGCCTGGTGCGGGGAGCTGCTACCGGAGGGCTGGGGTGTGGAGGTGGTACTGGATAGACCGGACCGTGCAGGCGCACTGGAGCTCTTGAGCACCGAGCCTGCCCAACCTTACCTGGCTCGATGCCCACTCTAGCCCGGCCGATACGAGGAGCTGGAATATACCGCACCGGGCTATGCACCCGCACTGGGGACACCGTGCGCACCACTGCATAACAAGGTGCCTGCCCGGTCTCTCTAGCCCCCCGGTAACCACAGGAAGTTAGCGTAGGTCTCCTACCTAGCGTAGCCATACTCCCTGTGAGCCTCCCCCCAAGAAATTTTTGGGGCTGATTCTCAGGCTTCCTTGCCAACCGTGTTCCCTCATATCGCCGGCTCCTCTCTCCGGCTGCCTCTGCTCTCCTAAGTGCCTCCACCTGTTCCCATGGAAGGCGATCCCTTCCCGCCAGGATCTCCTCCCATGTGTAGCAACCCTTGCCATCCAATATATCGTAACATGTCCAATCCTCATTGTGCCGCTGTCTCTGCCTTTGTTGTTTCTCCTGTGGCTTCTGCCTGTTGACACGCTGCTTGGTCCGTTTGTGGTGGGTGATTCTGTAACGGCTTTCTAATGGTGAAGGAGAGTCGGACCAAACTGCAGCGTGTCTATTGCGATTCATCTTTAATAAACAAACGTAACACACGACAAAACACTAACACTACAAAACAATAAACGAAACGAAACGAAAACCGAAAACAGCCTATACAAGTGTCTACTAACCTCAAACAAGGACATCAAGACACACAGGACAATCACCCACAATACAACCAAAGAATATGGCTGCCTAAATATGGTTCCCAATCAGAGACAACGGTAAACACCTGCCTCTGATTGAGAACCACTTCAGACAGCCATAGACTCTCCTAGAACACCCCACTAAGCTACAATCCCACTATACACACATACCAAAATCCCAAGACAAAACACACCACAATACAAAAACTCTATGCCACACCCTGGCCTGACCCAATACATGAAGAAAACACAAAATACTTAGACCAGGGCGTGACACAAACGATGTATGGAATCAATCGTTAGGATGTTTTTAACATAAAACATCAATAATGTTCCAACCGGAGAATTCCTTTGTCTTCAGAAAATCATTGGAACGAGAGGTAACTCTCGAGGTGCCTCGGTCATGAGACCGAGGCACTATGCCAGACCACTGACTCAAACAGATCTCATGAGCCCCTTCTTTATAGTAGAATCCTCATTCAAGTTTCAAAAGACGGTTGACATCTAGTGGAAGGCCTAGGAAGTGCAACCTCATCCATATCTCAATGTGTACTCGGTAGGCCAAGCTTTGAAAATCTACAAACCCTTAGATGTCCCACTTCCTGGTTGGATGTTTCTCAGGTTTTCACCTGCCATATGAGTTCTGTTCTACTCACAGACATCATTCAAACAGTTTTAGAAACTTGTCTATCCAATACTACTAATAATATGCAAATATTAGCATCTGGGACAGAGTAGGAGGCAGTTCACTCTGGGTAAAAGTGAAAATGCTGCCCCCTATCCCAAAAAGGTTAAACCCTTTACAATGAAGATCTGTGAAGTTATTTGGATTTTTACGAATTATCTTTGGGTCCTGAAAAAGGGACATTTATGTTTTTGCTGACTTTAGTAGTAACTTGACATCTTGCCTGACATTTAAAAAAAAAATACTACTCTCTTTGGGCCTGTGCTAGAATGTATGCATGGGAGAGGGGATGAAGGTAGGTATTGGAAGAGGGGAGAGAGAGATGTTGGGTGAAAGAACTGACTGTTGTTTTCTCCCAGTTCTTTTATATGTCTTTATGATGCAGTTCATGAAAAGGGATGCTATTTTGCGGGGCTTTCGGGGTTGCATACACACGTACACACAGCAGTGATATGTAACAACTCATGTACACACAGCAGGATGCGGAGCACAGTCTTGGAAGTGACGGTCCCTGACGCAATCATCAGTCAGCGATAATTAGCCAGCGCCGATAGTTTTATCTCTGATCCTCAAACGAGCATCAGACACTCTCCCTGGAACCCTTTATCCCGGGACCGCGATGCTGGGGGGACAGAGATGAGAAGCGCACAGTTTACCCACTCAACAACCTGCTGCCCGGGAGAATAGAGAGAGCGAGGATATTTTGCTGGGCCCAGAAGCCTTCAGATCATTATAAAAAGTGGCGCTGGCCTCCTGAAGGACCATACACATACAGAAGGAGGTAGACTCTCAAGGAGTAAACCCAGGGGGAGGAGGAGGGGAAAGAAAGGAGGATGTGGGTAGTACTCTCTCTCTCTCTCTCAGGATATGTAAGTGAGGATCATCCTGATGTGGCGTATAATCCAGGAGCAAACAGAGATATCCACAGGGAAGGAAAAAAAGGGTGGGAAGAAGGTGACAGGTGTCGGAGAGAAGTTGTCCCTTTCCCTGTCTGTCAGTTAAGAATGCTCCCCCCTACAGCCCCCTTGCTAGTCGGGGGTGGCAGCCCCAGCGGGGCGGTGGTGACAGCACCTGATAGAGTTGTCCCCTTAATGGGAAAATATGATTGATGTGGCGCCAAACCAGCTGACAGCCCATAAAGGTCACATTAACTCTGACAGCGAGAAAAGGAGAGAGGGGAAAAAGAGAGGGAGGAAAGAAAGAGAGAAAGAACCAAGACAGCTGTGGAGAAGTACAGTGGAGAAATAGAACAGTCAAATAGCGAAAAAGAAGCAAGCTTGCGTGAAACATCATGAGGAATGAGCATATTGGAGCTATTTAGTTGATTTTGCGAGTTGTTGGGTTCTGTTATTGGGCAGAGTATGCTGACTGTCTGAAAGCGACCAACAGGGCATTGGGATGGAGGGAGATGTGATTGCCAATCACAAGCAGAAGCTGTTGGTGCAGATGTACCGATGTCCCCATGGAAACCAGTGTTGGTCAACGTGACACTGTAATATGGATGTACAAATGGTATTTTTTGCATGCAATTTTTTTGCATGCACATTGCATATGTGGTGATGGGTGACGGGTTTGTGTGTGCGGTACGTGTGTGGTGTGTGGAGCATCAAAGGCCCACTGGTCCTTGTCATTCCCTGGTCCTCCCATGTATTCAGACCCTGGCTACAGCCTGTCACTGATGCTGATACTACCGGGGGGTTCTGACTACACCTATTGGGGAGGAAGAAAGGATGAGCTGACTACCCTCGTTCTCACCTTCTACTTGTATGTTATGTCCCTCTCTGTTCCCCCCTCTCTCTGTCTCTCTCTTTCTCCTATTTCTTTCTCAGCTACTCACCTTCCCCTGTGTGTGTATGTGTGTGTGTGTGTGATGTGCGTGTCTCTGCCTCTGTGTGGGTGTGTGTGCGTGTATGTTTATCCTGCTCAGGGTGTTCCCTTCGTTCTCCTGCAGCTAGAAGCTGTTCCGTTGGTCACAGAGGAGACTCCCGGATCTCATTAACGTGTGTGTGTGTGTGTGTGTGTGTGTGTGTGTGTGTGTGTGTGTGTGTGTGTGTGTGTGTGTGTGCACGCGTGCTTCTGTCTTAAGCTTGCACACACATACAGTTTGAGGCATATCAAAATTCCTGTGTGTGCGCTTTTTTTCAGCTTGCATTCCATGTGCCAAGTAACTGTTTTTCTCAAAAATGTCGCGATTCACGCATTGCCACAGTGTGTGATTCTGAATGGCTTCAGTAACATGAGCCTTTGGTCCTGCTCCAGCTTACTGTATGGAAAGGAAATGAACAATCCCATTAGACAGTGAGTGGAAGCGTGTTGAATAATCTCTGATGCCAGATGGCTCTGAAGGCTGCCTCCTCTAAGAGCTCTCTGGCTGTCAGAGCTCAGCTTGTGCTCTCTCTCTCTCTCTCTCTCTCTCTCTCTCTCTCTCTCGCTCTCTCCTGGATTTCTCTTCTGACTGAATCATTTCCTGGGTGTGCAAGCAGTTGCCTGTGTGTGCGTACGCACACTCGTGTCCGTGCATGTGTGCGAGTATGTCCGTGTTTGCTCGAGCGCATGTGTGTGTATGTCAAGTGTCATATTAGTACAGAGAGCGTGGGAACCAGGTGCTGCTCCGGCCTTTGAGCATCGGTGGTCCGCCAGTATCGACGCTGGGAAATCAATGGACTCCTCGCAAAGTCGCTAACATGAAAGTAAAGACGTAATGAACCAGTAAAGAATTGACCTCCCATGCCAACTGGTTCCTTCAGAACATTTCTCAACGCTAATAAGGCTTCATTTCAACTCGATAAATATATATTTTCAACACGCATGTTGATACATCTCATCTAGGGTCCTGAGTTTTTCCATGTCCGATTTATTGGGCTGTCAGGAAAGACTCGTTAGGATAAATGCACAACATGAGCATTCATATGATCAACACAGAGTGCAGTCCTAATGCAAACAGGGGACATGTGTAGAATAGATATCTGTCCACATCAGACATGTGCATAGTTCTTCTGCCCCTCAGTGACTGAGATAAATCCCAACAGCAGGCAAGAGGGGGAGTCGAGGGAAAGTCTGTGAAAATCATTATCATAAATGGTGTGAAACAGCAGACAGCGAGCCAGTGTGAGATTCTAAATCTCTCTATTGTCTGTGTGTGGGAGTGATAGATAATCTCCACAATTCGGGGGGTTTCGTACACATTAGTGGGTCTGTGTGTGTTGGGGAAGCGAGACGTTTTATGATGTTACAGTTGCTTATAATTAATACTGTTTTCGAACCACCAAATTACACGCATAATTGTACTCTTAAGGAATATTAATTTGAGTAGAGACCAAGTATAGAGGGAACTAATGAAAGGTCCAATGCTGCCGTTTGTGTCTCAATCACAGGAGGTTGGTAAGCACCTTAATCGGGGAGGACGGGCCCGTGGTAATGTCAGGCCCATGGTAAACATGGTTTCCATGTGTTTGATGCCATTCCATTCTCTCCGTTCAAGTCATTATTATGAGCTGTCCTCCCATCAGCAGCCTCCACTGATCTCAATATCAAATCATTTCTGGGTAATAATTAAGTACCTTACTTTGATTGTTTTCAATTAAAATGGTTAAAAAAATGAACAAAAATAACTTCTTATGAAAGAGCAATTTCTCAAGCAAGAATTTTGCTAGGACTGTCATGGAGAGGTCTCAATGGGGAGTGGAAAACTGAAAACTAGCTTTTATTGTGGAGTGCTTCGGAATTCTCTTTCTTATTGATCTAATAACTAACTTATTGCCTGGTGATGTCACCAGGAAGGCCAAAACAGTATTAGTCCAACCTCATAGTTTGGAAATATATATAAAATACAGGAAATCATGTTTTTGACTGCACTGGGCCTTCTAAAAAGACTGAGCAATTATTGTGGGGTAAGGTTGACTTAACAGAAATCTATGATATGGAAGTTGAGTGACCTCGTACCACCTCGCTCTCACAGGTCCTATCCTTATGTCCATTCCCCATGATCCCCTAAGATTCCTAGGCGTGTGTGTGTGCGCGTGTGCGTGTGCGTGTGTGTGTGTGTGTGTGTGACCAGATATAATGAAGGTCTGAAAGACAAGGGAAAGAAAATATAATAGGTAGGGAGAAGGGCAGATAGGTAGAGAGAAGGGCAGACAGGTAGGGAGAAGGGCAGAAGGAAACAAAGAAAGAGGGAGGGAGGAGGGGATGGAGTGAAAGAGACGACCAGAGTGAAATGGGAAAAAGTGAGGAATATGAATGTCTGGAGCTCATTAACCAAACTCTCAGCCCTGTGACATCTCAGTTCCTCAATTACACCTCACTTACTTTCTCTCAGCTCATTCTTATTCCGATCACACCCACCATAGTAAATATTGACCCTCTCTCCACCTTACTCTCTCGCTCTCTCTTTCCACTTCTCGCCCAATCCCCACCTCCTCTTTCCATCCTCTCAATTCTATTCAGTTCAAAGGGCTTTATTGGCATGGGAAACATATGTTTACATTGCCAAAGCAAGTGAAATAAGCAAGTGAACTGAACAAGTAAACATTAGATTTAAATTTCCAATGGAATAGAGACATTTCAAATGTCAAATTGTGGCTACAGTGTTTTAACACTGTACAAATGGTACAAAAGGGGAAATAAATATGTATTTACAATGGTGTTTGTGCTTCACTGTTTGCCCTTTTTCTTGTGGCAGCAGGTCACAATTCTTGCTGCTGTGATGGCACACTGGTATTTCACCCAATAGATGTGGGAGTTTATCAAAATTGGATTTGTTTTCATATTCCTTGTGGGTCTGTGCAATCTGAGGGAAATATGTGTCTCTAATATGGTCATACACTTGCCAGGAGGTTAGGAGGTGCAGCTCAGTTTCCACCTCATTTTGTGGGCAGTGTGCACAAAGCCTGTCTTCTCTTGAGAGCCAGGTCTACCTATGGCGGCCTCTCTCAATAGCAAGGCTATGCTCACTGAGTCTCTACATAGTATTACGAACTGGCTCGTAGCCTGTTACAGAGTGGGGGACAAGTAACAATGGTGTATGTAGTCAGTAGTGTAAGTGAGTGGATGTGTGCATAGATGGTGATAATGAGGGGTGTTGTGAGGTTCCTAAAAGAAGCCCCAAAATGCCACAACAAAAAACAACAGTGTGTCTGCGAGTCTCTTCGATGTGTGGGAGAAAGGTGTATTTATCCATGGGACACACCCGAGCCCAGGTGTTTGTCATGGAAACTCTAATCAAGTGAGAGAGACTTGGATAATTCTTCAAACAGTCAATCTTTATTTGATATCGATTGAATTATTGCAATAATGAAGCTGGTCGGCGAACCACCCATAAGTGATTCGTTGAGAGCTCAATGATTCTGAGTTGGGTCTTGCCTTTATATAGCCCAACCTTGTTCCATAATAATCCACCACAACTGTCTCAATGTGTCAAACCAACCCGCATCTACTGGATGAGGTGGCCATATAATCGGAGTCCTCTGTGTTCTCCTGCGAGTAGTAAGAACGGGTTGTTCTTAGAATAGAGGATGAGGAGACACTTCGTTCGGAACAGAGACACCTCGTCACGAACATGCAGGTTTCAGAGTATAGAGGGTGGGGGTAAGAACACGAGATGTGCAGAGCCCTGGTAAGTGAGGTACATAGTTACGTGAAAACAGCAACTTACACAACCAGAGTAACAGGATTGTACATACCTATCATTTAAAGTAATGGTAATACTAATTCCCCCCATTTTGCTGACGACCCTCCCAGCTCCGCAAAACCAACGCCCGGTTAAGGAAAACAAGAGCGGTGAGAGAGAATTTGTAAGACAGAATGGGAGGGTCGTCACAATTGTCAAAGCTTTCCATAATTGTAGGTCAGTCACAGTAGTGAGGTAGACTAGATAAACAAAAAGAACATTCTAGATTGCTCCGTTTTTTTGTTCATTACTTGACACACTGGAAATAATTATATTTTTGTTTTCTCATGATTTGGTTAGGTCTAATTGTGTTGCTGTCCTGGGGCTCTGTGGAGTTTGTGTTTGTGAACAAGACCAGTTTGCTTAGGGAACTCTTCTCCAGGTTCATCTCTCTGTAGGGGATGGCTTTGTTATGGAAGGTTTGGGAATCACTTCCTTTTAGGTGGTTGTAGAGTTTATTAAAACCTGTTAGGGATGATGCGAATTTTCGCAGCTTTTTGTTAAAATTCACGCAACATTTCAAAGTCCTGCTACTCATGCCAGGAATATAGTATATGCATATGATAAGTATGTGTGTATAGAAAACACTCTGAAGTCTCTAAAACGGGTTAAATCGTGTCTGTGGCTATAACAGAACGTGTTTAAGAGTAAAAATCCCTGGGAAAACTGTTCACCAAAAACACAAAAAAAATATGAATCCGCCAGTCAATGTATTGTTTAAGGCGAGAGAAAATAGATGAGGATCCGATTCGAATCCCTACAGCTTTCACACGATGTCGCCAGTACTGGCATTTCATGGCTGCTTTATCCTTGGTGAGATGACGTATAGGCACTTCCTGTCTTGGGGCGCACCGCGGGATGTTATGAAAGTGAAAACATGGACGATGATTTCAAGACTTGCTGCTGTCGAATACAGATCGCCCCGTGATCAATTTTATAGATTATTAACGTTTATTAATACCTAAAGTTGGTTTAGAAAAGTAGTTTGAAGTGATTTGTAAAAGTTTATAGGCAACTTTTGTAATTTTAAAAAGTGAAGTTGCGTCTTGTAAAGGGGAATTTTCCTGGATCAGACCGGCCTTCATAAAATGACATTTTGGCTATACAATGACGGATTTCATCGGGAAAAATACCCAATTGTGATGTTTATGGAATATATAGGAGTGCCAACAAAGAAGCTCGTCAAAGGTAATGAATGTTTTATATTTTATTTCTGCGTTTTGTGTAGCGCCGGCTACCGCAAAATCTTTTGTTTAGGTGTCGTTCAGGTATTTTGGGGGGTGCATGCTATCAGATAATAGCTTCTCATGCTTTCGCTGAAAAGCATTTTACAAATCTGACTTGGTGGCTAGATTCACAACGAGTGTAGCTTTAATTCAGTACCTTGCATGTGTGTTTTAATGAAAGTTTGAGTTTTATCGAAAACTATAGGTGGCGCTCTGAAATTTCCGCTGATTGATGTTCCTGCACAGGAACTCAATTCCGCATCATCCCTAAGAGGTCTCTTTTCTGGTTTTGATAATTAGCGGATATTGGCCTATTTCAGGTCTGCCTGCATTATTTTGTGTTTTACCTTGTACACAGAGGATATTATTGCAGAATTCTGCATGCAGTCTCAAGTTGTTATTTTTTTATCGCATTTTGTGAATTCTTGGTTTATGAGCAGACCGCAGACCTCACAACCATAAATAGCAATTGGATCTTGATAAAATAATGTATATGTTGAAAGATAATGATAAAATAATTCCACTCTGAAACCTTATAACTGTATGAAATTGATTAGAATCATAAAATTAAAATCTGATGATGTGTGTAGTTTTAGTCAGAATTAGGTTGGGACAGTGGGGCAAAAAAAGTATTTAGTCAGCCACCAATTGTGCAAGTTCTCCCACTTAAAAATATGAGAGAGGTCTGTAATTTTCATCATAGGTACACTTCAACTATTAACCCCAGTGTTAATCTGCAAAATTGTATTATTCACCTACCTCCTCATGCCTTTTGCACACATTGTATATAGACTGCCCATTTTTTTCTACTGTGTTATTGACTTGTTAATTGTTTACTCCATGTGTAACTCTGTGTTGTCTGTTCACACTGCTATGCTTTATCTTGGCCAGGTCGCAGTTGCAAATGAGAACTTGTTCTCAACTAGCCTACCTGGTTAAATAAAGGTGAAATAAATAAAATAAAAAATAAAAAATGACAGACATAATTGAATAAATGAATTTATTTGCAGATTATGGAGGAAAATAAGTATTTGGTCACCTACAAACAAGCAAGATTTCTGGCTCTCACAGACCTTGTACGTGAAATGTCAAAATAATAGTAGAGAGAATGATTTATTTCAGCTTTTATTTCTTTCATCACATTCGCAGTGGGTTAGAAGTTTACATTCAATTAGTAGTTGGTAGCATTGCCTTTAAATTGTTTAACTTTTTGGGTAGCCTTCCACACGCTTCCCACAATAAGTTGGGTGAATTTTGGCCCATTCCTCCTGACAGAGCTGGTTTGTAGGCCTCCTGGCTCGCACTCACTTTTTTTTCAATTCTGCCCACAAATTTTCTATAGGATTGAGGTCAGGGCTTTGTAATGGCCACTTCAATACCTTGACTTTGTTGTCCTGAAGCCATTTTGCCATAACTTTAGAAGTATGCTTGAGGTCATTGTCCATTTGGAAGACCCATTTGCGACCAAGCTTTAACTTCCTGACTGATGTCTTGAGATGTTGCTTCAATATATCCACATCATTTTACTGCCTCATGATGCCATCTATTTTGTGAAGTGCACCAGTTCCTCCTGCAGCAAAGCACCACCACAACATGATGCTGCCACCCTCGTGCTTCACGGTTGGGATGGTGTTCTTTGGCTAGCAAGCCTCCCCCTTTTCCTCCAAACTTAACGATGGTCATTATGGCCAAACAGTTCTATTTTTGTTTCATCAAACCAGAGGACATTTCTCCAAAAAGTATGATCTTTGTCCCCGTGTGCAGTTACAAACCGTGGTCTGGCGTTTTTATGGCGGTTTTGGAGCAGAAGCTTCTTCCTTGCTGAGCAGCCTTTCAGGTTATGTCGATATATGGCTTCTTTTACTGTGGATATAGATGCTTTTGTACCTGTGTCCTCCAGCAGTTTCTCATGGTCCTTTGCTGTTGTTCTGGGATTGATTTGCACTTTTAAAACCAAAGTACGTTCATCTCTAGGAGACAGAACGCGTCTCCTTCCTGAGTGGTATGATGGCTGCGTGGTCCCATGTTGTTTATACTTGCGTCCAAATGTTTGTAGAGATGAACGTGGTACTTTCAGGCGTTTGGAAATTGCTCCCAAGAATGAACCAGATTTGTGGAGGTCTACAATGTTTTTTCTGAGGTCTTGGCTGATTTCTTTTGATTTCCCCATGATGTCAAGCAAAGAGGCACTGAGTTTGAAGGTAGGCCTTGAAATACATTCACAGGTACACCTCCAATTGACTCAAACAATGTCAATTAGCCTATCAGAAGCTTCTAAAGCCATGACATCCTTTTCTGGAATTTTCCAAGCTGTTTAAAGGCACAGTCAACTTAGTGTATGTAAACTTCTGAACCACTGGAATTGTGATACAGTGAAATAATCTGTCTGTAAACAATTGTCGGAAAATATACTTGTGTCATGCACAAAGTAGATGTCCTAACCGACTTGCCAACACTATAGTATGTTAACAAGAAATTTGTGGAGTGGTTGAAAAACGAGTTTTAATGACTCAAACCTAAGTGTATGTAAACTTTCGACTTCATCTGTATTCTTAGCCAAATCCTAATTGGTATGTCACATTGTATGCTCCTTTTGATGCGTAGAAGGCCCTTCTTGCCTTGTCTCTCAGATCGTTCACAGCTTTGTGGAAGTTACCTGTGTTGCTGATGTTTAGACCAAGGTATATATCATTTTTTGTGTGCTCTAGGGCAATGGTATTTGTTGTTCTGGCAACTGGACCTTTTTTTAAACATAATTATTTTTATCTTACTGAGATTTAGGTCTGACGGAATCTGTGCAGAAGATCTAGATTCTGCTGTAGGCTCCCCTTGGTTGGAGACAGAAGCACCAGATCATCAGCAAACAGTAGACATTTGACTTCAGATTCTAGTAGGGTGAGGCCGGGTGCTGCAGACTATTCTAGTGCCCTCACCAATTCATTGATTCTCTCTCTCTCTCTCTCTCTCTCTCTCTCTCTCTCTCTCTCTCTCTCTCTCTCTCTCTCTCTCATATTGATGTGTCTCTCTTCCACTCCCTCTCTACACCTCCTCTCTCCTCCCCCTGTGCGTCTAGACATGATAGACCATTAGATGAGCTCACCCAATTCCCCCGGCCCCCATTCGGCATCAGCAAAAACGACACTCGTCAAACATGGCATGCGATTAGTGACTTTCTCTGTCTTGGCACTTGTTCCCCCTAGTCTCTCTCCTCTTCTCTCGCTCCTATTTTTTTGAGAGGTCTCCCTTTGGGTTTGTTTGCTGGGTAGTTGTGATAGCGGTTGCCTGCAGGAGAGTAGAGGGAGCGGTGGGTAAATGACAAGTCTAAATGAGCGAAAATTAAAAAGGCAGCGGAGAACTATCAGTCTTTTAATAAGGCCCATGTTTATCGCCGTTGGCAACGCCAAGCCACCTGCTGTTGTTGTGTTGGGAGGGTGGGTGGGTGGAAGGAGCGGGCATGGAAGTGGCATCACACTTTCCTGCCAGAGAAGCGTGCAGGAGGCAGTCAAGTGGAAGAAGAGAATGCATGATTTACCCTGTGGCTAGATACCTGTGTGTGTGTGTGTGTGCGTGCGTGCGTGTGTGCGTGCATGCGTGTGTGTATAGACATTCACAAACATTCTCTTGTCAGAGGAGGCTGTTTTGGTGTTGATGATGATGTGTTTTCTTGTATGCCAAATATGCCAGATATTGAAGTAGTGGGAAGCCAGAGGGAGGTGCTCATTTTGGAAGTGGGTTGCTCTTCTGACCCTTGAGCAGACCTTTGCTGACAAGTACCAGACCTTCATGTCATGCCTGAACAGCCTTAGTTATCAGTGCAAGCTTGTGTTGCTGATATTCTGGAGTCTCGGCCATGTAAATAGTACGTGTACCTGGCCTTCAGATTGCAGGCCTGCATTACTGTGATGACAATGTCAAAGTAGCCAGAAAGGCACTACTCCGTGTTAGCGGTCATGGGCAGCCTTGCTGTGTGGAGAAGGAGGTGCCATCTGTAGTGTCCATATAAGGACACAAGGCGAGACCCAAATGCAGACACAGTAGGCAGAGATGGTAGAGCTCCGATATTTATTGTAACAAAGGGAGTAGGCAAAGGCAGGTCGGGGACAGGCGAGAGTTCATAAACCAGGTCAGAGTTCAAACAGTACCAGACAATAGGCAGGCTCGAGGTCAGGCCAGGCAGGGGTCAGAAACCAGATCCGAGTCCAAAACAGTACAAAGGGATAGGCAGGCTGGTAGTCAGAACACGCAGAGGGGTCAGGCAGGTGCAAGCAAGGAAAACCGCTGGTTAACTTGGCAAACAAGACGAACTGGCACAGAGAGACAGGAAACACAGGGATATATACACCGGGGATAATAAGCGACACCTGGAGGGGGTGGAGACAATCACAAGGACAGGTGAACCAGATCAGGGTGTGACAGTCCAAATATTTGTGTCCCTTGAAATGTACGAATCCTTCTCGACTGTAATGTGATTTGTGGCTTCAAATAAAATATTTTGTGTGCATGCATGCTGGCGTGAGTGAGTGTACCTGCATATGTGTGTGTGTGTATGCGTGTATGTATTTACAGATTTACAGGATTTACAGAATGTTAGCTACTATAGAATGATTTGAGCCTCCATTTAAACCCCTAGAGGGTTTAACATAATAGAAAGAAAGATCCCCATCAGAATCCGTCAGTTTAAGCAAGAGATATCTGCTGGGCTTTTTTGCATGGGCTGCGCCTCAATCCACCACATCCACCTACGGCAGCCTTCTGCGTCTGCGGTGGAAGGATGCAGAGCTACAGTGCTGTTCATCAGACCAGGAGACTTCCCGAAAATTGGTCTTCTCACGAAAACGTCTGTAGCATCCCGAACGGTTTGGCCTACAAAACTAATATGACCACTCAATAGAAAGGGGAGACTCTACAAATGAAAGGGTAACCAATACAAATGAGTGGAAGTATGGAGGTAGTTTTGTGCCAACAACAATAAGGTGTTAAATATGTGTAAAAAATATATATTTCCTGAGCTTTCTTCTATCTTCCAGTTATAGGGCAGATACTTCAAAATGTTCTTCCTTGTGATTTATTTATTTTGATACATAAAGGGAGAGGAGAACTTGAGAAATGCATGCACTCTGTACAGTGTCTGTGGGTGGGTGGGTGTGTGTGTTCGCGTGAATGCGTTCCTGTCTGTTTTATTGTCTTGTCCTACAGCTGTCCATATTGACGACCACTCTGAGATGAAAATGTGTCTTTGAGCATAATCAATGATGGGCCATTCATACTACGGACACGTCCTGCTTCCCAAATGGCATCCTATTCCCTTTAGGGTGCCCTACTTTTGACCAGGGCCCATAGGGCACTATAAAGGGAATAGGGTGCCATTTGGGACAAAGTGTGTATGTCCCAGTCACTGGGAAGAAAAGCCTATTAGATAGATAAAGTCCAGTGGACACAGTAGAGAGGAGATCAGGTCAGGTAATCAGTGATCTGTGCCCTTACATCCCTAACAGAGTCACAGTGGTGGTAAAAGCAGTCCGGTCACCCGTGATGCAAGTCAGTATTCGACTTCCATCCACGTCTGAGGACGTTAGGAGAGGACATGGAAACCAGCCACTAGGGGCAACAGTGAGCGCTGTTACCTTCAAGTAGGTTTTTGGTTTTTGCTATGGCGTAGTGGATGGGCATAAGCATCTGCCTCTGATTCCAAAGATTGTAAATTCAAATCCAGCGATCAAAAGTTGTTTTTGAGATTTTTGTCTTAAGCCTATCCCTATCCTTAACTCTTACCTTAAGCATTCAGTGTTAATTCCTAAACTTAACCCTAACCTTAAAAATATAGAGTTAATGACTAAACTTAACTTTAAACACTTAGAAATGTGACGTTTGCAACAACTTTGAAATTTGATGTTTGAAAAACGTGGATGAACATCTAATTCTGACATGAGACTGTGAGAGCTAGTCGGGTAAAAGACTCCATTTGAGCAGTCTGGTTCTGGTGTGGAGAGCTGGCTGTGGTAGCATCTTTATTAATTCCCCCTCCTCCCTTCCTCCGCTCTCAGTCCCTTATTCCGTCCTACCCTTATGGGATCCCCTGCATTAATTATTCATTCTAATTTGTTGATTAATTCTGCACGGCTACCCTAACTCTCCCTCTTGTCTCGCCCTTCCTACCCTTCTGACTTGCTCTCTTTCCTTCTATCTCCGGTTCCCCCTCCTTTCCTTTATACCTCCCTCTCTCTCTCCCTCCCTCTCATCTCTCCCGCTCTCCATCTCCCTCCCTCATTCTCTCTCTGTGTGACAGGATCCATTAGGATGTCTCTCATGGCTCGCCTGTTCCCCTGTAATAGATGACCTCACACGAATATTAATGTTCTGTAACATTAACAATATCACATCTTATTCTCCGGTTCCCCGCTCCCCCACCATACTATACCCTCTAAATACCCTTCAGTGCTCTCTCTCTCTCTCTCTCTCTCTCTCTCTCTCTTGCATACTTTCTTTCTCTCTCTCTTGCATACTTGCTCTCTCTCTCTCTCTCAACTAGAGTCCATGCACACAATGTAATCAAAATTCTCCATCTATAAATCTTCAGTTTTGGAACATTTCGGCTTCCCACTGCTCAATGAAAATAGCCTTCATTCCTACCGGAACAAGACGAAAAACGCAAAAAATAACAACATAACTTTGTCTCCAGTCTGCATTCAAGCAGCACTTTGCAGCTGATTCTGACCAGGCTAAAGAAATTACAAGAGCATTAGGTATGTTTATAGCCACGGATATGCGCCCATTCTCGGTGGTTGAGAAGAAAAGCGGGTTTAAATACCTCGTTAAAGTGCTCAAGACACCTTACGAACTTTGCGCTCTAGCACCCATATCAGCAAATAGGTAGTACCCGCTCTATATAAGCGAGCTAACTCTTTTTGACTCTATGCACACACACTGGACTCTCACACACACATACTTACACTGACACGCCAACACATACACACACTCTCAGTCAAACAGAACATGTACTCATTTGCAATACACACACTTACACACCAATGGAGGTTGGTGCAGTTTAAGATGAGGGAGGACGATTGCACTTTTTATGAGAATGGACTCCCTTAAGAAAAAAAATTGCAGTCAGAGTGCAGTATAACTGCAGTTGGTTTGCAGTCTAAATGCAGTATGCTGAAAATAATTCATCCAAAATAACGCCGTTTTTTCTTTACTGCAGTAATTTTGCAGTATAACCGCAGTGCAACTGCAATACACTGCAGTTATTCTAAACTCAGCAAAAAAAGAAACGTTCTCTCACTGTCAACTGTGTTAATTTTCAGCAAACCTAACATGTGTAAATATTTGTATGAACATAACAAGATTCAACAACTGAGACATAAACTAAACACGTTCCACAGACACGTGACTAACAGAAATGGAATAATGTGTCCCTGAACAAATGGGGGGTCAAAATCAAAAGTAACAGTCAGTATCTGGTGTTACCACCAGCTGCATTAAGTACTGCAGTGCATCTCCTCCTCATCGACTGCACCAGATTTGCCAGTTTTTGCTGTGAGATGTTACCGCACTCTTCCACCAAGGCACGTGCAAGTTCCCAGACATTTCTGGGGGGGGGGTGGCCCTAGCCCTCACCCTCGGATCCAACAGGTCCCAGACATGCTCAATGGGATTGAGATCCGGGCTCTTCGCTGGCCATGGCAGAACACTGACATTCCTGTCTTGCAGGAAATCGCGACAGAAAGAGCAGTATGGCTGGTGGCATTTTTTTATTTATTTTATTTCACCTTTATTTAACCAGGTAAGCAAGTTGAGAACAAGTTCTCATTTACAATTGCGACCTGGCCAAGATAAAGCAAAGCAGTTCGACACATACAACGACACAGAGTTACACATGGAGTAAAACAAACATACAGTCAATAATACAGTAAAAAAAACAAGTCTATATACAATGTGAGCAAATTAGGTGAGAAGGGAGGTAAAGGCAAAAAAGGCCATGGTGGCAAAGTAAATACAATATAGCAAGTAAAACACTGGAATGGTAGTTTTGCAATGGAAGAATGTGCAAAGTAGAAATAAAAATAATGGGGTGCAAAGGAGCAAAATAAATAAATAAATTAAATACAGTTGGGAAAGAGGTAGTTGTTTGGGCTAAATTATAGGTGGGCTATGTACAGGTGCAGTAATCTGTAAGATGCTCTGGCAGTTGGTGCTTAAAGCTAGTGAGGGAGATAAGTGTTTCCAATTTAAGAGATTTTGTAGTTCGTTCCAGTCATTGGCAGCAGAGAACTGGAAGGAGAGGCGGCCAAAGAAAGAATTGGTTTTGGGGTGACTAGAGATATACCTGCTGGAGCGTGTGCTACAGGTGGGAGATGCTATGGTGACCAGCGAGCTGAGATAAGGGGAGACTTTACCTAGCAGGGTCTTGTAGATGACATGGAGCCAGTGGGTTTGGCGACGAGTATGAAGCGAGGGCCAGCCAACGAGAGCGTACAGGTCGCAATGGTGGGTAGTGTATGGGGCTTTGGTGACAAAACGGATTGCACTGTGATAGACTGCATCCAATTTGTTGAGTAGGGTATTGGAGGCTATTTTGTAAATGACATCGCCAAAGTCGAGGATTGGTAGGATGGTCAATTTTACAAGGGTATGTTTGGCAGCATGAGTGAAGGATGCTTTGTTGCGAAATAGGAAGCCAATTCTAGATTTAACTTTGGATTGGAGATGTTTGATATGGGTCTGGAAGGAGAGTTTACAGTCTAACCAGACACCTAAGTATTTGTAGTTGTCCACGTATTCTAAGTCAGAGCCGTCCAGAGTAGTGATGTTGGACAGGCGGGTAGGTGCAGGTAGCGATCGGTTGAAGAGCATGCATTTAGTTTTACTTGTATTTAAGAGCAATTGGAGGCCACGGAAGGAGAGTTGTATGGCATTGAAGCTTGCCTGGAGGGTTGTTAACACAGTGTCCAAAGAAGGGCCGGAAGTATACAGAATGGTGTCGTCTGCGTAGAGGTGGATCAGAGACTCACCAGCAGCAAGAGCGACCTCATTGATGTATACAGAGAAGAGAGTCGGTCCAAGAATTGAACCCTGTGGCACCCCCATAGAGACTGCCAGAGGTCCGGACAGCAGACCCTCCGATTTGACACACTGAACTCTATCAGAGAAGTAGTTGGTGAACCAGGCGAGGCAATCATTTGAGAAACCAAGGCTGTCGAGTCTGCCGATGAGGATGTGGTGGTTGACAGAGTCGAAAGCCTTGGCCAGATCAATGAATACGGCTGCACAGTAATGTTTCTTATCGATGGCGGTTAAGATATCGTTTAGGACCTTGAGCGTGGCTGAGGTGCACCCATGACCAGCTCTGAAACCAGATTGCATAGCAGAGAAGGTATGGTGAGATTCGAAATGGTCGGTAATCTGTTTGTTGACTTGGCTTTCGAAGACCTTAGAAAGGCATGGTAGGATAGATATAGGTCTGTAGCAGTTTGGGTCAAGAGTGTCCCCCTTTGAAGAGGGGGATGACCGCAGCTGCTTTCCAATCTTTGGGAATCTCAGATGACACAAAGAGAGGTTGAACAGGCTAGTAATAGGGGTGGCAACAATTTCGGCAGATAATTTTAGAAAGAAAGGGTCCAGATTGTCTAGCCCGGCTGATTTGTAGGGGTCCAGATTTTTCAGCTCTTTCAGAACTTCAGCTGAATGGATTTGGGAGAAGGAGAAATGGGGAAGGCTTGGGCGAGTTGCTGTTGGGGTGCAGTGCTGTTGACCGGGGTAGGAGTTGCCAGGTGGAAAGCATGGCCAGCCGTAGAAAAATGCTTATTGAAATTCTCAATTATGGTGGATTTATCAGTGGTGACAGTGTTTCCTATCTTCAGTGCAGTGGGCAGCTGGGAGGAGGTGTTCTTATTCTCCATGGACTTTACAGTGTCCCAGAACTTTTTAGAGTTAGTGTTGCAGGAAGCAAATTTCTGCTTGAAAAAGCTAGCCTTGGCTTTTCTAACTGCCTGTGTATAACGGTTTCTAGCTTCCCTGAACAGCTGCATATCACGGGGACTGTTCGATGCTAATGCAGAACGCCATAGGATGTTTTTGTGTTGGTTAAGGGCAGTCAGGTCTGGGGAGAACCAAGGGCTATATCTGTTCCTGGTTCTAATTTTCTTGAATGGGGCATGTTTATTTAAGATCGTTAGGAAGGCATTTTTAAAAAATATCCAGGCATCCTCTACTGACGGGATGAGATCAATATCCTTCCAGGACACCCCGGCCAGGTCGATTAGAAAGGCCTGCTCGCTGAAGTGTTTCAGGGAGCGTTTTACAGTGATGAGTGGAGGTCGTTTGACCGCTGACCCATTACGGATGCAAGCAATGAGGCAGTGATCGCTGAGATCTTGGTTGAAGACAGCAGAGGTGTATTTAGAGGGGAAGTTGGTTAGGATGATATCTATGAGGGTGCCCGTGTTTAAGGCTTTGGGGGGGTACCTGGTAGGTTCATTGATAATTTGTGTGAGATTGAGGGCATCAAGTTTAGATTGTAGGATGGCTGGGGCATGTTCCAGTTTAGGTCGCCTAGCAGCACGAGCTCTGAAGATAGATGGGGGGCAATCAGTTCACATATGGTGTCCTGAGCACAGCTGGGGGCAGAGGGTGGTCTATAGCAGGCGGCAACGGTGAGAGACTTGTTTTTAGAGAGGTGGATTTTTAAAAGTAGAAGTTCAAATTGTTTGGGTACAGACCTGGATAGTAGGACAGAACTCTGCAGGCTATCTTTGCAGTAGATTGCAACACCGCCCCCTTTGGCAGTTCTATCTTGTCTGAAAATGTTGTAGTTTGGAATTAAAATTTCTGAATTTTTTGGTGGTCTTCCTAAGCCAGGATTCAGACACAGCTAGAACATCCGGGTTGGCAGAGTGTGCTAAAGCAGTGAAAAGAACAAACTTAGGGAGGAGGCTTCTAATGTTAACATGCATGAAACCAAGGCTATTACGGTTACAGAAGTCATCAAAAGAGAGCGCCTGGGGAATAGGAGTGGAGCTAGGCACTGCAGGGCCTGGATTCACCTCTACATCGCCAGAGGAACATAGGAGGAGAAGAATAAGGGTACGGCTAAAAGCAATAAGAATTGGTCGTCTAGAACGTCTGGAACAGAGAGTAAAAGGAGGTTTCTGGGGGCGATAAAATAGCATCAAGGTATAATGTACAGACAAAGGTATGGTAGGATATGAATACAGTGGAGGTAAACCTAGGTATTGAGTGATGAAGAGAGAGATATTGTCTCTAGAAACATCATTGAAACCAGGAGATGTCATTGCATGTGTGGGTGGTGGAACTAATAAGTTGGATAAGGTATAGTGAGCAGGACTAGAGGCTCTACAGTGAAATAAGCCAATAAACACTAACCAGAACAGCAATGGACAAGACATATTGACATTAAGGAGAGGCATCCTTAGTCGAAAGTGATCAAAAGGGTCCAGGGAGTGGAGAGGTTGGTTTGGGGGTCACGGCGATTTAGACAGCTAGCCAGGACATCGGTAGCAAGCTAGCATAGGATGGAGGTCTGTTGTTAGCCACCTCTTGCGTTCCGTCAGTAGATTAGTGGAGTTCCGTGTTGTAGAGGATTAGTCCAAATCACACAACAACAAAAAATAAAAACAATAGATATAGTTATAGAGGCCCAAGAAGAAACATAATAATAATAAAAATAAATAAATTGTCCGATTGTCTATTCTGAGAGCAGCCGGTAAGACAGCTAACGTTAGCAGGCCGCAGATGGGCGTTCAGGTAACGTCGCGACGGAGGAGCCAGCCGGATCTCCTTCGGGTAGATAACGTCGGCAGTCCAGTTGTGAAGGCCCGGTGGGGCTCGGCGTAGGCAGTAAAACGGGTCCCGATAGGTGACTGCAGCCCAGGAGTGATTGACGGAGCTCAGGAGTGATTGACGGAGCTGGCTAGCTCCGGAGTAATTGATGTTTGCTCCGGAATCGACGAAAGCAGATAGACACACGGATAGCAGCCAGCTAGCTGTGAGATCCGGGAGTGAATGTCCAGAGAGCGGTTGAAATCCAGGGACATGGAGAGAAAAATCGGTCCGGTATATTCCGTTCCGAGCCACGCTGCGCCGTACAAAACTGGCGATAGATTTTCGAGTTAAAGGATAGCTGATGACCACAAACCGTGGTTAGCTGAATACTAACGAGTTGCCAGTAAGGAAGCTAACTAGCTTCTGATTAGCTTCTGGCTAGCTCCTGGCTAGCTTCTGGCTAGCTTCTTGGAGTTTCTGGCTAGCTTCTGGCTAGCTTCTTGGAGGATTGCAGATTTGAGGTAAATAATACGTATTTATACATATCAATTGGTGAGGCAGGTTGCAGGAGAGTGTATTGAAGATGAGTTGATGGAAAATAAAAATAAAAATACAAATAAAAATAAAAAATATATAAAATTGACATGCTGGAGGGTCATGTCAGGATGAGCCTGCAGGAAGGGTACCACATGAAGGAGGAAGATGTCTTCCCTGTAAAGCACATCGTTGAGATTGCCTGCAATTATAACGAGCTCAGTCCCATGATGCTGTGACACACCGCCTCAGACCATGACAGACCCTCCACCTCCAAATCGATCCCGCTCCAGAGTACATGCCTCAGTGAAAGGCTCATTCCTTCGACGATAAACGTGAATCTAACCATCACCCCTGGTGAGACAAAACCATGTTTCGTCAGTGAAGAGTACTTTTTGCCAGTCCTGTCTGGTCCAGCGACGGTGGGTTTGTGCCCACAGGCGATGTTGTTGCCGGTGATGTTTGGTGAGGACCTGCCTTACAACAGGCCTACAAGCCCTCAGTCCAGCCTCTCTCAGTATTTTACGGAAAGTCTGAGCACTGATGGAGGGATTGTGCGTTCCTGGTGTAACTCGGGCAGTTGTTGTTGCCATCCTGTACCTGTCCCTCAGGTGTGATGATCGGATGTACCGAACCTGTGCAGGTGTTGTTACACGTGGTCTGCCACTGCAAGGAAAATCAGCTGTCCATCCTGTCTCTCTGTAGCGCTGTCTGAGGGGTCTAGCAGTACGGACATTGCAATTTACTGCCCTGGCCACATCTGTAGTCCTCATGCCTCCTTGCAGCATGCCCAAGGCACGTTCACGCAAATGAGCAGGGACCCTGAGCATCTTTCTTTTGTTGTTTTTCAGAGTCAGTAGACAGGCCTCTTTAGTGTCCTATGTTTTCATAAATTTGACCTTAATTGCCTACCGTCTGTATGCTGTTAGTGTCTTTAACGACCGTTCCACAGGTGCATGTTCATTAATTGTTTATGGTTCATTGAACAAGCATGGGAAACCGTGTTTAAACCCTTTACAATGAAGATCTGTGAAGTTATTTGGATTTTTACAAATTATCTTTGAAAGACAGTTTACTGCAATCTTTTTTTGTAAGGGCTTACTTATATTAAAGCATATTCAATGACTGTCATTCCTATTCCAATCAAGGTGACAAACATTGACAAATTCAATACCGCCTTGCACACTCTTGCCTGCATCTAGATGATCTAGGGTGTAATCATTAGTCCAATAGTTGAAAATGAGAGTTTCTATTGGACAAATTTATGTATGTTTTTTCCTGTTTGGTTCCGTTTAAGAAAGTTTTTCAACAGAATCAGCGGAATCCATACACCCCTGATCACACACAAAAACAGTTCACTTTCATAGCAGCAACATAAAATGAGTTTGGTCCCTTTTATCGTTGTATTCCTTCCCGCATCTACACGCTCTCCTCTGACCTTTCCCCTTCCTTGTGGACATCAGTGCACAACTCTCTCTGAGGCAACTACTCACCAGATTTTATGCGCTGCAGTTTTGTATTGAAGTCAATGTCCTCCGGCTATACCATGGTGCTACCCTACAGTATGCTGTTGAGGCTACTGTAGACCTTCATTGTATGTAAACCACTGTGTTTTACTCAATTATTTGTTTTTTAATGTTTCATTATTTTTATTTTTATGAAATTCACTGAGGAGGATGGCACTCCTTTTCCTCCTCTGGGGAGCCTCCACACGTTCACACTCATCACATACGTTTCTGCCACTTTCTATTATCTATCCTGTTGCCTAACTATATGTACAAAGAGTATCTACCTCAATTTCCTCGTAACCCTGCACATTGACTCTGTACTTGTACCCCATGTTTAGAGCCACGCTATCATTGCTCATTGTGTATTTATTCCTCGTGTTACTATTTTGTTATTTATCTTTCTTTTTTTTCTTTTTTTTGTATTCTGCATTGTTGGGAAGGGCCTGCATTTAAGCATAATACAGTTTCACTTTTTCCGAAGCATGTGACAATAAAAATGTGATTAATTTGATTTGATCTATGCACCCCCCCCCCCCAACACACACACTACACATGCCCACACACACATAACATGCACACACATGCATTCTGACAACACACACAAATTCACATACTTTCACACTCACCACATATGCTGCTGCTACTGTCTATTATCTATCCTGTTGCCTAGTTACTTTACCCCTAACTATATGTACTGTAAGTACATAGCTACCTCAATTAACTCGTACCCTTGCACATGAACTCGGTACTGGTACTCCCTACAAATAGCCAGGTTATTTTCTACTCCCTATATATAGCCATGTTATTTTTACTCTTTATTTTTATTTGTTACTTTTGCAAATATATATATATACTGTATATATATATATATACACATACATACATACATACATACATACATACATACATACATACACATATAAATACATACATACACTACCATTCAAAATATTGGAGTCACTTAGAAATGTCCTTGTTTTTGAAAGAAAATAACGTTTTTGTTACATTAAAATAACGTCTAATTGATCAGAAATACAGTGTAGACATTGTTTATGTTGTAAACGACTACTGTAGCTGGAAATGGCAGATTTTTTAAAATGGAATATGTACATATGCGTACAGAGGCCCATTATCAGCAACCATCACTCCTGTGTTCCAATGGCACGTTGTGTTAGCTAATCCAAGTTTATCATTTTAATCCAAGTTTATCTGTCCAATTACAAAAAAACATGTTCAGTAATCATCTCACTTGTTAGATGGCAGTGTACAATGTGGCCATTGAGGCCATTGAGGACAGCAGTGTTGATCAGATGGAAAAATATCTTCTTATACCTTAAAGCTGTTTATCATGTCCGTTTTATCCACTGACCCCATATTGCGATTAAAGTCAAACACACAGTCTGGTTTGATCTTTCTCTCTCTCGTCAGGTGGTCCACTTTCCATGTGGCTCTCTCTTCTTCTGTAGCTCCAAGGCATAGCGATCGGTGTCCTCAACTTCATCTCCCACCAGCTCCTCTGTCAGAAACAGCTTGAAGCACTCTGCCACAGAGGGAGATGACAAGGGGCTTTGCACTCCATACTGTGACTCATCAAAGCCAACAGCAGGGCCAGGAGGGGTGAAATGGCTGTCGGGCCTTCCAGCTACCGCAGACATTCAAATCAAATCACATTTTATTGGTCATATACACATGGTTAGGAGATGTTAATGCGAGTGTAGCGAAATGCCTGTGCATCTAGTTCCAACAGTGGAGTAATATCTAACAAGTAATCTAACAAATGTGCGATGGCAGTGTGGCATAGGCAAGATGCAATAGATTGTATAAAAGACAGTATATGCATATGAGATGAGTAATGTAGGATATGTAAACATTATTAAAGTGGCATTATTTAAAGTGACTAGTGATACCTTTATTAAATCAATTTATTAAAGTGGCCAGTGATTTGAATCTGTATGTTGGCAGTAGCCTCTCTATGTTAGTGATGGCTGTTTAACAGTCTGATGGCCTTGAGATTGAAGCTGTTTTTCAGTCTTTCGGTCCCAGCTTTGATCCACCTGTACTGACCTCGCCTTCTGGATGATAGCGGGTGAACAGGCAGTGGCTCATCTGGTTGTTGTCCTTGATGATCTTTTTGGCCTTCCTGTGACATCGGTGTCCTGTGCTGTGCTGAAGGTGTCCTGGAGGACAGGTAGTTTGCCCTCGGTGATGTGTTGGGCAGACCGCACTACCCTCCGGAGAGCCTTGCGGTTGAGGATGGTGCAGTTGCCGTACCAGGCAGTGATACAGCCCAACAGGATGCTCTTGATTGTGCATCTGTAAAAGTTTGTGGGCTTTAGGTGACAAGCCAAATTTCTTCAGCCTCCTGAGGTTGAAGAGGTGCTGTCTGTGTGGGTGGACCATTTCAGTTTGTTTGTGATGTGTTTGCCGAGGAACTCCACTACTGTCCCGTCAATGTAGAAAGGGGGGGCTCACTCTGCTGTTTCCTGAAGTCCACGATCATCTCCTTTGTTTTGTTGATGTTGAGTGAGACATTATTTTCCTGACACCACACTCCGATGGCCCTCATCTCCTCCCTGTAGGCTGTCTCGTCGTTGTTGGTAATCAAGCCGACCACTATAGTGTCATCTGCAAACCTGATTATTGAGTTGGAGGCGTGCATGGCCACGCAGTCATGGGTGAACAGGGAGTACAGGAGAGGGCTGAGAAAGTATCCATGTGAGGATTAGCGGGGTGGAGATGTTGTTTCCTAACTTCACCACCTGGAGGTGGCCCGTCAAAGTCCAGGACCCAGTTGCACAGGGAGTACATTAAGAGTCTCAAGCTTAATGATGAGTTTGGAGGGTACAATGGTGTTGAATGCTGAGCTGTAGTCGATGAACAGCATTCTTACATAGGTATTCCTCTTGTCCAGACGGGATAGGGCAGTGTGATGGCGATTGCATCATATGTGGACCTATGGGGGCGGTTAACAAATTGGAGTGGGTCTAGGGTATCAGGTAGCGTGGAGGTGATATGATCCTTTAGTTTCTGAAAGCACTTCATGACAGAAGTGAGTGCTATGGGGGGGTTGTCATTTAGTTCAGTTACCTTAGCTTTCTTGGGAACAGGAACAATGGTGGTCATCTTGAAGCATGTGCGGACAGCAGACTGGGATAAGGATTGATTGAATATGTCCGTAAACACACCAGCCAGCTGGTCTGCGCATGCTCTGAGGATGAGGCTAGGGATGGCGTCTGGGCCGGCAGCCTTGCGAGGGTTAACACATTTAAATGTTTTACTCACGTCGGCCACGGAGAAGGGGAGCCCACAGTCTTTGGTAGCGGGCCATGTCGGTGGCACTGTGTTGTCCTCAAAGCGCTCCAAAGAAGTTGTTTAATTTGTCTGGGGGCAAGACGTCAATGTCCTTGACGGTGCTGGTTTCCTTTTTGTAATCCGAGATTGTCTGTAGACCCTGCCACATACATCTCATATTTGAACCGTTGAATTGTGAATCTACTTTGTCTCTATACTGACACTTTGCTTGTTTGATTGCCTTGCGGAGGGAATAACTACACTGTTTTTGCACAGAGCCTTGCAAAATAATTCATCCCCCTTGGTGTTTTTCCTATTTTGTTGCATTACAACCTGTAATTTAAATGGATTTTTATTTGGATTTCATGTAATGGACATACACAATAATAACTTGTTTCAAACAACAACAAAACATTTAACCGGAAAAGTGGTTTTTGCATATGTGTTCACCCCCTTTACCATGAAGCCCCTAACTAAGATCTGGTGCAACCAATTACCTTCAGAAGTTACATAATTAGTTAAAACCTCTCCAGGGTACGTGGCTAACGTCCCACCTGACCAACATCCAGTGAAAGTGCAGGGCACCAAATTCAAACAACAGAAATCTCATAATTAAAATTCCTCAAACATACAAGTATTATACACCATTTTAAAGATAAACTTGTTGATAATCCCACCACAGTGTCCAATTTCAAAAAGGCTTTACGATAAAAGCATACCATGTTATTATGTTAGGTCAGCGCCTAGTCACAGAAAAACACAGCCATTTTTCCAGCCAAAGCGAGGAGTCACAAAAAGCAGAAATAGAGATAAAATGAATCACTAACCTTTGATGATCTTGATCAGATGGCACTCATAGGACTTCATGTTACACAATACATGTATATTTTGTTCGATAAAGTTCATATTTATATCCAAAAATCTGGCGCATTGTTATGTTTTACCTCCAAAACATCCAGTGAAAGTGCAGAGAACTTTGTCAATTTACAGAAATACTCATCATAAATGTTGATGAAAATACAACTGTTATGCATGGAATTAAACATATACTTCTCCAACCGCTGTGTCAGATTTTAAAAAAGCTTTACGGAGTACAGTGCTCAGAGACCAAAACAAGAAATACAGATACCCGAAATGTTATGGAGTCAACAAAAGTCAAAAATTGTCATGTATTGTCATGTTATGTCTTGTTCCTGTTCTTTCTCTTCACTTCGTTTCCCCCTGCTGGTCGTATTAGGTTACCTTCTCTTCCTTTCCTTCCCCCAGCTGTTCCTCATCTCCTTTAACTACCTCATTTACCCTCTCCCACCTGTTCCCTTTTTCCCTCTGATTAGGTCTCTATTTCTCTCTCTGTTTCTGCTTCTGTCTTTGTCAGATTCTCGTTTGCTTCACCCTTGTCCCGTCCTGTCGTAATCTGCCTCTTCATCAGATGCTACGTGTGATCAGGTACCTCTGTCCTCTACAACCCGCGCCTACCCGGAGAGACCAGCAGTCTGTTGCCGCTAACCCTGCTATTCTCCTCTGCTGCTAGAAGGGGACTCTCCTGTAAAGATCAGAGGACTTTATGATTTATTTGTCGCCCTCTCTGCGGGTTGTCTATTTTGTCAATCGATACATCTGAAGAGGATCTATGTCTTCCCTGTGTTTTGACATTAAAAGACTCTGTTTCTGTTAAACCGCTTTTGGGTCCTCACTCACCTGCATAACAAAAATAGCATTATAAATATTCACTTACCTTTGAGGATCTTCATCAGAATGTACTCCCAGGAATCCCAGTTCCACAATAAATGTTATGTTTGTTCGATAAAGTCCATCATTTATGTCCAAATACCTCCTTTTTGTTCGCACATTTAATGCGCAGGCACTAGGTCCAGACAAAGTCAAAAAAGTTATATTACAGTTCGTAGAAAGATGTCAAACGATGTATATAATCAATCTTTAGGATGTTTTTATTATAAATATTCAATAATGTTTCAACCGGAGAATTCCTTTGTCTTTAGAAATGAAAGGGAACGGAGCTAACTCTCACGAGCACGCGCCTGACTGAGCACATGGCCTTCTGGCAGACCCATGACTCAATCAGCTCTCATTCTCTCCCACTTTACAGTAGAAGTCTGAAACAAGGTTCTACAGACTGTTGACATCTAGTGGAAGCCGTAGGAAGTGCAATATGACCCCACAGACACTGTATATTGGATAGGCTAAGACTTGAAAACCTACAAACCTCAGATTTCCCACTTCCTGGTTGGATTTTTGCTATCAGATTTTTGTCTGCCATATGAGTTCTGTTATACTCACAGACATCATTCAGACAGTTTTAGAAACTTCAGAGTATTTTCTATCCAAACCTCTAATAATAAGCATATCCTGGCATCTGGGCCTGAGTAGCAGGCAGTTTACTCTGGGCGCGCTTGTTATGGGACTTTTTATGAATAATGACTAAATGATGTATACAAAAAGGTGCGGACTCCGGCCACAAAACCTGAACCTAGAGGGGAGGGACTGTCTGTCCGTGGTGGCGGTTCTGGCGCGGGACATGGACCCTACTTCACCATAGTTCTAGTGCGCCTCTTCACCCGCCTCCGTGGCCTCTTTAAAGTGGCGACCCACGCCACCGACCTTGGACTGGGGACCCTAGACATGGGTCCCGAATGGACGGGGGATTCCGGCAAGCGCTGGAGTGAAGGGTGATTCTGGCATCGCCTGGCTGACTGACGGCTCTGGCAGATCCTGGCTGACTGACGGCTCTGGCAGCTCCTGGCTGACTGATGGCTCTGGCAGCTCCTGGCTGGCTTGCGGCTCTGGCAGCTCTTGGCTGGCTAACGGCTCTGGCAGCTCTTGGCTGGCTGGCGACTCTGGCAGCTCCTGGCTGGCTGGCGGCTCTGGCAGCTCCTGGCTGGCTGGCGGCTCCGGCAGCCCCTGGCTGGCTGGCGGCTGTGGCAGCTCCTGGCTGGCGGCTCAGGACAGGCTGGTGGTTCTAGCAGCTCCGGACAGACGGGAGATTCTAGCAGCTCAGGACAGATGGGAGACTATCAGCTCAGGACAGACGGGAGACTCTAGCAGCTCAGGACAGACAGGAGAATCTAGCAGCTCAGGACAGACGGAAGGCTCTGGCAGAGCTGGAGAGGAGTAAGGCTCTGGCAGCGCTGGACAGGCGGGAGACCCTCTAGGCAGAAAACAGAGAGACAGCCTGGTGCGGGGGGCTGCCACCGGAGGGCTGGTGCGTGGAGGTGGCACTGGATAGACCGGACCGTGCCGGCGCACTGGAGCTCTTGAGCACCAAGTCTGCCCAACCTTACCTGGTTGAATGCTCCCCGTAGCTCGACCAGTGCGGTGAGGTGGAATAGGCCACACTGGGCTGTGCTGGCGAACCGGGGACACCATGCGTAAGGCTGGTGCCATGTACGCCGGCCCTAGGAGACGCACTGGAGACCAGATGCGTAAAGCCGGCTTCATGGCACCTGGCTCGATGACCACTCTAGCCCGGGCGATACGAGGAGCTGGAATGTACCGCACCGGGCTATGCACACGCACTGGGGAAACTGTGTGCTCCACCGCATAATACGGTGCCTGCCCGTTCCCTCGCTCACTCCGGTAAGCACAGGAAGTTGGTGCAGGTCTCCTACCTGGCTTCGCCACACTCCCTGTGTGCCCCCCACCCCAAGATGTTTTTGGGGCTGACTCTCGGGCTTCCAACCATGCCGCCGTGCTGCTTCCTCATACTAGCGCCTCTCTGCCTTCGCTGCCTCCAGCTCTGCTTTGGGGAGGCGATATTCCCCTGGCTGTGCCCAGGGTCCTCTCCCGTCTAGAATCTCCTCCCAAATCCATGAGTCCTGTGTCTTCGGCCGCTGTTGCTGCTGCCCATTACAACGCCGCTTGGTCCTCTGTTGGTGGGTGTTTCTGTAACGGCAGATTTCCTCCTCTTCGTCTGAAGAGGTGTAGAAAGGATCGGACCAATAAGGTCCATGGTAAGGTAAGCGTGGTAAGGTCCATGTTTGTAATAGAAAAGACTGAACATGACACAAATACAAAATAAAAAAGTGAAATGGAAACGAAACAGTCCCGTGTGGCACAAACACTGACACAGGAAATAAACACCCACACCCCAAGAGTGAAACCCAGGCTACC
This sequence comes from Oncorhynchus nerka, assembly GCF_034236695.1. NCBI lineage: Eukaryota > Metazoa > Chordata > Actinopteri > Salmoniformes > Salmonidae > Oncorhynchus > Oncorhynchus nerka. The sequence goes on from NC_088399.1 coordinate 60,536,496, forward strand.
TAAATATGGTTCTCAATCAGGGACAACGATAAACAGCTGCCTCTGATTGAGAACCATATCAGGCCAAACACAGAAATAGAAAAAACCTAGAAACACAAACATAGACTGCCCACCCCAACTCACGCCCTGACCATACTAAATAAAGACGAAACAAAGGAAATAAAGGTCAGAACGTGACAAGGAGGAGCAAACCTCCGCAGCAGAGATTGGAGTATCTGTCCATAGGACCACTTTAAGCCGTACACTCCACAGAGCTGGGCTTTACAGAAGAGTGGCAATAAAAGACATTGCTTAAAGAAAAAATAAGCAATCACGCTTGGTGTTCGCCAAAAAGGATGTGGGAGACTCCCCAAACATATGGAAGAAGGTACTCTGGTCAGATGAGATTAAAATTCAGTTATTAGGGCATCAGGGAAAATGCGTTGGCTACAGCGAATGTTACAATCTCTGATATCTCTCTGGAAGGCAACTCGTGCCCTAATTTCGTCCACCTTGTTGTCTAGAGACTGGACATTGGCAAGTAACATGCTCAGAAGCGGGGGATGGTGTGCTCGCCTTCTAAGTCTGACCAGGAGGCCGCTCCGTCTGCCTCTCCTGCGGGACGATGTTGTTTTGGGTCAGTCTCTGGGATTAGATCCAATGTCCAGGGTGGAGGTCCGAACAAAGGATCCGCTTCGAGGAAGTTGTATTCCTGGTCGTAATGTTGGTAAGTTGACGTTGCTCTTATATCCAATAGTTCTTCCCGGCTGTATGTAATAACACTTAAGATTTTCTGGGCTAACAATTTAAGAAATAACACTTTTAAAAAACAATTCTCCTATGTTACCCATCTCTGTCGGCACCATTTTGCTGAACCGGTACTTCACTCACTGTTGTTCTTCCTCTATCACCACCAGAATCTTCAGAGTGACCTTGGACTTCGTCGGTGGGCAAGGGGTCCCCTGATGAGCGATTCTCAATGGCCACAAGGTTGGGGGCAGATCCCACTGTCAATGTCAGAATCTGATTCCTCACTGTCATTGTCAGAATTTACAAAAATATCCAGAATTTCTGCATTTGTGAGTTGTCTCCTTTTTAAATACATTGCTAATGCTACAGCTTAGCCCACTACCTACATACATAAACAACAACACTGAATGTTGTTAGTGTCAGGGGTGATGGGATTGGCTGCCGGTGTGGTGATACTGATGAAAATGGTTTGTGTGGTAATCATTTCTTTATTTACTGTTTTACTCACATTTTCAAATACTGGTGACAAATCATGCATTCTGATCTTACATAGATTGTAATGGACACATTTCATGTGTGTTATGATGAGCTAATGCTAAGCTATTTTACCAGCTACAGTATGTGTGGAGCTATGTTCATTGACATACCTTAAAAACCTCTTAAGGTATAGGGGGCAGCATTTTCACTTTTGGATAAATAGCGTGCCCAATTTCAACTTCCTGCTACTCATGCCAGGAATATAAGATATGCATATTATTAGTAGGTGTGGATAGAAAACACTCTGAAGTTTCTAAAACTGTTTGAATCATGTCTGTGAGTATAACAGAACGTATGTAGCAGGGAAAACCCAGAGGACTAAATGTTCAGAATTTTTTTTGTGCCTCTGACTGTTCCCTCAGTTGTCTTTGCCCAAGGGATATTTCATAGGAACCTATTTTCAGTTCCTACCGCTTCCACTGAATGTCACCAGTCTTTGGAATTTGGTTGAGGTTATTCATTTGTGCAATGAAGAAGAAGCACATCCTGGAACAACGTTACACTATTGAGAGTTGCGCAAGACGTAAAAAGGAGCATGGTTTGTTTACTTGCTGTATTGAACACAGATAGCCCCGTCTACAATTTGATCGATTATTAACGTTTAAAAATACCTAAAGTTGTATTACAAAAGTAATTTGAAATATTTTGGCAAAGTTTATAGGCAACTTTTGAAATGTTTTGTAGTGACATTGTGTTTTTGTAAGTAGTTTTTTTTCTGAATCAAACGCACTTTATAAATGGACATTTTGGATATAATGGACGGAATTAATCGAACAAAATGACCATTTGTGATGTTTATGGGACATATTGGAGTGCCAAAAAAAGAAGCTCGTCAAAGGTAAGGCATGTTTTATATTTTATTTCAGCGTTTTGTGTAGCGCCTGCAGGGTTGAAATATGCTACCCTCTTTGTTGACATTGTGCTATCATCAGATCATAGCTTCTTATGCTTTCGCCGAAAAGCTTTTAAAAATCTGACATGTTTGTTGACTTCACAACGAGTGTAGCTTTAATTGAGTATCTTACATGTGTGATTTAATGCATGTTTGATTTTATATAATTATTTGAATTTGCCGCGCTGCATTTCCCCTGTTTTTTTCCCCAAGTGGGACGCAAGCGTCCCCTATTACCATAAGAAGTTTTAAAAGGGAACATTTTGACATGTATGGTCCCTTACTAGACGTCCGCCAACGTTTCTAAAATTTGGGGACGGCGGCGGGCTGTGCAGCAGTGCCGGATCTTCCAGGAAGTCATCAAACGAAGTCTCTCTGACATTCGGTTTCCGTTTTATAAAATGTCAACATTTTTGTCATTTTTCCGCTGTCCCTGTAAATCCCAAAGAGGGCGAATGGAATCATATTGCAAATGTACAAAACATCACCAATCACGACGTGGCCTTTTCTCCTAAACGGAAAAGACTTCGAAGACGAAACTTGGTGAGCATAGATTGGGCATAATGGGCAGTTGGCCCCGAACAAGATGGCATCGAGGCCTCAACGGTTTTTGAGTTATGGCCATTTTTCTGGGATTAAAGGTCAAAACGAAAATAGAGCAATAATTTCATCGCTTCACGTCAAAGTAAATGAACCTACGGTGTGAGGAAAAAAATAACCAGCCATTTATCTATAGTAATTTAAGAGAAATCATACAATGGACAATTGGTGTACAATTATTATTTTTTGAGATTTACAGATCCAGTTGCAGCGTGTTCAGACAAATCTTTTTGAAGTGTGTTTCCAAGCTGTGAGATTTCTGTGATTTTCTGAAATAACACACTCATTCAACCCTCTGTAAATAAGTCAGTTCTTAACATAAAGACTTAAAACTCAATAGTCTATAAGTGCCTAGCCCAAGGAGGATATGTGTTCACTTTCAGCTTCCTGTGCCAACCGGACGTGCCTTAACCTGTTGCTTCTACTCGGGACGCTTGCGTCCCAACTAGAGCTCTGGAAATGCAAATGCGCTACGCTAAATGCTAATAGTATTAGTTAAAACTCAAAAGTTCATTAAAATACACATGCAGGGTATCGAATTAAAGCTACACTCGTTGTGAATCCAGGCAACAAGTCAGATTTTTAAAATGCTTTTCGGCGAAAGCATGAGAAGCTATTATCCGATAGCATGTAACACCCAAAAAGACCCACAGGGGACGTAAACAAAATAATTAGCATTTCGGCGTTACACAAACCGCACAATAAAATAGAAAACAGTCATTACCTTTCACCATCTTCTTTGTTGGCACTCCTAGATGTCCCATAAACACTATTTGGGTCTTTATTTCGATTAAATCGGTCCATATAAAGCCTAGATATCGTTATATGTAGACTGTGTGATAAACGAAAAAAACATCGTTTCAAAACGTAACGTCATTTTTTAAAATTCAAAAAGTCGACGATAAACTTTATCAATGGGTTCAAGTAGCGCATGGATATATTTTCCCATTTTCAGTGATCAGTTTTTCCTGTGCTTTTCGATGTAAATGCCGTTCTGGTAAAGCCACAGCAGTGATTTAACCAGTTTTATAAACGTCAGAGTGTTTTCTATCCACACAGACTAAGCAAATGCATATACTATATTCCTGGCATGAGTAGCAGGGCGCTGAAATGTTGCGCGATTTTTAACAGAATGTTCAAAAAAGTAGAGGGTCGACTTAAGAGGTTAAAATGGTGTCATAGGTGCTGTTTCGAAGGGTTAAAAAGGTCAGATCTTTTCAAAACATCATATGTGTGATTAGGCAACCCCCATGAACTGTAAATCAGTCATGTCTCCCATACAATTTCCAAGAACAAATCACACACACACAGCTAGGACAGAGGGACACAGTGTGGTGCGTAGAGACAGACAGTGCCTGCAATAGTTACCTTTGTTTGAACTAAAAAAGAACCGTCAGACCTAGAGTTATGAAACTTTAGAAACCTGTTCTAGACCTCAGGTCGATAGTACGTGGTGAGTTACGTAGTTGTAGAAGGTTCTCGGACCGAGAAACAGCCTCGTACATTTGCAATAACTTCAATTAATTTTGACCATTATGAAAATGACGACATTTAGAAAAGTCCCAGAGTCGCAAGACTAGATGCATTGAAACCGGCTCGGCCCATAGAGACAGACCCCAACGTTTCTGTCCGATAGCTCATTCAAGGACCCCGTCGCAAGGCATGGAAAAAGGTGGATTTTCAGCACCAATTAAGTTCGTTGCTCGGGCACCGAATGACCTATCGAGCCGAAACTCAGGATTCGGGGTCGCCTCACACAGGCCTACACATAATGTCAGAACTGGACCCGCAGTTAGAACGTAACTACGTGTTTTACGTTTTTATTATGTTTTAAACTGAAGGCGCTGTGAATTATGGGCCTGCTCTGAAATATGTGATAGTTGGCTTCTAAACGAGTTGGAAAAAGTGGGTTTGGTGTCAGATGGTATCAGTTTGGTGTCAGAATGACATCTAATTGACTGATAGACATTGACTTGCTAGTTGACTTTTGTACATTTGCAATGTTTAAACTGTGAGGGACCATCACCAAAATGGTATTCTGAAATCAACACTAAAAATGTCATCACCATAGTCTCCAGACCGTGCCGAGTTCAACGAGATGCCCCGCTTGACCGTAGCTCGCTCTGAGTGCATAAACCGTGAAAAAATCAGACCCAAAATTAAGCCTGGCCCTATATTTCAGGCGCTTTTGGGGGACAGTGGCGGAACCGTTAGGGTTAGAAGGACAATTCAACCACAGGAATGTTCCTAAGGTCCTCCCGATCTGTACACGCCTAACCTTGACCATGTGTCATTAACCCTTAACAGTAAAAACACGGTTATTTCATCTCACAGATTACAATGACATCTCTCCCCATAGGAATACATTGCCTGCTCCCCTAAATTCAAACTGAAGCCTATGTGAATTATGAATGTCTTATTAACTTGTCTTTGATGACAGTCCATCAGGCCACTATGAGGTCTACCTGTGTTGATTCTAAGCTTCCTGGAGCAGCCGGAAGTGGTTAAATTCACCCAAAAGGTATTTTGATGTACATAACCTGCAAATGTGAAAATGACTGCATTCAACCCTATGTAGGCCAGTCAATTTTTAACATAAAGACTTAAACTCAGGATTCTGTAAGAACATACCCCAACCCTTACCCGTGCACATCCAATAGGGGGCTCCCCTTGTCATTTGGGAGGTTTTTCAAAAAATCGTTAAGAAACAACATTCCCACTTCTCCCTCATCATACATGACAAATAGACCTTCTAGGTTGATCCATGGCTTAACATAGTGCTATATATCATTTTGGCAGAATAAATGCCTTTTGGACATGGTTCACTGACTTTTGGGTTTTTAAACCGACTTCCATTGATCATACATGGCAAATGGATATAACATCCTGATTTGGCACTTTCAAATCTTTCATATTGCATTTGGACATTTCTTATGGCGTTTGCCCCCCCCCCCCCCGACAAAGTGACTTTTGACTTTAACTTTTGACCTCCTATGAAATCATATTGCAAATGGACAAAATATATGCCGTAGGGACAAGTAAAAAAATATATATATGATAATCAAATATGACAAAAGTATATTCATACAGTCCTTATACATGTGTAATTGACAAAAGAAAATCAAAATAATTTCGAAAAACGGTCCAGAAGGCACTTTTTTACTTCTTGACGCTACCCATCCCGATACCGGGATAATTGTCATCAGCAGCCGCTGAATAGCATAGCGCCACAGTCAAATAATATTACAAAAAAAATATTCATATTCATGAAATCACAAGTGCAATATTGCAAAACACAGCTAAGCCTTTTGTTAATCCACCTGTTGTCTCAGATTTTGAAATGATGCTTTACAGCGAAAGCAATCCAAGCGTTTGTGTAAGTTTATCGATAGCATAGCTTAACATTTTGTACACTAAGCATGAAGTGGCTAGGTCACGAAAATCAGAAAAGCAATAAAAAAAATAGTTTACCTTTGATGATCCTCAGATGTTTTCACTCTCGAGACTCCCAGTTACACAACAAATGTTCCTTTTGTTCCAGAAAGATTATTTTTATACCCAAAATACCGACGTTTGTTTGTCGCGTTAGGTTCAGAAATCCACAGGAAAGAACGGTCACGACAATGCAGACGTATATTCCAAATAATATCCATAATGTCCACAGAAACATGTCAAATGTTTTTATAATCAATCCTCAAGTTGTTTTTAAAATATACATTCGATAATATATCAACCGAGTGTGTAGCTTTTTCAATAACAGCGGGAGAAACAATGGCCGCTTTACTCAGTTGCGCAAAACTCACTCTGAGAGCCCCCACCTATCTACTTACGCAATGTGATCCTTCATGCTCATTTTTAAAAATAAAAGCCTGAAACTATGTCTAAAGACTTTTGACACGTTAGGGAAGCCATAGAAAAAGTAATCTCGTTGATATCCCTTTAAATGGAGGATGCATGCATAGGAACAGAGAGGTTTCAAAATAAGAGTCACTTCCTGATTGGATTTTCCTCAGGCTTTCGCCTGCAATATCAGTTCTGTTATACTCACAGACAATATTTTTACAATTTCGGAAACTTCAGAGTGTTTTCTATCCTAATCAATCTGACAATTATATGCATATTCTAGTTTCTGGGGCTGAGAAATCGGCCATTTCAAATGGGTACGTTTTTTAGCCAAAAACGAAAATACTGCCCCCTACAACGCAAAAGATTAAGGGGGTGATAAGTTTTTGAAAAAAATTCAAATCTTCAAAATTTTACTCTTGGGTCTTGACTTGTGTTACATTTGCAATATGAAAAATTACGGTGGAGCGCACTCGCCATCTGTTGGGTTTTTGCAGTGTTACACTTAGCATTTGCCATATGGCATTTGCAATCAATTTGGAATGAAACGACGTCCAATTGAGTGGTATTGGACACCGTGTATATGGTTTGTACAGTGCCAATATGTTCCAATTAATTTTTGTACATTTCAGGTGGGTGTTCCCTTACATCATTCAATACATTCTGGGTGTCACATAAACGTCCGTCAGAACAAAGATTTTAAGCAAAATGAGGTGATGGGAAGGTTCATTTGTCTTTCGAGTAAACTTCCGGAAGTGAATGATGGGAAGTGAATGATGGTAGATGACACACCCCCTTCGTCTTCAACATGCATACTGCAAACACACCCAACTCATCTTATCTTTTGTTGATGCAGGAAAAACCAACATGGCAGCTCGCACTAACACTACCCACCGTCGGATTTCTTTCGAATTTTAGAAAGTGTTTTACTCAATTATTTTGATCACAGTCAGCGTTTGAGCTGGCCAGACTGATTTTTCACAGAAATATTTTGCACAAAACATTATGCCCTCAATATGAGCAGTTTATTTTTGATGCAATGTTCAGAAATTCACAGACATAGCAACAGCATAACACAATTCTCATCCACACCTGTGATGTGATGAAAAGTAAATAGTAACTGCTATTCCCTAATTAATTTCACGGTTTCTGTCAGCCGAGAGTTGGCTAAATATGACCGCTTGTGTGACCTCACTCTTTACTCAGTTAACGCTAAGACTAATGTAGCCTACATTTTCCCGATTTGGATGAGAATTGTGTTATGCTGTTTCTATGCCTGTACATGTCTGAACATTGCAACCAAAAATAAACTGCTCATATTGAGGACATAATGTTTTGTGCAAAATATTTCAGTGAAAAATCAGTGTGGCCAGCTCAAACGCTGACTGTTGCGTCAAACGTTCTAATGAAGTGTTCTAATAACACAGATTTGAGCGTATGCTGCAGGGAACACTGTAGAATGATAACATCCGTGTTCGAATGAAACTAAAGGTAAAAACAAGAATAATGTGCTACAGTAAATGTTGGCATTTCATTTTCTGATGTAACGGAACTGAACCCGAACCGTGACACCAAAACCGCAATACGTACTGAACAATGGGTTTGAACCAATACACCACTAGTTCAAAGTTATATCCTGGAGTGTAATACGCATAACATTGTATTGTATTTTTCCTCTAAAAAGTGTACTAAACATTAAGAACACCTGCCTAATATTGAGTTGCACCTGCTCTTGCCTTCAGAACAGCTTCAATTTGTTGTGCATAGACTACATGGTGTCAAAAGTGTTCCACTGGGATGCTGGCCCATGTTGACTCCAATGCTTCCCAGAGTTGTGTCAAGTTGGCTGGATGTCCTTTGGGTGGTGGAACTTTTTTGATACACAAGGGAAACTGTTGAGCGTGAAAAACCCAGCAGCGTTGCAGTTCTTGGCACTTACTACCATACCCCGTTCAAAGGCACTTACATTTTGTCTTGCCCATTCACCCTCTGAATGGCACACACACAATCCATGTCTCAATTGTCTCAAGACTTAAAAATAATTATTTAGCGTGTCTCCTCCCCTTCATCTACACTGATTGAAGTGGATTTACCAAGTGACATCAATAAGGGATCATAGCTTTCACCTGGTCAGTTTATTACATAGAAAGAACAGATGTTCTTAATGTCAGTGTATACAGTGCCTAGTGAAAATCTGCACACCCCTTGCACAGTCTTCACATTTTGCTGCCTTAAAATAACACCTAAAAAGGGATTCAATTCAATGTTTCCCCTACAGATCTACACAACCTCCTCCACATACACAAAGTGAAAGAAAGTTAAAAAAAATAAAATGTAAAATAAAATAACGAAGATGTCTGTCACGACTTTCACCGAAGTTGTTCCCTCTCCTTGTTCGGGCGGTGTCCGGCTTTCTAGCTGCCACCAATCCATGTTTCATTTTTCCTTTTGTTTTGTCTGTTTTACACACCTGGTTCCCATCTCATAATTATGTTCCTTATTTAACCCACTGGTTTCCCTTTCTGTTTTGTGCATGATTGTCTTTCGTGTGTTGGAGTTCGTATCTTGTTTTGTATTTGTTTTATAATGGGATTTTTTGTTCCGTTCTCGGATGGAGTAAATACAGTGGTTTTACTCTTACCTGTGTCCTGCGCCTGACTCCTTCGCTATCCTCTAGATAGACTCTGACAATGTCTTGATTCTGTATGTCTTCACACCCAAGAGATAATAATTGGTGGATGTTCCTTCGGCAGCGATTACAGCTGTGAAAAATGTTAAATAATATTCTACCAATTTAGCACAACTCTTAGGGAAAGAGACTGCATGTCCTTTTTGTTTTGACAAAATTGCTCAACATCAGTAAATTTGGTTGGTAATGATTGAGTGATAGCAATATTCAATCCTTGTCTCTGATTTTCAAACAAATTTAAGTCAGAACTGAGATTAGACCATTCAGGAAAACTCTTGGAATAAACATGTATGTAATTGTCTCACTGAAAAATAAAACTAGGTTTTCAGAAGACTGATGCGGGTTTTCCTTTAATAACCTATTACCTGGGCTTTGCTCCTTTCATATTTATTTAGATCCTGACAAACTCCCCAGGCCCTGCCGATGACTAGCATACCCAGAACATGATTCTGCCACTACAATACTTGAAAATACAGAGGATTTTACTCTGTTGTGTTGTATTGGATATGACCCAAAACTGTAGTTTTTCATTTAGGCCAAAAAGTTTTAAAAATTCAAACCTGAAATGACTTCAGTCAACAAGTATTCACCACCTTTGTTAAAGCAAGCCTAAATAAATTCAGGCGTAAAACTGTGCATAACAAGTCACATAATAATTGGCATGTATTAATGGGTTTAACATGTTTTTTTAATGACTACTTCATCTCTGTACACCACAATTATCTCTAAAGTCCTTCAGTCAGCAGGAAATTTCAAACACAGATTCAACCACAAAGAACAGAGAGGTTTTCCAATGTCTTGCAAAGAAGGGTAACAGTAAAACAAAAAGCAGACAATGAATATCCCTTTGAGCATGGTGAAGTTATTAATTACACTTTGGATGGTGTATCAATTCACCCAGTCACCACAAAGATACAGATGTCCTTCCTAACTCAGTTTCCAGAGAGGAAGGAAACCGCTCATGAGGCCAATGGTGATTTTAAAACAGAGATTAGCAGCTGTGATAGGAGAAAACTGTGGATGGATCAACAACATTTTAGTTACTTCACAATACTAATCTAATTGACAAAGTGAAAAGAAGGAAGCCTGTACAGAATACAAATATTCCAAAACATGAAACCTGTTTTCCAACAAGGCACTAAATAATTCTGAAAAAATGTGGCAAAGCAATTAACTTTTTCTAGAAAAAGTTTTTGTGCCAAATCCAATACAACCAATTGCTGAGTACCACTCTCCATATTTCCAAGCATAGTGGTGGCTGCATCATGTTATGGGTATGCTTGTAATTGTTAAGGACTGGGGAGTTTTTCAGGGGGGGGAAACGGAATGGAGCTAAGCACAGGCAAAATGCTAGAGGAAAACCTGGTTCAGTCTGCTTTCCATCAGACACTGGGAGATTGTCAACTTTCAGCAGGAAAATAACCTGAAACACAATGCCAACTTTACACTGGAGCTGCTTACCAAGCAGATAATGAATGTTCCTGAGTGGCCTAGTTAACGTTTTGACTTAAATATACTTTAAAATCTATGTCAAGACCTAAAATGATTATCTAGCACTGATCAACAACCAATTTGACAGAGCTTTAAGAAATTTGAAAAGAATAATGGGAAAATGTTGCACAATCCAGATGTGGAAAGCTCTTAGAGACTTACCCAGAAAGACTCACAGCTACAATCGCTGCCAAAGGTACTTCTACAAAGTATTGACTCTAGAGTGTGAATGACAACAAAATGTGGAGTATGACAAGTGGTCTGAACTTTCTGAAGGCATTGTATGTCTGAGCTGTATGTTATTTGATTATGCAGACAATCTGACATTTCATCACAGTAATATTGCTCATAAAAACTAGAAAAGAAGCAGTTCTTTTCTCGACAAACTTCAACCAGGAAAGGCTGTCCTGCATGTTGTTAATGTTAGTTCTGTATGTGCAGTTAAGGGCTCAATGGTCACACTCTTTACTCACACTCTTTACTCCAGTAGAGGTTTAGGTCTTAGACAAGGTTTAAACCAAATACAATACTTTTAGTTTTAGATGTATTTATGAACTGATACTGACTAACTCATTTAGAATTTTTGTGAGCTCACTGGCTTCGGTTGCTGACATGTAGAGTGTGTTATCATCCACATACATAGTCATTCTACCTTCGAGTAAGACCAGCGGCAAATCATTCTAACGGCCCAAGGCAACTGCCCTGAGGGACACAGCACTGTACATATCCGATGTACACTCTCTGGATAAATAACTCTCCAACCATGTGATGGCAGGTGATATAGAAAGTGAATGTATGATCAATAACATCAAAGGCTGCACTAAACTCTACAGCTCCAACTATCCTTTTATTATCCATTTACAATATTTTAACCAATCATCAGTCATCTGAGTCAGTGCAGTACAGGTTGAGGGCCCTTCTCTATTCATGCTGAAAGTCAGCAGTTAACTTGTTCTCTGACAAATAGCATTGTATTTGGTCAAACCCAATTATCCTATCAATGTATTAAGAACAGGCAAACTGATTGAGCAGCTGTTAGAGCCAGCAATGGGTGCTTTACAATTTTTTGGCAATGGAATTACTTTAGCTTCCTTCCACACTTGTGTACATACACTCCTTTTGGCTTTGGTTAAATCTATAGCAAATAGGAGCAGAAATACAGTCTGTTACCTAGTGACTGCAGTCTACGGAGGGCTAAGTAAATGGGGAGTAATCAAGGAGATAATGATGACCAGGTGTGCATAATGATGGGGAGCAGGTGTCCGTAATGATTGTTGCCAAGGCCAGTGGTTAGTAGACCGGCAACGCCGAGTGCTGGAGAGAGGGGGCGGGAGTAGGCGTGACATCTGCGATCATTTCCCATTAATGTTGTCTATACCTGTTGGCTTATTATTGTTGACGGATAACACTAACTGGACCAACAACAATCCTTCTCTTTCATTATTAGATATTTTATCGTTACAAATATGATAGTTCACTGTTCAATGTCATTTCACTTCTGAGTTTTTCTACTGTACCAGTGTGACCCCTTCTTTCTTCAGGCAGATATGTTATGACTTTAACTAGGCTAGTACTAATAGAGAGATGAGACCCTGGCCTTGTTTCAGAAGGCGGGTTTGGTGAAAACTCTGAGTTAGTTGACTCAGAGTGGAAGGAAACTCTGGGTTTTCAGTTTCACAAAGCCAGTTCAGCTTAACTCTGTGTCAGTTGCGTTGGCAACATACTCCGTGAAGCTAACGTGCTCGCTGGCAGGTTCTCTTCAACTAACCCTGAGTTTCTCCTCCTCTTTAGCTGAAGCCTGCAGACTGAAGGTCTCAGACATGACGTGGCCTTTTCTTGAAGAGCCAGTTGATATTGAAGCACAAATACTTGGAAAAAAAATCTCCATCGGGAAGAGGGTGATCAGACCCCGCTTGGATGTCTTATCATTCCCTGAGGATTATCTGTTTGAGCTTTTCTGTTTTTCTGCACAATCATCATTCACCTGAACAATATTCTCAGCCCTCATGACACATCGTGGACATGCTCTCAGTTCGGAACAAATTCTTTGTGTTGCACATAGTTTATTTTGCCAACTGGAGGTTTCTATATAACATCGGTGACGCTGAGCATATTTCCAAGGCAACCATCTGTCGGGCTGTCGGAAATGTGACTCTTGTCCAGTAAGCACAAATTTAGAGACTTGTATGTACAAAGGCATGTAGGTGTTTCTTTGAAATAGACAATATTAAATACTGGCAGTGTTGGGATGGATGAAAAGAAACATAATATTTCTTGCTTAGAAATCTTTTACCAGATCTATTGTGTTATATCCTCCTACATTACTTTCACATTTCCACAAACTTCAAAGAGTTTCCTTTCAAATGATACCAAGAATATGCATATGCTAGCTTCAGGGCCTGAGCTACAGGCATAGATTTGAATATGTCATTTCAGATCGGATCATTTCATAAGGATCCGCCCCTTTCTTAATGATCCGATCCTTATGGACATAGATAGATAGATATACACACAAAAATATATATATAATACAGTACCAGTCAAAAGTTTGGACTCCTGCTCATTCCAGGGTTTTTCTTTATTTGAAGAAAATCCAAAATATGACATAACACATATCGAATCATGTGGTAACCAAAAAAGAGTTAAAGAAATTCATTTAAGTAGCCTCCGTACTTCAGGCCGCTGCCACAGATCAAGCAGTACCAGCACTTCAGGTGAAAATCATTTTCATTGCATTATATGAGGTTATTCTTCTTATCTGAACTTGGGAGGTGAATTGATGTTGTGCAAGGTTGTAATGTCTTTATTTTTTGTGTTATTTCCTGTTTTACAGCTTTGATGCTCTGGAGCCTGGTGTTGTCGCCAAGGAGCGTTCGAACTCAGTCGGGACCAGGTTTCAGCTGCTGCGCAACACTGACATCCTTCCTCCCATAGATGGTCTGCCTCTACAAGCACCACCTGGACTGGACACAGCAAGACAAACATATCTTTTTGAGAAGATCAGGAAGTTTTGCGACGAAGCAGCTATGGACATCACATGTCCCTGCACCTATGCAATGTCCAAATATAGATTCCCTTGTTAATGCGTGGTTCGGACGGACCAGTTCATCACTGGGGGCGAGTTCCCAGCACTATCTGCAGTGCCTCTATTCAAATGGCTCTCTCCTAACATATGTTGCTGATACAATTTTTTATTTTTTTATCCTGCTGCACAGCCACTTTACCCCTGATTGCTTTTGGGGCGGCAGGGTAGCCTAGTGGTTAGAGCGTTGAACTAGTAACCGAAAGGTTGCAAGTTCGAATCCCCGAGCTGACAAGGTACAAATCTGTCGTTCTGCCCCTGAATAGGCAGTTAACCCACTGTTCCTAGGCCGTCATTGAAAATAAGAATTTGTTCTTAACTGACTTGCCTAGTAAAATAAAGGTAAAAAAAATAAAAAATAAAAATTGTATGCATATAACTACCTCGTCTATCACTGATATCATTATTGATATTGTTCTTGTACATACTGTATATTAATTTCTTTATATTGACACTATCTATTTTTGATATTGCTACTATGCAATTAACCATTTCTCTGAACCGTTTAAACCTTCTGTCGAGACCATCCACTTAGTGAGATGTGGCTGGGGGTTATAGCATTTCTTTCACTTGACCCATTAATTTAGACAAGTGTGTCTAGGTAAGCTTTCTGTTTACCTGGAATTTTTCCTTATTGTAAACTACTACTTTTACCATTTTTAGTCTTAATCTTTACTACACTACTCACTGTTTAGCACATGACTTCACATGTGAATCCTTAAAGAGACGGGTGGGGCTGGCTTAAGAGGGTGTGAACGATGCTGAATAGGTGTAGACAAAGAAGAGCTCTCCAGTAGGATTACCAAAACATTCAAGGGCCATTTTATCAAAAGTGAAGTTACAAGTTTATCAACTTTCAAAGCAGAATATACCATTTTGTAGCTCTGTGTCTGCATTTATCGGATGTAAAAATAAAAATAAGATCGAATTGAGGCAGTCAGTTTTGATACAGGATAATGAACTATTCTAAATCAAAACAAATGTCACACATATTATATATATATATGTATATATATAATATATTATTTATATTATTTAGGCAAACACTTGTGAAGAAACAATGGCATAAGAAACAATGCCTTTTTTGGCAACTTTTTAAAATCAGAGTCGCACACCTCATATAGCCTAGCCCATAGGCCTATATCATTTCATTAAGATTTGTATCACTAAAGTGGCCCAATGACTTCTTAAAATTAAGCACATTAACCTCTTGCTTCTACTCGGGACGCTTGCGTCCCAACTAGAGCTCTGGAAATGCAAATGCGCTACGCTAAATGCTAATAGTATTAGTTAAAACTCAAACGTTCATTAAAATACACATGCAGGGTATCGAATTAAAGCTACACTCGTTGTGAATCCAGGCAATAAGTCAGATTTTTAAAATGCTTTTCGGCGAAAGCATGAGAAGCTATTATCTGATAGCATGTAACACCCCAAAAGACCCGCAGGGGACGTAAACAAAATAATTAGCATTTCGGCGTTACACAAACCGCACAATAAAATAGAAAACAGTCATTACCTTTCACCATCTTCTTTGTTGGCACTCCTAGATGTCCCATAAACACTATTGGGTCTTTATTTCGATTAAATCGGCCCATATAAAGCCAAGATATCGTTATATGTAGACTGTGTGATAAACGAAAAAAACATCGTTTCAAAACGTAACGTCATTTTTTAAAATTCAAAAAGTAGACGATAAACTTTCACAAAACACTTCGAAATACGTTTGTAATGCAACTTTAGGTATTAGTAAACGTTAATAAGCGATAAAATTCATCAGGAGGCGATGTAAAGATCATTAGCTGTCCGTCTGGAAAAATGTCCGGCTAGAAACTCAACGAAAATATCCGGTCCTAGACCTAAGGAAATACGGTGCCCTGCATGTGTTTGACCAAGAAAAAACTCGAAGGGAAATGACAAGACTCTAGACACCGTGTGGAAGCTGTAGGTACTGCAACCTCAGTCAATTAATTGTGGTTCACCTTTATCAATGGGTTCAAGTAGCGCATGGATATATTTTCCCATTTTCAGTGATCAGTTTTTCCTGTGCTTTTCGATGTAAATGCCGTTCTGGTAAAGCCACAGCAGTGATTTAACCAGTTTTATAAACGTCTGAGTGTTTTCTATCCACACAGACTAAGCAAATGCATATACTATATTCCTGGCATGAGTAGCAGGGCGCTGAAATGTTGCGCGATTTTTAACAGAATGTTCAAAAAAGTAGAGGGTCGACTTAAGAGGTTAATCCGCTTTTCAAGGGGTAACTGGCACATGCAGCGAGTGAGTTTAACATATGGGGAAGATCATTTTCACCATAGAAATCCACCTTTATAATAGAAGCATTACATGCATAATTGCATTTGTGGTCACTTTTGATAATGCTGTTTTCCACTAATGGAACATTTGCGCTTGTAGCCTACTACCATTTGTGCATTGAGGCACTTATAATGTGAAGAAATAGCCTAATAGTTTAGCAACATTTTAAGCTAAACATTCTGATCTGTTGCGTCCAGCCACATTACATAAAAAAAGTTTTGATGTTAGTGGTTGTGTTAATTTGGGATCTATAGCATCCCTCCCAGACTATGTTTGGAATATTTATTTCTCGCACAGAATAGAATAGGTCGACTTTTGTACAATGGGGGATAGTAGATTGACATAGGCTAGTGCTTTTGTTGTCCGTTAGGCCTACTCATCTTGTTGACTGACGAAAAGTAAATGTGGACAGTTCTTCAAATATCTTCCATATGCACCTCGGAATTGAATAAGGACCCACGCAGTTCCACACTCAGGGAGAACGGCACAACAAAAGGCATGGCTTTTTTAGGGTGCGTTACAGCCACAAACGGGATGCCACTGTGAAATTCGAGGCATTATCAAGTGCTTGTCAAATTGTGAAGGAGAGTGTACAGCCTACGCAACAACAAAAAAACTAAGCAGAGCTCATGCCTTTCAAGCCACATTGTAAGCCTGCATGATGAGACTCTAATGTATTAAAAGTCAAAACATATAGCCCAACGTTTGTAGAACAACTAAAGTTACATGAATAACTCTAAATTAAGCGTATCGTTTTTGTTAACCGCTCAACACAGAAGAGCTGCATGTGGGCACTCCTCAAATAGTTTGGAGAAAATATTGATATTTTATTCTGCTTTGTTCAATTGTTTTCTTCATACTATAAAATAATGTAAAAATAATGCCACGTAATTATCATTAAATGTTGTCTGCTAAATGAACTAGTGTAGCCCACAGCCATTTGGCATAGCGACTTCAGGACCTAACATAAGGACAAGTATGCTCCTCTTTTCTTTTGAAATAGACTACATTTTCTTCATACCAAGCTTCTTTAGACCTGTCTAAAATAAATAATGGATTTATTGTGAAGGTGTAGGCTATATTGCATGGATTTATTTATTAGACTTTTTAAAATGGCTTGTAGGCTGTGGGCAAGCCAGGAGAAGCTAAATGTGTTCATGTTAATGAACCTTTTCACAAGTACCAACCAACAAACGGGTGTGATCATTCTACAGTGATCCCTACAGCATACGCTCAAACCGGTGTGATTAGAAAGCTTATTTAGAATGTCCAGTTTCGCTGTTTTTTCCCAGAAACATTTTGCACATACACCGTCCTTACAAAGTTATGTCCTGAATGTGAGCAGATTATTTTTGTATGCAATGTTCAGACATTCGCAGAAGTAGCTACAGCATAACACAATCATCCTAACCGGAAAATGTAGACTACATTTGTCCTGGCACTAACTGAGGAAAGATTTACTTTGGGAAAGGAGTGCTGCTAGCGGGACACTTCGACAACATCCGGTGAAATTGCAGGGCGCGAAATTCAAATGACAGTATTATAAATATGTAACTTTCATAAAATCACAAGTGTAATACATCAAAATAAATCTTAATTTCTTGTTAATCCAGCCGCTCTGACAGATTTCAAAAAGGCTTTATGGCGATAGCAAACCATGCGATTATCTGAGGACAGCGCCCAGCACACAAAACCATTAAAAAAATTCCAGCCAAGTAGAGGAGTCACAAAATTCAGAAATAGCGATAAAATGAATCACTTACCTTTGATGATCTTCATATGGTTGCACTCACAAGAGTCCATGTTACACAATAAATGTTTGTTTTGTTCAATAAAGCCCCTCTATATGTCCAAAAACCTCCAAATAGTACCAGTAAAGTTCATAGAAACATGTCAAACAATGTTTAAAATCAATCCTCAGGTTGTTTTTTGTCTGAATAATCAATAATATTTCAACCGGACAATAGCGTTGTCAATATAAAGGGAAGAAACCACTATGAATTACCTAATAGCAATTAGTATTTATAATTAATCACATCACAGGTGAGCTCACCATTGATGGAAATAATTGAGTTATTTATGGTTCGTCTGAGGGTGTAGTGGGATTTCTTAAAATCTTCTTAAGGCTAGGCGTCCTGCTAGCGGGACACCTGTCAACAGCTTCCGGTGAAATTGGAGGGCGCGCAATGCAAATAAATAATCATAAAAGTTGTGGATATTAATTAAACATTTATGAATGAATGTTATATCGGTTAAAAGTTTAACTTATTGCTTGTTGGGGATAGGGGGCAGTATTTTCACTTTGGATGAATTGCTTGCCCATAGTGAACTGCATTCTACTCTGTCCTAGATTGCTAATATATGCATATTATTATTACTATTGGATAGAAAACACTCTGAAGTTTCTAAAACTGTTTGAATTATGTCTGTGAGTATAACAGAACTCATAGGGCAGGCAATCTTCCAAATAAGAAGTGAAATTCTGAATGTGGGTCAAATTTGACGTCATCGCCCCTTCCTTTCCAAACAAGATATGAATCTGGTAGCACTTCCTACGCCTTCCACTAGATGTCCTCATTGAGTAGAACGTGGAATGGAGCTTCTGGTGTGAACTTTGACCGAATGACAGGGGAAATAGTCACGGTCTTGGCAGAATGCAATTTCCCTGTGGCGCATTTCTCTGTGGGTGCCACAGTCGTTCCATTTGGTTGCAGATGAAAAGGTATGATCCGGTTGGAACGTTATTGGATATATATGAAAATAACATCCTGAAGATTGATTCTCTACTTGACCAGTTTATTCGACCTGGAATATATCTTTTTGAAGTGAGTTGTTCTGGACCAGCGTCAGCTTTTGGGCACGTGAGCTGAAAGTGCTAGCAAATGCAGCTAATTGGACACTAGTATTGGACATTATGGAACAAAACAACGATTTATTGTGGAACTAGGACTCCTTGCACTGCATTCTGATGAAAGATCATCAAAGGTAAGGGAATATTTATGAAGTAATTTCGTATTTCACATGGCGGAGATATACTTTTACGTCTGAGCGCTGTCTCAGATTATTGCATGGTAGGCTTTTTTTTCGTAACGTTTAAAAAAAATCTGACACAGCGGTTGCATTAAGAACCAGTGTATCTTTAATTATATGTAGAACATGTATCTTTAGTCAAAGTTTATGATGAGTATTTCTGTTATCTGGCGTAGCTTTCTATAATTCCTATTTTGGAGGCATTTCTGAACATGGCGTCAATGTAAACCGAGATTTGTGGATATAAATATGCATATTATCGAACAAAACATAAATGTATTGTGTAACATGTCATATGAGTGTCATCTGATGAAGATTTTCAAAAGGTTAGTGATTCATGTTATCTCTAATCCTGCTTTTGTGACTCTATCTTTGGCTGGAAAAAATGGCTGTGTTTTTCCTTTGATTTGGTGGTGGTCTAACAAATATATGTTGTGTTTTCGCTGTAAAACATTTTAAAAATCGGACAAGATGGGTAGATGAACAAGATGTTTATCTTTCATTTGCTGTATTGGACTTGTTAATGTGTGAAAGTTAAATATTTCTAAAGAATATTTTTGAATTCCCTGCGCCACCTTTTTAGCTGAATGGGGGGGTGGAGTTCCCCTCGGGGATCGCCTTGCCATAACAGGTTTCTAACTGCATTGTCCGATTTACAATAGGCTTTACAGCGAAAGCATACCATGTGATTGTTTTTTAACCAGCAACGGCTTCATAAAATCACAAATAGCGATTAAATAATCACTTACTTTTTGAAAATCTTATTCTGATTTGCAATCCAATGGGTCCCAGCTGCAACATGCATGGTCGTTTTGTTAGATGCTTTCGTTTTTGCTTATATGCAGGAATCAGGAGGATAGAATTATGGTCAGATTTGCCAAATGGAGGGCGAGGGAGATGTTTGTATGCATCTCTGTGTGTGGAGTAAAGGTGGTCTAGTATTCCCCCCCCCCCCCCTCCCCTGGTTGCACATGTGACATGCTGGTAAAACTGATTTAAGTTTTCCTGCATTAAAGTCCCCGGCCACTAGGTGCGCCGCTTCTGGGTGAGCATTTTCTTCTTTGCTTATGGCCTTATAGAGTTGGTTGAGAGCGGTCTTAGTGCCAGCTTCACTTTGTGGTGGTAAATAGAAGGCTAAAAATAATACAGATGAGAACTCTCTTGGTAGAGAGTGTGGTCGACAGCTTTTCATGAAGTACTCTACCTCAGGCGCGCAATACCTCGAGACTTCTTTAATTTTAGACATCGTGCACCAGCTGTTATTGACAAAAAGTCCCGCACCCCTCGTCTTACCAGAGGTAGCGTCTCTGTTCTGCCGGTGCATGGAAAATCCCGCCAGCTCTATATTGTCTGTTTCTTTGTTCAGCCACGTCTCGGTGAAACATAAAAGATGTTGCAGTTTTTAATGTCCTGTTGGTAGGATAATCGTAATAGTAGGTCATCAATTTTATTTTCCAATGCTTTCACATTATCAAGAAGAATAGAAGGCATTGGTAGTTTGCTCGCTCACCTCCGGATTCTCAGAAGGATCCCTGATCTGTGTCCCCTTTTCTGGCATGAAATGCGTTTATAAAAAGCCACATTTTCCCCAGACAATAGGTTACAAAAATATACTCCATGTGTGCAACTTCTGGAAGTGCCTATACTCCACTGCTTTGTGCTACTACGCAAATCCGATCATATGCATGCAGTGCTTTATTATAAAGGAGATTCTTTTCTCAAGCCTTCTATCACCTCAGAACTCCCCAACCTGTCAGTCACTGAGTGTAGCTGGTGCATGAAGTCAGGAGCAGGAGAGCAAAATGAGTGAGCAACATACTTTATTCAAAAATAAAGGCACAAGGTAACAAATACACCTGACCAAATACAAACGGTAAATATTACACACGGGTGAAAACGGCACCCGTCAAAAAAAACAAACAGCCATCATGAACCGAAACGAACATAGAAACAATCACACACAAAAACATGGGGGAAACAGACGGTTAAATACAAGAACATGTAATTGGGGAATGAAAACCAGGTGTGTAGAAAACAAAGACAAAACCAATGGAAAATTAAAGGTGGATCAGCGATGGCTGGAAGACCGGTGACGTCGACCGCCCAAACGACTTCGGCGGAAGTCGTGACACAACCCCCCCTCACGCGCTCACATTTTTGTTCCGACACCTCCCAATTTACAAATTAAGCAATGGTGACGCCCTCCTTGACAACGTGCAAGCAGATTGAGCCTTAAAAAAGGTTCCTTTTGAATGGCTCCATCCGTGACATTTCAAAATAGCTGTCGAGTGAGTTTATGGTATGTTCTTAACTCTGTTACACGTGTTGTACTGTATTTCATATGACAAAACTGTATAGGAAAGAATGCACTAATTCACTCCAAACAAATCATTTACATGTAAGTTACAATCGGTGGAAGTATCTGCAATTGAATGGAATCCCTTATTTGGCATGATGGTGTTTACATCTACCGTACCTCATCTGGTTCTGTGTATGGTTTTATAATGGCTATATTCTCTGTGTACAAAGGTCTACTCGGTTCTAGATCCGCTTGGGAATAAACAGGCCTGCTGTTGGAAATAGAAAGCCAAGCTTGTATGATTTAGAGGGAGAGAGCTGGAATGAGATGAGAATTCCAGAAGCCCTGCTCATTGGTTCCCTTCTGGAATTTGGTATCCGGGCATTTGCTCCTCCATCAGGAATCGGATTAATTCCGTCTCGGGCTTCTCTGGCCTCGGTCTCTATGAGGCAGAGAGAGGAAACCTCTGAATCATTACAATTGGTTTGCAAAGTAAAGGTTGTGCTACCATTTAAAGCATGCTGCTGTCCCCACGGAAATGGACCCATCACCTGAAATAACATTCAGATAAAGATGTTGCATTTGAAATGAGGCGGACTATATCAAGTGACAGTCAATTATCCAGACAATATTTGCAATCTTAACATACTTTCTCTGACCGGATGTTGCCTGTTACGGTCCTGTTGGGGACACGAACACAAAATGCCGGCAGCTGTCCCATAGCCTATTTGAATCGAAGATCGTAACGAACTTGGACTTTTCTAATATCTCTCCCAAACCTACGGCCTGCATGGCACTATAGACAATGGCAAACTGTTTTAACATCGGCCCGGGCCTGAGATACGCTGGAAGGAAGGATGACCTGAGAGAAGGGGGAGTGAGGGGCGGTTGGGATGGAGGGGCGGGGGGTGAAACTATTGAGCGGTGGGGGTAATAATAAACAGACGATTGGATGGGGTGAAGGTGCGGGTCGGGGTGAAGGATGGAGGGAGGACGGGTGAACGTCTTCAAAGGCCTCGGCTATAAACAAGAGCGGGACTTAAATATTCATAACCTGGGAATAGGTCGGCCCGTTCCTTTCATCTCCTTTGGGGAGAGACGGCCAGAGATTAGGAAGAGAGGAAAGAGAAAGATGAAGAGGGAGGAGAGAGAGGGAAGAAAGTTTGGCGTTAGCTTTGAATATAGGGTGATTTCAGGCTCAATTACAGAGCTGATGAAAGCCGGAGCTTTGTAATTTAGCTTCTTGCTCCCCTATCTTTATCTCGCTGTTCCTTTCAGACAGTGTTCTCTCTCACTTCTTTCTCTCGCTAACTCGCTCTTCAACTCTTGCCCTCTTGTTTTCTTTTTTCAACGTTCTTTTCCTCTCTGTTTTCTCCTGTGTTGACTCCAAGAGGCCTCTAACTCTGTCAAAGGAGGAACGTAATCACGGTGATCTCCTAGCTGTGTCAGTGTGTTAAGGACAGTGATTGATCATGAACTGGCCTGAAGGTAGAATGACAGCAGCGGTGTGGGGAACAACCGGACACTGTAGGTCTGACTGTAAGAGGAGAGAGAGAGATGGATAGGAGGTCAGACCAGTGTGGTTGTGCTTCATTGGTCATAGTGTGGTCCTGGGGAATTTATACACCATTGTTGACCATACAGTTCATTTCAACACAAATCAAATCATAATTAACATTTATTTACAAACCTGTTCACGATACCTGCAATGTAAATAGTCCGGTGGCCATTTGATGAATTGTTCAGCCGTCTTATGGCTTGGGGGGTAGAAGCTGTTAAGGAGACTTGGCGCACTTGGCGCACGTACCGCTTGCCGTGCGGTAGCAGAGAAAACAGTCTATGACTTGTGTGACTGGAGTCACTGACTATTTTATGGACTTTCCTCTGACACCGCCTATTATATAGGTCATGGATGGCAGTAACCTTGGCCCCGGTGATGCACTGGGCTGTATGCACTACCCTCTGTAGCACCTTACGGTCAGATGCCGAGCAGTTACCATACCAGGCTACTTAATGTTCATGGTTTAGATATATCTGCATATACACTTGTTACGCTATCCACGACTCACACGTTCCAAGACTACAGCTATAGTATAATAACCAGCCCTCAGTATCATTGCCAAAGATTAGAAGGCTTCTAATAGTCTCGTTAAACCACAGTCTTAAACTTATATGACGCTTCAGTGGAGGTATTAATGGCAAGTTTTCTTTGTTCTTTCTAAGGGCCTGTCTGTCTTGGTCTGCCCGTCTCTGCTGAGTGTAACAAGAGTTGTAGTGTAGACTGGACCACGGATGACAGACTCAATCCCTTGAATCAGAGATCACTAGGGAACAGCCAACAGGGAGATAGAGGATAAGACAGAGATTGGTACCAGAGACCAGAAGCTTACATCATACCTTACTTCATACCACATCATCCTCTTTTCATTTAAAAAACAATGTTATATAGAACCCAGCAGTATTAGTTCCACCCAGGTACTCCTCTCCAGTCCTTATACAGACACAGAATAATGTATATAGGGGAAGAATTACATCAAACAACCCGTAGCTATTTGATGTCTACAGTACCATAATCTGTATACCATTATGGTGTGTTCTTTATTGCGTCATACCTTGTCAAGCTTGTGTGTCCCTGTTTGACAGATTTGTTGTGTTTTATTTATTGTCATGTTCCCTTACTGTGATCTAATCTTGACATTGGACTCTCCGTCGTTATTACATCACATACTCCACTTTATTGCATCTGTGTCATAGGGGTATTACATCTTCGCTGCATTGCATGACAGTTGAAGATCGTGTCACTGTAGTCCCGACTCCCGAGCTTCAGTATCTGTTGTCACCATCAACAGATGTGGGCAGATTGAAGCCGGGCGAGATACAGAGGGCGGGAGGGGCAAGCTATAACATCTAAGTGTAAAGGGTCAGGAGCACTAAGCTCAGAGATCTGGAATCATATTGTTCTCCAGCCTGGTCTCATAGACTAGATGTAACATAGTAAACCCGAATCTGGGACACTCACATTTGTATGATCTGTTGTGTTTGGTATGGTTACATAAGACAGATGGTTACTTAAGGCAAAACCAAAAGTAAGGTGGTTGTGTAGGCATATAATGCAAAACGTCTAGCAAACCCACAACTTCAGAGTTTGAATCTCATCACAGGCTTTGGTTTTTCCATTTATATTTTGAGGTTGAACGTTAGCACGTTAGTCAGTATTTTTCCACCTGTGCTGGTTTGTCCATCTCGTTAGTCTGAATTTGTTTCACCTGTGCTGGCCCAGGTAATATTTAAGAGTGGCTGGCCCAGTGCTCGTTGTCTTGAGAGATGTAGAGGGTTAACACCGTTAGTTGGCGCTCCTTATTATTCTAGAAAAACAATCCTTTATCTGATCTTCCTTGTTTAGGTTTTGGTTTGCTTCCTGACTATAAGTTTGGTGTGGGTTTTTCTTTTGTTGGGGAAAATTTAGTGGGCGCTCATGGTGGGTGTCTTTAGGGCCACAGTTGTTGTTACTATGCAACTTTCAATGTACACCCCCATGAGTGTCTTTCAGAAACCCATTTAAAACCCCACCTGTTTCATTTTGGTTGTTGTCATTGACACTTTGTTAGTTCCCCCTTCTGTTTGAGCCACATTATTGGTTCAATTGCTGAGGAACGTAACAAAATGGGGATTCATCCGGGATCTTGTTTCCCATGAGTATAGTAGTCGATATTTGAGTGTTCAAATTACACTTTTGTGGTAGAGTTTGTCGCTGACATCCACCCTGATGGGTTATAGGATTGATGGAACCATTTAGAAAGTTGCAGAAACACATACGCCCAAAAAGTTGGAAGCATTTGTGGAAAACCCTACATTGGAGATGCTAGAAAAATGTGCGAAGACGAATCTGCTCATCATTGCAAAGCATTACGACATCAAAGTTAAACATACTGATTCAAAAGCAGTAGTCAAAGAGTTAGTCTGTATTGCTTTGGTGGAGGAGGATGATGACAAGGGTCCTACGGGTGGTAGAGTACTTAAGGCAAAATGGGAACAGAACTTGGAGCTCGAGCACAAGGAAAAGGAAAGCGAATGTGGAGACTAGAACAAGAAGAACGTGCACATGCCATTCGATTAAAAAGAGATGGAGCCGGAAGCGCGACAAACGGAGATAGATTGGAAAGTACTCCGAGTCAAGTCAGGCCATCTCGTACCCTCAACAGTTTGATCTTGGTCGGAACAGCCGGCTTGTGCGGTGTGCAAAGCTGTCATCAAGGCTAAGGGTGGCTACTTTGAAGAATCTCAAACATAAAATCTATTTTGATTTGTTTAACACTTTTTGGGTTACTACATGATTCCATGTGTGTTAATTTGTAGTTTTGATGCCTTCACTATTATTCTACAATGTAGAAATTAGTAAAAAAATAAAGAAAAACCCTTGAATGAGTAGGTGCTCTAAAACTTTTGACTGGTACTGTAGATCGATGAAAAGAAGGGCAAAGAAAGTCAACACAACACAGAAAGACTTTGCTGTTCTCTTTGCCTTCTCAGCGACTCAGAGTGGCTTTGGTTAAAGGGAGAGTGGGGAGAGTTCACAGTGAAGTCAAGGGAGGAGAGATGCTGATGCTCCAGATACTCAACTAGTCTAAAGAAGGCCAGTTGTATTGCTTCTTTAACAGTTTTCAGCTGTGCTAACATAATTGCAAAAGGGTTTTCTAATGATCAATTTAAATGATAAACTTGGATTAGCCAACACAATGTGCCATTGGAACACAGGAGTGAAGGTTGCTGATAATGGGCCTCTGTACGCCTATGTAGATATTCCATAAAAATCTGCCATTTCCAGATACAATAGTTATTTACAACATTAACAATGTCTACACTGTATTTCTGATCAATTTGATGTTATATTAATGGACAGAAAATGTGCTTTTCTTTAAAAAACAAGGACATTTCTACATGACCCCAAACGTTTGAACGGTAGTGTATATTTACAAAATAAAATAAACGAGGCTGTTTTGTCTTGTATTTAATTGTTAACAGCCAGTAAACACCATGTTTCCATTGGGGAAGGCGATGCCTTTAATTAGCGACACATTTCAGTTGATCATGTTGTGAGATGTAAGTTATTTTCTGTTGGTTGTGAGCAAACTTGTACTGTTGGATATACACTCCATACAGAAAAGTATGTGGACACCCCCTCAAATTAGTGGATTCGGGTATTTCAGCCACACCCGTTGCTGACACGTGTATAAAATTGAGCACACAACCATGCAATCTCCATAGACAAACATTGGCTGTAGAATGGCCTTACTGAAGAGTTCAGTGACTTTCAACGTGGCACCGTCATAGGATGCCACCTTTCCAACAAGTCAGTTTGTCAAATTTCGGCCCTGCTAGAGCTGCCCCGGTCAACTGCACATGCTGTTATTGTGAAGTGGATACGCCCAGAAGCAATAACGGCCCAGCCGTGAATTGGCATGCCACACAAGCTCATAGAACGGGACTGTCGAGTACTGAAGTACGCAGAGCGTAAACATTTGGTTGTCCTCGGTTGCAACACTCACAAACAAGTTCCAAACTGCCTCTGGTTGCAACGTTAGCGCAATAACTGTTCGTCGGGAGCTTCATGGAATTGGTTTCGAGCAGCCGCTCACAAGCCTAACATCACCATGTGCAATGCCAAGCGCTGGCTGGAGTGATGTTAAGCTCTCTGGAGTGATGCATCACGCTTCACTATCTGGCTGTCCGACGGACAAATCTGGGTTTGGCGGATGCCAGGAGAACGCTACCTGCCCCAATGCACAGTGCCAACTGTAAGGTTTGGTGGAGACAGTATGTGTTCCACCTGTGCTGGTTTTTCCATCTCGTTAGTCGGAAGGTGTTTATTGTTGTCAGTGACTCTTTGTTGAAATGTGTTTCACCTGTGGCTGGCCCAGGTAATATTTAAGAGTGGCTGGCCCAGTGCACGTTGTCTTGAGAGATGTGGAGGGTTAACACCGTTAGTTGGCGCTCCTTATTTGATTTCTAGAAAAACAATCCTTTATCTGATCTTCCTTGTTTTGGTTTTGCTCCCCTTTTTGGTTTTGCTTCCTGACTTTAAGTTTTGTGTGTTTTTCTTTTGTTGGGCAAATTTAGTGGGCCAAAGTTGTTGTTGCTATGCAACTTTCAATGTACACCCCCATGAGTGTCTTTCAGAACCCCTCTTAAAACCCCACCTGTTTCGTTTTGGTTGTTGTCATTGACACATTCTGTTTGACTGACAGTTTTGGTTTTCTTGCTGAGGAACGTAACTGTCGGGGGCGGGTGTATAACGCAACCGCCTAGCAACCCAACGGTTGTGAGTTTGAATCTCATCACTGACAACTTTTTAACAACTTTTTTAGCTACTTTGCTTAGCGTGTTAACTAACCCTTCCCCTAACCCTAAACTTAACCCTTTTAGCTAACCCAAACCTTAACCCTTGAACCTAACTCCTAAACGTAACCCTAACCCGTAGCCTAGCTAATTTTACCCAGCTAGCTAATGTTAGCCACCTAGCTAGAATTCGTAACATGTCATACGTTTTGCAACTAGCATATTGTACATTTTGAATATCCGTAACATATTATACGCTTTGCAAATTCGTAACATATACTACGAATTGTAAATTCGTAACATATCATCCGAAATGATCCACAAATGAATACATACCATACCATATGAAACATAACATATCATACTAAATGGAGTGTCTCAGATTTGCTTACAAAATAATATGAAATGCTCTGAGACCCCAGGTATTGTTCTCAGGACCTACTTGTAAGTGTTTTGATATGATTTGAGTGTCTTTTATCGCTCTTGCCCTCCTTTTTCGATAGATGGGATTAGTGACATCACAATGCCACAGTAGGGTGTCCTGCCTATCCTATCATGATGGGTTAGGATGCATGATGTACAGTGCTGATTACAGTACATACATTTCAAACAGTAGGCTACAACCAATGTACTATCCCTATACTACATTTATACCCAGTTCCTGTACATCCAGTGGGTTATTCCGCCATTGAAAATAATAATAATAATAATAACCAGGAAAAGCAGCATTTTATGTAGGAGGGAGTCACACTTAGCTACAGTTGAAGTCGGAAGTTTACATACACTTGGGTTGAAGTCATTAAAACTCATTTTTCAACCACTACACAAATTTCTCCTTAACAAACTATAGTTTTGGCAAGTCTACTTTATGCATGACACAAGTCATTTTTCCAACAATTGTTTACAGACAGACTATTTCACTTATAATTCACTGCATCACAATTCCAGTGGGTCAGACGTTTACATACACTAAGTTGACTGTGCCTTTAAACAGCTTGGAAAATTCCAGAAAATTCCAGAAAATTATGTCATGGCTTTAGAAGCTTCTGGTTGATATAATTTGAGTCAATTGGAGGTATACCTGTGGATGTACAGTCGTGGCCAAAAGTTTTGAGAATGAGTTTTGAGAATGACACAAATATTAATTTTCACAGTCTGCTGCCTCAGTTTGTATGATGGCAATTTGCATATACTCCAGAATGTTATGAAAAATGATCAGATGAATTGCAATTAATTGCAAAGTCCCTCTTTGCCATACAAATGAACTGAATCCCCCCCAAATATTTCCACTGCATTTCAGCGCTGCCACAAAAGGACCAGCTGACATCATGTCAGTGATTCTCTCGTTAACACAGGTGTGAGTGTTGACGAGGACAAGGCTGGAGATCACTCTGTCATGCTGATTGAGGTCAAATTACAGACTGGAAGCTTCAAAAGGAGGGTGGTACTTGGAATCATTGTTCTTGATTCGTGGTTACCTGCAAGGAAACACGTGCCGTCATCATTGCTTTGCACAAAAAGGGCTTCACAGGCAAGGATATTGCTACCAGTAAGATTGCACCTAAATCAACCATTCATCGGATCATCAAGAACTTCAAGGAGAGCGGTTCAATTGTAGTGAAGAAGGCTTCAGGGCGCCCAAGAAAGTCCAGCAAGCGCCAGGACCGTCTCCTAAAGTTGATTCAGCTGCTGGTTTGGGGCACCACCAGTACAGAGCATGCTCAGGAATGGCAGCAGGCAGGTGTGAGTGCATCTGCTCGTACAGTGAGGCGAAGACTTTTGGCGGATGGCCTGGTGTCAAAAAGGGCATCAAAGAAGCCACTTCTCTCCAGGAAAAACATCAGGGACAAATCTAAGTTTTTGTCACGAATACACTGAATACCTTACAGTGAAATGCTTACTTACAGGCTCTAACCAATGGTGCGGGGAAAAAGTGTGTGTGTGTGTGTGTGTGTGTGTGTGTGTGTGTGTAGGTAAGTAAAGAAATAAAACAACAGTAAAAAGATATTTGAAAAGAGAGTAGCAAGGCTATATACAGACACCTGTTAGTCAGGCTTATTAAGGTAGTATGTACATGTAAGTATCGTTAAAGTGACAATGCATATATGATGAACAGAGAGTAGCAGAAACGGAAAAAGAGGGGTTGGCGGGTGGTGGGACACAATACAGATAGCCCTGTTAGCCAATGTGCGTGAGCACTGATTGGTCGGGCCAATTGAGGTAGTATGTACATGAATGTATAGTTAAAGTGACTATGCATATAAGATAAACAGAGAGTAGCAGCAGCGTAAAAGAGAGGTTTGGTGGAGGCACACAATGCAAATAGTCTGGGTAACCACTTGGTTACCTGTTCAGGAGTCTTATGGCTTGGGGGTAAAAACTGTTGAAGCCTTTTTGTCCTAGACTTGGCACTCCGGTACCGCTTGCCGTACAGTAGTAGGGAGAACAGTCTATGACTGGGGTGGCTGGGGTCTTTGACCATTTTTAGGGCCTTCCTCTGACACCGCCTGGTTTAGAGGTCCTGGATAGCAGGCAGCTTTGCCCCAGTATGCACTACCCTCTGAAGTGCCTTGCGGTCTGAAGCCGAGCAGTTACCGTACCAGGCAGTGATGCAACCAGTCAGGATGCTCTCGATGGTGCAGCTGTAGAACCTTTTGAGGATCTGAGGACCAATTCCAAATCATTTCAGTCTCCTGAGGGGGAATAGGTTTTGTCGTACCCTCTTCACGACTGTCTTGGTGTGTTTGGACCAATCTAGTTTGTTGTTGATGTGGACACCAAGGAATTTGAAGCTCTCAACCTTCTCCATTACAGCCCCGTCAATGAGAATGGGGACATGCTCGGTGCTCCTTTTCCTGTAGTCCACAATCATCCCCTTAGTCTTGGTTACGTTGAGGGATAGGTTGTTATTCTGGCACCACCCGGCCAGGTCTCTGACCTCCTCCCTATAGGCAGTCTCATCGTTGTCGGTGATCAGGCCTACCACTGTTGTGTCGCCAGCAAACTTAATGATGGTGTTGAAATTGTTCCTGGCCATGCAGTCGTGGGTGAACAGGGAGTACAGGAGAGGACTGAGCACGCACCCCTGGGGAGCACATTTACATTTACATTTAAGTCATTTAGCAGACGCTCTTATCCAGAGCGACTTACAAATTGGTGCATTCACCTTATGACCTCCAGTGGAACAGTAGTGCATCTAAATCTTTTCAGGGGGAGGGGGGGTGAGAGGGATTACTTTATCCTATCCTAGGTATTCCTTAAAGAGGTGGGGTTTCAGGTGTCTCCGGAAGGTGAGACACCTGTGCACCAGTGTTGAGGATCAGCGTGGCAGATGTGTTGCTACCTACCCTCACCACCTGGGGACGGCCTGTCAGGAAGTCCAGGATCCAGTTGCAGAGGGAGTTGTTTAGTCCCAGTATCCTTAGTTTGGTGATGAGCTTTGAGGGTACTATGGTGTTGAACGCTGAGCTGTAGTCAAAGAACAGCATTCTCACATAGGTGTTCCTTTTGTCCAGCTGGGAAAGGGCAATGTGGAGTGCAATAGAGATTGCATAATCTGTGGATCTGTTTGGGCGGTATGCAAATTGGAGTGGGTCTAGGGTTTCTGGGATAATGGTGTTGATGTGAGCCATTACCAGCCTGTCAAAGCACTTCATGGCTACGGACGTGAGTGCTATGGGTCTGTAGTCATTTAGGCAGGTTGCCTTTGTGTTCTTGGGCACAGGGACTATGGTGGTCTGCTTGAAACATGTTGGTATTACAGACATCAGGGACATGTTAAAAATGTCAGTGAAGACACCTGCCAGTTGGTCAGGACATGCCCGGAGCACACGTCCTGGTAATCCGTCTGGCCCCGCAGCCTTGTGTATGTTGACCTGTTTAAAGGTCTTACTCACGTCGGCTACTCAGTGCGTGATCATACAGTCGTCCGGAACAGCTGATGCTCTCATGCATGCCTCAGTGTTGCTTGCATCGATGCCAGCATAGAAGTGATTTAGCTCGTCTGGTAGGCTCGTGCCACTGGGCAGCTCGCGGCTGTGCTTCCCTTTTGTAGTCTGTAATAGTTTGCAAGCCCTGCCACATCCGACGAGTGTCGGAGCCGGTGTAGTATGATTCAATCTTAGCCCTGTATTGACGCTTTGCCTGTTTAATGGTTCGTCGCAGGGCATAGAGGGATTTCTTGTAAGCTTCCGGGTTAGAGTCCCGCACCTTGAAAGCGGCAGCTTTAACCTTTAGCTCAGTGCGAATGTTGCCTGTAATCCATGGCTTCTGGTTGGGGTATGTACGTACAGTCACTGTGGGGACGACGTCCTTAATGCACTTATTGCTATAGCCAGTGACTGATGTGGTGTATTCCTCAATGTCATCGGAAGAGTCCTGGAACATGTTCCAGTCTGTGCTAGCATAGCAGTCCTGTAGTTTAGCGTCTGCTTCATCTGACCATTTTTTTATAGACCAAGTCACTCGTGTTTCCTGCTTTCATTTTTGCTTGTAAGCAGGAATCAGGAGGATAGAGTTGTGGTCGGATTTACCAAATGGAGGGCGAGGGAGAGCTTTGTACTCTGTGTGTGGAGTACAAGTGACATACAATTTCTTTCCACTCTGGTTGCACATTTAACATGTTGATAGAGATTTGGTAGAACTGATTTAAGTTTCTGACTGACAGACAGATATTCTGCAAAAGGTACAGGGATTGGACTGCTGAGGACTGGGGTAAAGTCATTTTCTCTGATGAATCCCCTTTCCGATTGTTTGGGGCATCCGGAAACAAGCTTGTCAGGAGAAGACAAGGTGAGCGCTACCATCAGTTATGTGTCATGCCAACAGTGAAGCATCCTGAGACCATTCATATGTGGGGTTGCTTCTCAGCCAAGGGAGTGTGCTCACTCACAATTTTGCCTAAGAACACAGCCATGAACAAAGAATGGTACCAACACATCCTCCGAGAGCAACTTCTCCCAACCATGCAGGAACAGTTTGGTGATGAACAATGCCTTTTCCAGCATGATGGAGCACCTTGCCATAAGACAAAGGTGATAATTAAGTGGCTCGGGGAACAAAACATCGATATTTTGGGTCCTTGGCCAGGAAACTCCCCAGACCTTAATCCCATTGAGAACTTGTGGTCAATTCTCAAGAGGCAGGTGGACAAACAAAAACCCACAAATTCTGACAAACTCCAAGCATTGATTATGCTAGAATGGGCTGCCATCAGTTAGGATGTGGCCCAGAAGTTAATTGACAGCATGCCAGGGCGGATTGCAGAGGTCTTGAAAAAGAACGGTCAACACTGCAAATATTGACTCTTTGCATCAACTTCATGGAATTGTCAATAAAAAGCCTTTGACACTTACGAAATGCTTGTAATTATACTTCAGTATTCCATAGTAACATCTGACAAAAATATCTAAAGACACTGAAGCAGCAAACTTTGTGGAAAATAATATTTGTGTCATTCTCAAAACGTTTGGCCACGACTTTATTATACTATTTACTATTTTATTATACTTTAACAACATGAGTCTGTGAGCTGGCATTCAGTGAAGGACAAACTATGGAGGCAGTAGAATACAAAGATAAATGAACAAAAAATGGAAATAAATGGTTTGAAACAAAAGGCCAAAAGATTGAGACAGTGAGATAAGAGAGTGAGGGAGGAGAGGGCCTTTACATGCCAGTGAGTTAGGAGAGGGACTGTGTGTGTGTGTGTGTGTGTGTGTGTGTGTGTGTGTGTGTGTGTGTGTGTGTGTGTGTGTGCGTGCGTGCGTGCGTGCGTGTGTGTGTGTCCAAAGATATTTCTTAGGTATTTTATCAGATGCGCCATTTCGCCAATATCTACCTCACCGGCTCCTCTTGCGGAGTCTCTCTGGTTATAGGGATTCCACTTATTGTTCCGTATTTGTGTTAGAGTAGATTGGGAACCACCTCTGTATCCCTCCGCCCTATGTCCATAGGCTTAATTTGGGAGAAATTCTTGGGGGAATGCTCTTTGTTTCAGGGTTTGAGAAGATTATGTTGTGACAAAGGCTGAGAGTGCTATTGGCAAAATGATTTCCTCATCTCTGCAACAAACTGAAGTTCTTATTTTTCCTATCACACAAACACACACACACATATTTTGTGTTTTTTACTAATCTCAATATTTCATGATGAAAATAGCAACCCAATCCCTGTTTTATGAAGAACAGAGCTGCTCAATTCCCAATGTATCAAATTCTGCTGACTAGAATGTTCACATTTCTTTATTTCAACTGTTCAATTCATAGGGGGCTGAATTATTCCATCGTGATTTCATTCATATACTGAGATATCACTGCCTTACTCAAATTATGCCTTACTCAAATCAGGGAATGAGCATCACATTACAAAAGTTGAAACACTGGAACCATTGTCTTATCAAGAACCGTTATCTAATCAAGAATCAAGGCTCTGGATTTGATCTGTCTTGAAGGGCAAGGAGGACATTGTCTTCCCAACACTGAGAATGCATGGCCTGCATTATCTTCTCATATAGCCTGCTAATACACTACATGACTAAAAGTATGTGGACACCTGCTCGCCGAACATCTCATTCCAAAATCCATTTGCTGCTGTTACAGCCTCCACTCTTCTAGGAAGGCTTTCCACTAGATTTAGGAACATTGCTGTGGGGACTTGATTCCATTCAGGCACAAGAGCATTAGTGAGGACGGGCACTGATGTTGGGCGATTAGGCCTGGCACATAGTCTGCGTTTCAATTCATCCCAAAGGTGTTGAATGGGGTTGAGGTCAGGGCTCTGTACAGGCCAGTCAAGTTCTTTCACACCAATTTCGGCAAACCATTTCTGTATGGACCTCGCTTTGTGCACGGGGGTATTGTCATTTTGAAACAGAAAAGGGCCTTCCCCAAACTGATGCCGACAAAGTTGGAAGCACAGAATTGTATAGAATGTCATTGTATGCTGTTGCGTTAAGACTTCCCTATACAGGAACTAAGGGACCATGAAAAACAGACCATTATTCCTCCTTCAACAAATTTTACAGTTGGCACCATGCACTCGGGCAGGTAGTGTTCTCCTGGCATCTGCCAAATCCAGATTTGTCCATCGGCCTGCCAGATGGTGAAGTGTTATTTATCACTTGAGAGAACACGTTTCTCCACTGCCCCAAAGTCCAACGGCTGCAAGCTTTATACCACCCCAGCCTACACATCTCATTACGCATGGTGATCTCAGGCTTGTGTTGGACACATTTCATGAATCTTCCTACAAACAGTTCTTGTGTGCTGAAGTTGCTTCCAGAGGTGGTTTGGAACTCGGTAGTGAGTGTTGCAACCGAGGACAGATGATTTTTACATGTACGGGATTCAGCACTCAGTTGTCCCATTCTGTGATCTTGTGTGGACTATCTTGTGTGCAGTATCTTGTGCGGCTGGGCCGCAAAGTGACAATAACAGCGCTAACAGTTGACCGTGGCAGCTCTAGCAGGGCCGAAATTTGACAAACTGACTTGTTGGAAAGGTGGCATCCTATGATGGTGCCACGCTGAAAGTCACTGAGCTCTTTAGTAAGGCCATTCTACTGCCAATGTTTGTCTATGGAGATTGCATGTCGGTGTGCTCAATTTTATATAACTGTCAGCAATGGGTGTGGCTGAAATAGCCGAATCCACTAATTTGAAGGGGTGTCCAAATAACTTTGTATATATAGTGTATGCAGGCCACATTTGTGCATTAGCATGAAAGTAGCCTATTCAGCTTCTGGTTGTTGGATATGGGCCATCGTGTAGGCTAACTCTGACAGGCATGATTCGATGAGAGGGTGTTGAAATATAAATACCCCGCTGTCACGGAATATTTCAATTAATCAGGTCGCTATTTTTGCCCCCAGCGCGCTAGCACTTAACACTGTTTATTTATTTAAGAGGGTAGAGGTGGGGGGTACGTAGGGAGAGAGGGCAGCATTGGTGGTGTGGATGATCTATGTGCTTCTTCTTGGCCCCTCTTGTGTTGACCTTCAGTTAACCAGCGTTTGCGTCCACTCCCGCTAATTAGCGCGCCACACACTCCAGCACACACTCTGCTCTGCTCTCTTGGATGTGGCCCAGTGACATGGCAGAATGTGGCATGGGAGAAAATCACTGCAGCAACTACAATGCAAACACTCATAGATTGAACTCCCCTTTATTTCCCTACATCCTCCTCTCCATGAATTCCAAGGGTAAAAAAAAAAAACAGACAGCCGTATCTGGAAAAAGTCGATTATGTCTGGAGGAGAGAAACAGGGACTGGGTGGGTGTGAATTGGCTCTGATAACTATTGCTGTGTTGAGCATGGAGGCACTCATGTAAATGTATTCCTTGTTTATTTTATGCCAAAGTCTTGTGAAATACAAATGAGGACATTACTGTGCTGTTCCTCTCACTGAAACGCTCTGGCCCAAAACCTGATCCGGATATAAAGGATCTATTTCCCAGTGATGGACACACACATACATCATGCCCTCCCTCCTCTCCTGTTTTCAGCCCCTTGTGTCCCCTGTGTATTAATCTGTGATTCTAAAGATGTGATTTTATGGCGCCTCTCATGAAATATTCATGGGCAGACAGGCAGCGCGTCCTGCTGGGCCTGATCACCAGGTAGAATGAATACCATTACCATGGTTTCACACATGAGCAGCGCCATCATGGCTATCTAATGCCGGCTGTCCCTCTTCATCCATTAAGTGCCTCCATTGTCAACACGGCCCCGATACCATTTATTTATCAATCGCCTTTTTGGCACCAAGGTGCTTTTGGCTCTGCAACACCACTGCAGCATATTTGAAGGGGGTGGGGGGGGCAGGGATGTTAATGTCTGTATATTTTAACTTCCCCATCCCGTTCCATCCTGTTTCCAGGCCTGATGTTAGTGCTTTTGCTAGCGCCGGAGCCGCATTGACGTATTTCAATGGGATTTCAATGGTATCCAAGGGAGCCTCTGTGAGCTTTGAGCCTCTCCAGCCATAATCATTTCAATGGGGCCTCTTCATAGCCACAGGAAGTAGGAGTGCTGCTGCACCCCCTGAAAAATCAGGATTTAAAATGTATTATGAAGAAATATTCTGGCCTTCTATTCTATCTCTATGTTCTATTCTGAGGATTTGGTTGCCTAACCACACACTGACATGCACAGCTCTCTGGGTGAGGTTCTGGCTGTCTAACCACACACTGACATGCACAGCTCTCTGGGTGAGGTTCCGTCTTCATTAGTCTCCAGTAAGTGATGAAGTCCCTCCCATCTATGTAATGTATTACAGGTTATTGGACAGGTGCACTCAGGTGGAAGGAGGGGTGGAGTTCATGACACTCCATTCCAGATGTGACAACATTTGCCTCAACCCATGGGTCCAGCAGGCAGAGTTCAATAAATGCAGGCAGATGTGAGATGCAGGAAGATGGCACTCCTCTCATACCAAACTGTAGCTACTGACCAAGTTTCCAGCAGGAGGAGGTTTTCAATCAGTCAGTAGCCTACTGAGTCATACAAGAAGAGTGCAATTATTAAACGTCTGTAGATATTCTAAACAATGTGTTTTGATCACTTAAAAAAAAATGTTTTAACCTTAATTTAACTAGAGAGACACCGCAAGAGGAGCCGGTGAGGTAGATATTGGCGAAATGGCGCATCTGATAAAATACCTAAGAAATATCTTTGGACACACACACACCAGTACACACACCAGTACACACACCAGTACACACACACACACACACACACACACACACACACACACACACACACACACACACACACACACACACACACACACAGTCCCTCTCCTAACTCACTGGACAGGGAAAGAGGTTGATTTTAATGCAGCATGTAAAAAGGCCCCCCTCCCTCTCCTCCCTCACTCTCTTATCTCGCTGTCTCGATCTATTGGCCTTTTGTTTCAAACCATTTATTTACATTTTTTGTTCTTTTATCTGTGTATTCTACTGCCTCCATAGTTTGTCCTTCACTGAATGCCAGCTCACAGACTCATGTTGTTAAAGCCAGGGGCCATGTGGCTGTGTAGGCACAACATCTTTATTTATTACACACCACAGCAGCCCTGAACCAAATCCACAGCCCCTTCCCACAGCCCTCTTCCATCTAAATCTACCTACCCTCCACAGTTGGC
Organism: Oncorhynchus nerka; assembly: GCF_034236695.1. Lineage (NCBI taxonomy): Eukaryota > Metazoa > Chordata > Actinopteri > Salmoniformes > Salmonidae > Oncorhynchus > Oncorhynchus nerka. The sequence goes on from NC_088399.1 coordinate 60,574,483, forward strand.
ATACTCAGCTTTAGAAAACCAATAGGCCATCATTGCCATGTGGCTCTGGCTCCTGAGTGACATGTGCAGTTGAAATAGGAAGTAAACCACCCCTACCATGTCACAACACAGCAAATTGGCTCAAACACATTATGAAGGAAAGAAATTCCACAAACTAACTTTTAACAAGGCCCACCTGTTAATTGAAATGCATTCCAAGTGACTACCTCTTGAAGCTAGTTGAGAGAATGCCAATAGTGGGCAAAGCTGTCATCAAGGTAAAGGGTGGCTACAGTACTTTGAAAAATCTCACATTTAAAACATAATTTGATTTTCTTTAACACTTTTTTGGTTACTACATGATTCCATGTGTTATTTCATGGTGTTGATGTCTTCACTATTATTCTACAATGTAGAAAATAGTTTAAAAAATTAAGAAAAACCCTTGAATGAGTAGGTGTGTCCAAACTTTTGACTGGTACTATATACAGTGGGGCAAAAAAGTATTTAGTCAGCCACTAATTGTGCAAGTTCTCTCACTTAAAAAGATGAGAGAGGCCTGTACTTTTCATCATAGGTACACTTAAACTATGACAGACAAAATGAGGAAAAAAAATCCAGAAAATCACATTGTAGGATTTTTAATGAATTTATTTGCAAATTATGGTGGAAAATAAGTATTTGGTCAATAACAAAAGTTTATCTCAATACTTTGTAAAATACCCTTTGTTGGCAATGACAGAGGTCAAACTCCCTCCAAAGATTTTCTATGGGGTGGAGATCTGGAGACTGGCTAGGCCACTCCAGGACCTTGAAATGCTTCAGTGAGTGAAGCCACTCCTTCGTTGCCCGGGCGGTGTGTTTGGGATCATTGTCATGCTGAAAGACCCAGCCACATTTCATCTTCAATGCCCTTGCTGATGGAAGGAGGTTTTCACTCAAAATCTCACGATACGTGACCCCATTCATTCTTTCCTTTACACGGATCAGTCGTCCTGGACCCTTTGCAGAAAAACAGCCCCAAAGCATGTTTCCACCCCCATGCTTCACAGTAGGTATGGTGTTCTTTGGATGCAACTCAGCATTCTTTGTCCTCCAAACACGACGAGTTGAGTTTTTACCAAAAAGTTATATTTTGGTTTCATCTGACCATATGACATTCTCCCAATCTTCTTATGGATCATCCAAATGCTCTCTAGCAAGCTTCAGACGGGCCCTGGACATGTACTGGCTTAAGCAGGGGGACACGTCTGGCACTGCAGGATTTGAGTCCCTGGCGGCGTAGTGTGTTACTGATGGTAGGCTTTGTTACTTTGGTCCCAGCTCTCTGCAGGTCATTCACTAGGTCCCCCCGTGTGGTTCTGGAATTTTTGCTCACCGTTCTTGTGATCAGTTTGACCCCACGGGGTGAGATCTTGCGTGGAGCCGCAGATCGAGGGAGATTATCAGTGGCCTTGTATGTCTTCCATTTCCTAATAATTGCTCCCACAGTTGATTTCTTCAAACCAACCTGCTTACCTATTGCAGATTCAGTCTTCCCAGCCTGGTGCAGGTCTACAATTTTGTTTCTGGTGTCCTTTGACAGCTCTTTGGTCTTGGCCATAGTGGAGTTTGGAGTGTGACTGTTATGAATCCGAGTAAAAATTCCCTGTCTCACAATTTTATTTTAAGAATGTGAAATGTCAGAATAATAGTAGAGATAATTATTTATTTCAGCTTTTATTTCTTTCATCACATTCCCATTGGGTCAGAAGTTTACATACACTCAATTAGTATTTGGTAACATTGCCTTTAAATTGTTTCACTTGGGTCAAACGTTTTGGGTAGCCTTCCACAAGCTTCCCACAATAAGTAGGGTGAATTTTGGCCCATTCCTCCTGACAGAGCATGTGTAACTGAGTCAGGTTTGTAGGCCTCCTTGCTCGATCACACTTTTTCAGTTCTGCCCACACATTTTCTATAGGACTGAGATCAGGGCTTTAAATTGGCCACTCCAATACCTTGACTTTGTCCTTAAGCCATTTTGCCACAACTTTCGAAGTATGCTTAGGGTCATTGTCCATTTGGAAGACCCATTTGCGACCAAGCTTTAACTTCATGACTGATGTCTTGAGATGTTGCTTCAATATATCCACATAATTTTCCTACCTCATGATGCTATCTATTTTGTGAAGTGCACCAGTCCCTCCTGCAGCAAAGCACCCCCACAACATGATGCTGCCACCCTCATGCTTCACGGTTGGGATAGTGTTCTTCGGCTAGCAAGCCTCCCCCTTTTTCCTCCAAACTTAACGATGGTCATTATGGCCAAACAGTTCTATTTTTGTTTCATCAGACCAGAGGACATTTCTCCAAAAAGTACGATCTTTGTCCCCATGTGCAAACTGTAGTCAGGCTATTTTATGGCGGTTTTTGAGCAGTGGTTTCTTTCTTGCTGAACAGCCTTTCAGGTTATGTCGATGTAGGACTCGTTTTACTGTGGATATAGATACTTTTGTACCTGTTTCCTCCAGCATCTTCACAAGGTCTTTTGCTGTTGTTCTGGGATTGATTTTCACTTTTCGGCACCAAAGTACATTCATCTCTAGGAGAAAGAACGCGTTTCCTTCCTGACCGGTATGGCGGCTGAGTGGTCCCATGGTGTTTAAACTTGCATACAATTGTTTGTACAGATGAACGTGGCACCTTCAGACGTTTGGAAACCGCTCCCAAGGATGAACCCGACTTTTGGAGATCTACAAAAAAAAAATCTGTGGTCTTGGCTGATTTCTTTTGATTTCTCCATGATGTCAAGCAAAGAGGCACTGACTTTGAAGGTAGGCCTTGAAATACATCCACAGGTACACTTCCAATTGACTCAAACTATGTCAATTAGCCTATCAGAAGCTTCTAAATCCATGACATAATTTTCTGGAATTTTCCTAGCTGTTTAATAAATGCACAGTGTATGTACATTTCTGACCTACTGAAATTGTGATGCAGTGAAGTATTAGTGAAATAATCTGTCTTTAAACAATTTTTGGACAAATTACTTGTGTCATGCACTAATTAGATGTCCTAACCGACTTACCAAAACTATAGTTTGTTTACAAGAATTTTGTGGAGTGGTTTAAAAACGAGTTTTAATGACTCCAACCTAAGTATATGTAAACCTCTGACTTCAACTGTATATCATTTTTTAAATTATTATTATTTTTGTATTCTATTTCCCATGGCTATGTAAGACAGTTCCCTGACATGTTTGAAGAGCAAGCATGCTTGGGTTAGCACTTGCTCTCGATAACTCAGGCCCTGGCTGCATTCTGCCTTTACCCCAATGGAACTGGGAGTCATGATCAAGGGCTAGGATAGCTAGCACTAGCTAGCTAGCATTCAGGGGCTTTTTCTGCTAATCGTGGTAAAACAACATATCTGTTCTCATACAAATTTGTTTTGTATTTTCTAGGGAAAAATTAAATGAGTACCAGTCTTTTTAGCTAACATCGCTGAATGCTTGCTGATACGTATTTGTAGCCTGTTAGCTAAAAAGACTGATGCTCAGGCTAGACAAGTTCCATCCTTCATTTAATTTTGCCCTAGAAAATACACAATAGACTTTTATGACAACAAGTGTGCTGTTTTAGCACTAGTAGCAGACGAAATCCCATTGGGCGGCGCACAATTGACCCAGCGTCATCCAGGTTTGGCCGGTGTAGGCCGTCATTGTAAATAAGATTTTTGTTCTTAACTGACTTGCCTAGTTAAATAAAGGTTACATGTATTATTATTATTATTATTATTATTATTATTGTGTTTTAAATAAATAGAATTGCAGGAAATTAGCTTTAAAACTGCAACAACTGTAACGGCATTCTTCCTCCTCCTCCTCTTCTGAGGAGGACTAGCGAGAAGGATCAGAGGACCAATGCGCAGCGTGAGTCACGCCCTGACCATACTAAATAAAGACAAAACAAAGGAAATAAAGGTCAGAACGTGACAACAACAAAAAAATTCAGCTCCAGGACAAATATGTAGAATCGCAGGAAGTTAGCTTTAAAGGTCAAATGCAGCCATTTTTATCTCAATATCAAATTATTTCTGCTTAACAATTAAAGTATCTTAATGTGATTGATTTAAATTGGTCCAAAATAAATTAAAATAGCTTCTTAGCAAAGAGCAATTTTTCAAGCAAGAATTTTGCTAGGACTGTCTGGGAGTGGTCTGAGTATGGTGCCTAATTGTACAAGCCTAATGGGAGGGATATGTGTAGACACTAAATTATCCCGCTGCTCTTTTGTTCACTGCATACTTTAATCTGAGACTGCCATCCTCATTGAAGTCATTTTTGGAGATTAGGAGCATGTCGGGCATTGTACTAAACATCTCTAACTAATAGAGTATCAAACAGAGTACTCTAACAGAGTATCAAAGCCAGTTAAACATTTTCAAACCGCCACTTTACCCACACGTGTTTGGGCTCTGGCCCAACCTATCGGTTTCTGGTGCAATCACATGGCCCGGAGTATGTTTGCATCCTGTGAAGAGTCAGGGAGGTACTCAGATCCAGACTCATTGCGGAGAAGAAACTAACGTCCATGGACATAGTGTAGCTTTTGTCCGGAGCAAGGAGTCTGGGTAGCCAGGCAAGGATATGTAACCTGAAAACGAGATGCTATTGGCAGAGAGGTTTGAAACTGTCTTTGTTATTGTTCTATTAACCTATCCCACCAAAACAGATGGAAATTTCAGCCGGTCTTTTCAAACCGCTTTTACACTAAAAGTGTAAGGGCACTGGGCCCTTAAAACGGCAACATTTTCTCTCAGTTCCATGGCAAAATGTGTAGAATTGCAGGAAATTTGCATTAAAACTGCAAAAACCTCTCTCAGCTCTATGGAGAAATGTGTAGGTTTAAATATGTTAAAACATGATCTACACTGCCAAGATCGGGGCCTCTAAAATGTTCAGCCGCGCCGACTGGCCAAGCGCGCCCATTGCCACGCCCCCTGCCACACCTCCCTGCCATGCCCACCACCTAAGCCCCTTTTGATACAGAAAAAAACCTGGATGCATACAGTACAGTATGTGTGTGTGCATGTGGTGTGTGTGCTTGCGTATACATGTGTGTGTGTGGGTCCACATTCCCTGTCCCTCTGCCTTTTCGGAAGCTTTTCAACCACCATGACTTTTCTAAATATTTTCTACCATTTCCAAGTCACGGTGTTTCAATTCAATATTCTTGGGACAAACAAAAAAATGGTAATATTGCTCCTCCACCCCTCTAGGCTCTTCTGAACCAGGAACATGTGGTGCTCTTTGCCATTAATATTTGTAATGGGCTCTTACACACCTCCCTGAACTACACCCAAGGAGATTTCAAGCAATTTGAGCTTATTTCTCACCCAGAAATGTAACCAAGCGCCCCTCTTCCTTCTCCCCTGTCTCGCTCCTCCATTACTTCTACCCTTCTCCCTCCCTCTCTTTTTCTTTCTCTGCCAGAGATGGGATTTGAGCTCTTCGGGTTCACAAGCAGGCCAGCCAAATCTGGCAGACAGAAAAGTTCCTCCTGCATTTCAATTGTTCCGTTTGGAGAAAGTTTGAGCCATTCTCACAGCCCAGAGCGCTTTTATAAAATACTTGCTTCTTTCTGATATCAAACTGTGGTAGCTACATAAATAGAGACAAAGACTTACACTGCCTTACACTACTGGCAGACTTCATGCAAAAACAAATGTATTTCAACTAAGAAAACTACCAATTCAAGGGTCTACGATGGTCAACAGCATAAAATAAGGCAGGTTGGGAGGCTAACCCTGGACAAAACAACAAAAACGTATAATTTTTTCTTTGTTACCTCTTTGTTCTTGTGTTTGACCTTTTGTAATAACCTTTATGCACTCATTCACCATAACCTGATCGACACTCATAGTGATAACAATGAAATTGAAGCATTCAGTCACAGTGGTGCTAAATGAATGTCAGTATCTGAGCAATCCTAAAGATTTGCCATTACGTGAGGTACCTGAGCATAAAGAGTTCCTTCCCAAACGTGAGAGAAAACACACCGTGAGTCCCTTGGGTTACATTCCTACCGAGTGGAATTCATTTGAGACCTCTGAGGTAATGTGATTATTATTAAGGCAGGGTGACAAGGGGGTGACACAGTTTTTTTTTAATGTTCCTGGCATTTACTCAGCAAACCCTTTGAGAAAAGGGGGCGACGTTACTTCGTTTTCATGCCACGCTAATTATTCTACATCTCATATGGGCAGATCAAAGGAGTGAGAGGAGATGCTCTCTCATTCTCTTTAGTGTTGCCGGGGGGAGAGATGTAGCCTAGGACTGTTTATGAGCAGCCCTGTCTCAATTATGCCGGCTAGCTGCTTAGCATTCCCCAGTCAGCCTGTCTCGATACTCTGTGGAGTTGTTGTTAAACTGTGGAGGAGTTCAGGCAATAAGGTGCAGGCAGCCCGGAACAATAGGTGTGCTTCTTGAACCAAACATTGGCAGGCTACCTAGCCCCCGTCAAATACACATGAAGCTTCAAGGCATGTAGATATCTGTGAACAAATCTACCATGTACTGTATATCGTGGATCTAATAAAATGGCCAGATGTTTTGTCCCATTCCTGATATCAATCTTATCTAGTTTCAGATTCAAATCCAGTTCTTACCATAGTTATCTATCGCTTTTAGGGGTTATAGTTAGCTAAGAGATTTTCAGTAATGTGTGCTGCAAAGCAACGGATCAGGTCAGAGATATGAAATAGGCGAACAAGTTGCCCTCTAACCCACTGCCCCTAACCCAGCGGTTCCCAAACCAGAGGTAGCGACCCCCCCAAATTAAGAAAATAGGGGCTTCATCTGTTAAGATAATGGGCACATTCACATAAAAACACATCTATCTCTGGAAGGCGGGCAGGTCTCTGCACTCTAGTTAAGAATGTGTCTCCCTCTGCCATATGGACCCATTGTATGATCCCCAGAGAGTAACTGGCGGCAAAAGAGCTGAGCAGAGAAATATACTGCAGCAGGTAACTTCGCAAAACTCTGTGGAGATGTGGGATCAGAGCACGACAATGTTCTATTTCACACAGAGGCTTGGTGGTTTTGAAAGAGGAACTGTTGACTTTCTGTGTAATAAAAGCATCAGTAAGTGTCCCACACGAGTGATGACTGCTCACCTCCAACGCTTGGAAGAGGATTTTGTGACAGAACTACTTCCCAATCTGTTTTACTGTGATCCTGGCTCAGTCGACAATGCCGGCAAGTGACCTCGAACAGCTGATCGAGCTTTCATGTAACCAAATGCCGCAGACAACGCATTCACAGGTCACCATGGAGGAGTTTTGGTTCCTGACTCAAAGGACTACCCTGCCGTCTCCATCTGAGAAATCTCTGACTTCAGTGCATTCAAGACAAAATGGGAACTTTGAAAAAAACGAGCTTCAAAGGGAAAAAAAAGTTTTGAACTGTCATCCAACTCAGAATTCCAACTCTGGCCTCTTTCTAGAGGTCTGACTTTCTGACCTTATGATCATTGATGTCATGATTTGACCTCGTATTTTTCTGAGTTCCCAGGTGTCTTGAAAGCACCATAAAACTCAAGTTAGGCTACCCTTCGTCAGCTCATATCTGTGTGAAGCTGGATTCAGTGCTCTTGTCTGCGTTAAAACCAGATATTGATCCAGGTTGGATGCGACAGCAGAAATGAGGTGTGTACTGTTGACAACAAGTGAGCAGTCATGCCCAGTGATAACCCCTAACCTCCTATGCCCTAAACCCTATAAATGGAGCCGACACTAAAGAAGATTCAATAACGGGGTCCCACGAGGGGGGCATGATAATAATGACCAATTACAGTAGGCTGGCGGTGGGGTGCGTTGGTGTGGCAGCGATGGGGGAGCATCGAGGGGGTGTGAACGTGCTCCCTGAGCACCGGAGCATACAGGACATCACTGTTAAATACAAAACATAGTTTAATCTAATGCTTCAGTCGCTCGCTGCGATCGCTTGTCAGTTTTGCCAGCTAATTATAAAGAGTCACATGCACGGCTGACACATTCTCCCTTCTCTCCCCCACTTTCTCTTCTTATATCTACCGCTCCTCTTTCACAAACCTTTGTGAGGATACGGTTTGTTGAATATCCACATTTGACCTCTTTCTACCAATGTAAAAAATACTTTAAAGTACTACTTAAGTCATTTTGGGGGTATCTGTACTTTACTTTACTATTTATATTTTTGACTACTTTTACTTCACTACATTGCTAAGGAAAATATTTTAATTTTTACTCAATACATTTTCCCTGACACCCAAAAGTACTCGTTAAATTTTGAGTGCTTAGCAGGGCAGGCAAATGGACCAATTTACACACTTATCAACAGAACATCCCTACTGCCTCTGATCTGGTGGACTTACTAAACACATGCTTTGTTTGTAAAGGATGTCTGAGTGTTGGAGCGTACCCCTGGCTATCCGTCAATAAAATAAAACAATTAAATGTGCAGTCTTCTTTGCTTAATAATAAGGAATTTGAAATAATTTATGCTTTTACTTTTGATACTTAAGTATATTTTAGCAATTAGATTTACTAACCTCTCTAGGGGAAATACTCATAATAAAAATGTATAAAACATACGTGTTATACATCGGCTTAAAGATGAACTTCTTGTTAATCCAATCATTGTGTCAGATTTCAAAAAGGCTTTACGGCGAAAGCATACCATGCGATTAGCTGAGGATAGCGCCCAGCACACAAAACATTACAAACAGTTACCAGCCAAGTAGAGGAGTAACAAAAGTCAGAAATTGCGATAAAATGAATCACTTACCTTTGATGATCTTCAATTGGTTCAAGACTCCCAGTTACACAATAAATGTTTGTTTTGTTCGATAAAGTCCCTCTTTATATCCAAAAACCCTCCATTTTGTTGGCGCGTTTTGTTCAGTAAACCATTGGCTCAAAGGCAGTCAAAATACTGCCCCCTACCCCAGAGAGGTTTTAAGTATATTTTAAACCAAAGACTTTTAGACTTTTACTCAAGTAGTATTTTGCTAGGTGACTTTTACCTTTACTTGAGTCATTTTCTATTAAGGTATCTTTACTTTTACTCAAGTATGACAATTGGGTACTTTTTCCACCACTGCTACTAAGAGGAAGCCATGAAGGCAAAAAATGTTTTTAGCACAAACAGTCAAATAGAGGGAAATCATCTCCTAAAAGAACAAATAGGATCATTTAAGGGTTAATACATTGTTGCTGTTTGTTTACTTTGTCTTCCAGTAACTGATAACTAAGCCTAATCCCATTGCTTAACTAACTGCTAGGATGACAAGAACGTATCGAATCTCACAATGATAATAACATTCACCCCATGCCGAGCCAGGATGACAACAGGTCACAGTGGGAGGCGACAGGGGTGGCAGAGTGGGGTTAGTGTGTCAGTGGAGTTGGAGAAACTAGAAGCTTGTCGATGTCAAAGGGAGTTACGGAGCTCGCAGAAGCACATTCTTTTGAAGGTATGTTTTTTTAATCTCCCAGGCTTCACCTGGTAGACGTTCAGCAGACGTGTGAAGAAAGACATGGTTGAGGGTAGACCCCTCCAACCTCCCACCCCCTTTCATCTCTCCATTTATTTCATATTTTTTTCACCATCTCTCTCATCTCTCATTCCTTGGGCTCGTTCTCTGACAGAGGTAGATGGGATGCCATGTCAGGTGGGGGGATGGGGTTGGGTTGTCAGAGACATCTCTCTCTCTCTCTCTCTCTCTCTCTCTCTCTCTCTCTCCCCAGGAGATGTGAGAAGGATGTCTCGGAGCACAGGTAAGATGGGTTGTATGTCAGCAGTGTATAGAACAACAGACCTCAGGGTAAACAGTTTCTCTCTATGTACCCCTATAAGTCTTCTGTGTATCTGCCCGTGTCAGCCATGTAAAGGCCTATAGGCATAAAGAAGCTGCCCATCTTGTGTTGTTGAGGTGTCCCTTTCACCCAGAGATAGAGAGAAAGAAAGGATAGATAGATAGATGGACAGACAGATTGAAAAACATTTAGTGAAACATTTTCACATATACAGTACATGAAGCAGATTCAACACATGTACATATGCATACACGTACAGTGGTTGCTCAACTAAAAGTTTTGAGATTATGCTGCGGGATTTAGAGGAAATTTGAGGTTTAGTACGTTGTCCCGCATCACTACTTCAGACCAGCGCAAGGGGGAGTTCGAGCACTGATTATGCTTACTGGAAAGTACTCTTTCAAAATGAATGGAAGAGGCAAGTGGAAGGGGGAAAAGACAGCATTCAGAGGTCAAGACAGCAGTGCTCTGAGACAAGCATCTGTATCCAGGATTGTGTAAATCTATCCGCAAGCTCATTAGCATAACACAACGTTAACTATTCATGAAAATCGCAAATGAAATGAAATTAATCTATTTGCTCTCAAGCTTAGCCTTTTGTTAACAACACTGTCATCTCAGATTTTCAAAATATGCTTTTGAACCATAGCTAAACAAGCATTTGTGTAACAGTATTGATAGCCTAGCATAGGATTATGCCTCTCTTTCACCATGCAACATTTTCCACAAAAAAACTGAAAATAATTCAAATAAAATCATTTACCTTTGAAGAACTTCAGATGTTTTCAATGAGGAGACTGTTAGATAGCAAATGTTCCGTTTTTACAAAAAATATGATTTGTGTCGACTAATCGCTCCGTTTTGTTCATCACGTTTGGGTAAGGAAAAAAATAAAATAAATATTAAGTCATTAAAACGCGAACTTTTTTCCAAATTAACTCCATAATATCGACAGAAACATGGCAAACCGATGTTTAGAATCAATCCTCAAGGTGTTTTTCACATATCTATCGATGATAAATCCTTCGTGGCAATTGACTTTCTCTTCTGAAGAAATGGAACGCGCATGGACCTACAGATTACGCAATAATTTCGACACAGGACACCGGGCGGGACACCAGGTAAATGTAGTCTCTTATGGTCAATCTTCCAATGATATGCCTACAAACACGTCACAATGCTGCAGACACCTCGGGGAAACGACAGAAAGTGCAGGCTCATTCCTGGCGCATTCACAGCCATATAAGGAGACATTGGAACACAGCGCCTTCAGAATCTGGGGCATTTCCTGTATGAAACTTCATCTTGGTTTCGCCTGTAGCATTAGTTCTGGGGCACTCACAGATAATATCTTTGCAGTTTTGGAAACGTCAGAGTTTTGTCTTTCCAAGGCTGTCAATTCCATGCATAGTCGAGCATCTTTTCGTGACAAAATATTGCGCTTAAAACGGGCACGTCTTTTTATCCAATAATGACATAGCGCCCCCATAGGTTGAAGAGGTTAATGAAGATGCAACTCGAATGAACTTGAATCGCTTTTCTTTTAATTTTTCTACTAGAGTTACTGGATTCGGCCGAGTAGGTAACAGAACATAACAGTCCAAAATGAAGCACTGGCGCCGGTCTCGTGTGCTGTGAAGCAGAGGATCACTGGTTTGAGCCCAGTAAAATGGGGGAAGCTAAGCAGTTAGGAGCACACTAACCCCTTTTACACTTTCACACATATATTTGTACACACACAGGCATTTTCATATACACTCTCTTCCTCTATCTGTCTTGCTCGATCTGCTTTCTCATAATATCTCTCTACGTCTCTCTCTCACATATCTCTTAGTCCCATTATAGCCTCTCTCTCTCTCTCTCTCTCTCTCTCTCGCTCTCATTCTCTCTCTCTCTCTCTCTCTCTCTCTCTAACAGCATTAGCAGACACTAGTCTCAGAACAGTGTGGACATTTCTAAGACCAGTGACAGTTGAACTCCACTTCTTTACACAACACTGGGAGTATATCATCAGTGAAAGGAGGGGCAGTGGTGATGTAAATATGGAATACACACACGCTCGCCCGGCCGCACACACACACAAACACAAAAGTACCTGACACCTTCTCGTCAAACATATCATTCCAAAATAAGGAACATTAATATGGAGTTGGTCCCCCCCCTTTGCTGCTATAACAGCCTTTACTCTTCTGGGAAGGCTTTCCACTAGATGTTGGACCATCGCTGTGGGGACTTGCTTCCATTCAGCCACAAGAGCATTAGTGAGGTTGGGCACTGATGGTGGGCGATTAGGCCTGGCTCACAGTCGGCATTCCAATTCATCCCAAAGGCCAGTCAAGTTCTTCCACACCGATCTCAAAAAAACATTTCTGTATGGACTTCAATTTGTTCACGGAGGTATTCATGCTTAAACAGGTAAGGGTCTTCCTCAAACTGTTGACATACATTTGGAAGCACAGAATCGTTTAGAATGTAATTGTATGCTGTAGGGTTAAGATTTCTCTTCACTGTAACTAAGGGGCCTAGCCCGAACCATGAAAAACAGCCCCATACCATTATTCCTCCACCAAACTGTACAGTTTGCACTATGCATTGGGGAGTTAGCATTCTCCTGACATCTGACAAACCCAGATTCATCTGTAAAACTGCCAGATCGTGAAGCATCACTCCAGAGAACGCATTTCCACTGCTCCAGAGTCCAATGGCGGCAAGCTTTACACCACTACAGCTGACGCTTGGCATTTTGCGTGGTGATCTTAGGCTTTTGTGCAGCTGCTCGGCCATGGAAACCCATTTCACAAAGCTCCTGACGAACAGTTATTGTGCTGACGTTGCTTCTAGAGGCAGTTTGGAACTCGGTAGTGAGTGTTGCAAACGAGGACAGTCCAGTTCTGTGAGCTTGTGTGGCCTCCCACTTTGCGGCTGAGCCGGTGTTGCTCCTAATGGTTTCCACATCACAATAACAGCCCTTAAATTGACCAGGGAAGATCTAGCAGGGCAGAAATTTGACGAACTGACTTGTTGGAAAGGTGGCAGCCTTTGACGGTGCCACGTTGAAAGTCACTGAGCTTTTTAGTAAGGCCATTCTACTGCCAATGTCTATGGAGATTGTAAGGCTGTGTGCTTGATTTTATACACGTCAGCAACAGGTGTGGCTGAAATAGCCTAATCTACTAATTTGAAAAAGGGTGTCCACATACTTTTGTATACAGCGCCTTGCGAAAGTATTCGGCCCCCTTGAACTTTGTGACCTTTTGCCACATTTCAGGCTTCAAACATAAAGATATAAAACTGTATTTTTTCCGAAGAATCAACAACAAGTGGGACACAATCATTAAGTGGAACAACATTTATTGGATATTTCAAACTTTTTTAACAAATCAAAAACTGAAAAATTGGGCGTGCAAAATTATTCAGCCCCCTTAAATTAATACTTTGTAGCGCCACCTTTTGCTGTGATTACAGCTGTAAGTCGCTTGGGGTATGTCTCTATCAGTTTTGCACATCGAAAGACTGAATTTTTTTCCCATTCCTCCTTGCAAAACAGCTCGAGCTCAGTGAGGTTGGATGGAGAGCATTTGTGAACAGCAGTTTTCAGTTCTTTCCAAAGATTCTCGATTGGATTCAGGTCTGGACTTTGACTTGGCCATTCTAACACCTGGATATGTTTATTTTTTAACCATTCCATTGTAGATTTTGCTTTATGTTTTGGATCTTGTTGGAAGACAAATCTCCGTCCCAGTCTCAGGTCTTTTGCAGACTCCATCAGGTTTTCTTCCAGAATGGTCCTGTATTTGGCTCCATCCATCTTCCCATCAATTTTAACCATGTTCCCTGTCCCTGCTGAAGAAAAGCAGGCCCAAACCATGATGCTGCCACCACCATGTTTGACAGTGGGGATGGTGTGTTCAGGGTGATGAGCTGTGTTGCTTTTACACCAAACATAACGTTTTGCATTGTTGCCAAAAAGTTCAATTTTGGTTTCATCTGACCAGAGCACCTTCTTCCACATGTTTGGTGTGTCTCCCAGGTGGCTTGTGGCAAACTTTAAACGACACTTTTTATGGATATCTTTAAGAAATGGCTTTCTTCTTGCCACTCTTCCATAAAGGCCAGATTTGTGCAATATACGACTGATTGTTGTCCTATAGACAGAGTCTCCCACCTCAGCTGTAGATCTCTGCAGTTCATCCAGAGTGATCATGGGCCTCTTGGCTGCATCTCTGATCAGTCTTCTCCTTGTATGAGCTGAAAGTTTAGAGGGACGGCCAGGTCTTGGTAGATTTGCAGTGGTCTGATACTCCTTCCATTTCAATATTATCGCTTGCACAGTGCTCCTTGGGATGTTTAAAGCTTGGGAAATCTTTTTGTATCCAAATCCGGCTTTAAACTTCTTCACAACAGTATCTCGGACCTGCCTGGTGTGTTCCTTGTTCTTCATGATGCTCTCTGCGCTTTTAACGGACCTCTGAGACAATCACAGTGCAGGTGCATTTATACGGAGACTTGATTACCCACAGGTGGATTGTATTTATCATCATTAGTCATTTAGGTCAACATTGGATCATTCAGAGATCCTCACTGAACTTCTGGAGAGAGTTTGCTGCACTGAAAGTAAAGGGGCTGAATAATTTTGCACGCCCAATTTTTCAGTTTTTGATTTGTTAAAAAAGTTTGAAATATTCAATAAATGTTGTTCCACTTCATGATTGTGTCCCACTTGTTGTTGATTCTTCGGAAAAAAATACAGTTTTATATCTTTATGTTTGAAGCCTGAAATGTGGCAAAAGTTCGCAAAGTTCAAGGGGGCCGAATACTTTCGCAAGGCACTGTATATAGTGTATCTAAATCAGGCAAAAAAAATGTCCTGCACCCCCTGTCAAAAAATTGTTCTGTCATATTTGACTGTAGCCTATGGAGCATTTTCTATATTTGTGGGTTACGGTTGGGTGCGGTCCTCAGATGTTTACATACAGTTAGGCGGTTGCAGATAGGTTATTAGCAATTGCGGCCGGGTGCGGGTGAACAAACAGCTGACCCGCGCAACACACTAACACCACACAAACAAACAAACAAAAACACACACACACACTATTCCATAGTGCCAGGACCCCCAGGGAAATAGAAGTGTGGGCTGTGCCGGCTTCAGGCATAAGTCACATAAGCAATCGCTTAGGGTCCTAGGCCGCCATGGGCCCCCAACCTAAAAAATGTGTCTCAACTTACTGTTGAGAGTTAGAATAGTAGAATACACAAGGTGCAAGTTCGAAATGTGGTTGTGCATCAGCAGTTTATTTCTTGTTTTGTCAGTCACTGACAGTCACTCAATTAGCCCATGTCAGCTAACCATTTTTAGATTGGTAAGTTAGTCATGACTGAATACCGACCAGGCACGTGCCCAGGGACTTCCAGGGAGCCCCCATTGATTTTGTTAGTCACTCAGATATCATTAACATGGCATAAGTCATGGCTCAATGGGTAAAACTGTAGGGAATTAGCTGTAAAACAGAGGGGGGCAACCAGCAGCTCACTTAGAGCCAGCCCTGAGTGTAGGGTAACTAAACACAATGAGTACTTGGACCACTCACGGCCCCTGGATCCTCTCGCATTATTGGCTCTGGATACAATCTATTGATCACCTAGCCTGAGAACTGGTGCTAGGGGATATTCAGGGGTTTTCTTAATGTGTTGGTATGTGTTTCTAGGTGAGCATGTGTGTTTTGATGGGGTGTTCTGTGCCTACACACATAAGTGTGCTTAGTTTACTGGTTGTGTGTGTTTATTGGTGAGTGTGCATACATACAGTATGTGCATGCGTGTGTTCAAGGGTGTATGTGTTTGTGTGAGTGTCAGTGTGTGTGTGTGTGTGTGTGTTTCCGGACAGTGGCCAACCACTCCCATCAGTGCTCATCTCACAGAAAGAGCTACTCTTAGATGTCTGGGAGTCTACACACACACACACACACACACACACACACACACACACACACACACACACACACACACACACACACACACACACACACACAGTCCCCATTCAAAATACTATTTACCTAACCTTCTGTGGAAAACCTAGTCCCCATTCAAAATACTATTTACCCTAACCCTTATACTAACCCTTATTCTAATTCTAACCTTAAGCCTAAAATGTCCCGAGTTGGTCAAATTATTGTTCATTTACTATTCTTCTGGGGACTTCTGGCAACTACAAATATAGTTAAACACATCAACACACACACACACACACACTCCGGTCCAATCTGACACATTTCCTCAGGCAACGGGATGAAAAGAATATTTAAACACAGGGCGGTCTGAAGGATCACTCATGCATATTTCATGGTGCTAAACTCATACTGATACGATAAAGCAGATTAATTGGATATTTACTCAGACATGAATCGATTACGAAAATACAGTGCATTCGGAAGTTATTCAGACCACTTGACTTATTCCACATTTATTACGTTACAGCCTTGTTCTAAAACGTATTAAATCGTTTTTTCCCCCTCATCATTCTACACACAATACCCCATAATGACAAAGCAAAAACAGATTTTTAGACATTTTTGCAAATGATTTTATTTTTATTTTTAAATATCACATTTACATACTTATTCAGTACTTTGTTGAAGCACCTTTGGCAGCATTTACAGCCTTGAGTCTTCTTGGGTATGACACTACAAGCTTAGCACACATGTATTTGGGGAGTTTCTCCCAGTCTTCTCTGCAGATCCTCTCAAGCTTTGTCAGGTTGGATGGGGAGCGTTGCCGCACAGCTATTTTCAGGTCTCTCCAGAGATGTTCAATGGGCTCAAGTCCAGGCTCTGGCTGGGCCACTCAAGGACATTCAGAGACTTGTCCCGACTCTACTCCTGCGCTGTCTTGGTTGTATGCTTAGGGTCATTGTCCTGTTGGAAGGTAACCTTCGCCCCAGTCTGAGGTCCTGAGCGCTCTGGAGCAGGTTTTCATCAAGGATCTCTCTGTACTTTTCCCTGTTTATCTTTCCCTCTATCCTGACTAGTCTCCAAGTCTCTGTCGCTGAAAAACATCCCCACAGCATGATGCTGCCACCAGCATGCTTCACCGTAGGGATGGTGACAGGCTTCCTCCAGACGTGACACTTGGCATTGAGTCCAAAGAGTTCAATCTTGGTTTCATCAGACCAGAGAATCTTGTTTCTCATGGTCTGAGAGTCCTTTAGGTGCCTTTTGGCAAACTCCAAGCAGGCTGTCATGTGCCTTTTACTAAGGAGTGGCATCCTTCTGGCCACTGTACCATAAAGGCCTGATTGTTGGAGTGCTGCAGAGATGGTTGTCCTTCTGGAGCTCTGTCAGAGTGACCATCGGGCGGCCAGCTCTAAGAAGAGTCTCGGTGGTTCCAATCTTCTTCCATTTAAGAATGACGGAGGACACTGTGTTCTTGGGAACCTTAAATGCTGCAGAAATGTTTTGGTACCCATTGCCAGATCTTTGTCGACACAATCCTGTCTCTGAGCTCTACGGACAATTCATTCGTCTTGGCTTGGTTTTTGCTCTGCCAACTGTGGGACCTCTATATAGACAGGTGTGTGCCTTTCCAAATCATGTCTAATCAATTTAATTTACCACAGGTGGACTCCAAGTTGTAGAAGCATCTCAAGGATGATCAATGGAAACAAAATGCACCTGAGGAAGGGCTATGGCGGTCACAAAATTTAGTCAGCCGGTGATTGTCTAGCAAATAACTTTGGGCTCACGGAAATAGACCGTTAACCTGTTGCGACGAGCCATCCCGGATCCGAGATTGTGAATACAGCCTCAAGCTCATTACCATAACGCAACGTTAACTATTCATGAAAATCGCAAATAAAATGAAATCAATATGCTAGCTCTCAAGCTTAGATTTTTGTTAACAACACTGTCATCTCAGATTTTCAAAATATGCTTCTCAACCATTGCAAAACAAGCATTTGTGTAACACTATTGATAGCCTAGCATAGTATTATGCCTGACATTCAGCAAGCAACATTTTCACAAAAACCAGAAAAACATTCAAATAAAATAATTTATCTTTGAAGAACTTCAGATATTTTCAATGAGACTCTCAGTTAGATAGCAAATGTTCCGTTTTTACAAAAAGATTATTTGTGCAGGACAAATCGCTCTGTTTTCTGCGTCACGTTTAGCTACGAAAGAAACCTGTATCCAGGATTGTGTAAATCTATCCGCAAGCTCATTAGCATAACGCAACGTTAACATTCATGAAAATCGCAAATGAAATGAAATAAATCTATTTGCTCTCAAGCTTAGCCTTTTGTTAACAACACTGTCATCTCAGATTTTCAAAAATATGCTTCTCAACCATTGCAAAACAAGCATTTGTGTAACACTATTGATAGCTTAGCATAGTATTATGCCTGACATGCCTGACATTCAGCAAGCAACATTTTCACAAAAACCAGAAAAACATTCAAATAAAATCATTTACCTTTGAAGAACTTTGAAGAACTTCAGATGTTTTCAATGAGGAGACTCTCAGTTAGATTGCAAATGTTCAGTTTTTACAAAAATATTATTTGTGTTGACAAATCGCTCTGTTTTCTCCATCACGTTTGGGTAAGAAAAAAAACGTAAATTAAGTCAACTTTTTTCGAACTTTTTTCCAAATTAACTCCATAATATCGACAGAAACATGGCAAACCGATGTTTAGAATCAATCCTCAAGGTGTTTTTCACATATCTATCAATGATAAATCCATCGTGGCAGTTGACTTTCTCTTCTGAAGAAATGGAAAGCACATGGACCTAGAGATTACGCAATAATTTCGACACAGGACACCGGGCGGACCCCTGGTAAATGTAGTCTCTTATGGTCAATCTTCATGAGAGCGACAGCTGTTCCGGACGACTGTGTGAACTCATTCTCCGCAGCATTAAACAGGTCAACATTCACACTGACATTTTCAACCTCTCCCTGTCCGAGTCTGTAATACCAACATGTTTTAAGCAGACCACCATAGTCCCTGTGCCCAAGAACACTAAGGTAACCTGCCTAAATGACTACTGAACTGTAGCGCTCACGTCTGTAGCCATGAAGTGCTTTGAAAGGCTGGTCATGGCTCACATCCAACAACATTATCCCAGAAACCCTAGACCCTCTCCAATTTGCATACCACCCTAACAGATCCACAGATGATGCAATCTTTATTGCACTCCACACTACCCTTTCCCACCTGGACAAAAGGAACACCTATGTGAGAATGCTATTCATTGACTACAGCTCAGTGTTCAACACCATAGTGCTCTCAAAGCTCATCAATAAGCTAAGGACCCTTGGACTAAACATCTCAACTGCAACTGGATCCTGCACTTCTTGACGGGCCACCCCCAGGTGGTATGGGTAGGTAACAACACATCCGCCATGCTGATCCTTAACACAGGTGCCGCTCGGGTGCGTGCTCAGTCCCCTCCTGTACTCACTGTTCGCTCATGTTGACACAACATTGATAGTCCTGAGCAACGATGAGACAGCCTATGTGGTGCCAGGACAACAACCTCCCCCTCAACATGATCAAGACAAAGGAGATGATTGTGTACTACAGAAAAAGAACGTCCCAGCACACCCCAATTCTCATCGATGGGGCTGTAGTGGAGCAGGTTGAGAGCTTCAAGTTCCTTGGTGTCCACATCACCAATAAACTAACATGGCCCAAGCACACCAAGACATTCGTGAAGAGGGCACGACAAAACCAATTCTACCTCAGGAGACTGAAATGATTTGGAATTGGTCCTCAGATCCTCAAAAGGTTCTACAGCTGTACCATCGAGAGCATCCTGACTGGTTGCATCACTGCCTGGTACGGCAACTGCTCGGCTTCTGACCACAAAGCACTACAGTGGGTATTGCGTACGGCTCAGTACATCATTGGGGCCAAGATTCCTGCGATCCTGGACCACTATTCCAGGTAGTGTCAGAGGAAGGCCCTAATAATTGTCAATCTTCAGCCATCCTAGTCATAGACTGTTCTCTCTGCTACCGCATGGCAAGCGGTACCGGAGTGCCAAGTCTAGGTCCAAGAGGCTTCTAAACTAACTGGTGCCCCCGCACATTGACTCTATACCGGTACCCACTGTATATAGTCTCGCTATTGTTATTTTACTACTTGTAACTTTTATTTCTTATTCTTATTCGTAATTTTTTTAACTGCATTGGTAGTTTTCCGAGCGCATTCCACAAAGCTGTTTATCATGTCCACCTCATCCACTGCCCCCATTTTGAAGTTATAGTCAAGCACACAGTCTGGTTTAATCAGTCTCTCTCCCGTCAGGTGGTCCACCATCCCTGTGGCTGACATGGTTGCTCTATGGACAGTGGAGAGGACATGGACGTCTCGTTTGTCATGCAACTTCACTGCCAGCTGTTGACTGTTCTCCTTGAACTCCACCTCCCCTCTCTGCATCTGAATGCTGGCATCCCCTTTCTGTTCGGTGTGACTGTGCCACAGGCCCCTGTGCTGTTGTAGAGCAGATGTTGGATGAGTGTGGGACTGCTCTACCAATTTTCCACATATGTGTGTCCCTTGATGAGATGAGGAGCCAGCATGGTCATCACCATGGACCCAGACACCCCAATACCCTCATAATGTTGGATGTCAGTGGTGTACCCTGGGTAAACTATAATGTCCCGGACAAATACTGTATAGACTTCGTGCATAACAAAGACCTTGACCAAAAACCTGTGCTTTTGCAGTGAATATATTGACGGAACGCCAGCCTACCTTTCCCTAACATCAGGGACTCATCAATGCATAGGTCCTTGTATGGCACAAAGACTCAACCAAATGCTGATGTCAGGCTGGTACGAACATTTCTTATTTTGTATAACGGGTCATTTAGGTTGGAAGTTATCACGATCGTTAGTATAGACGGACCAAGGCGCAGCGTACGTAGAGTTCCACATATTTATTAGACAGTGAAACTTAGAAAAAACAAAACAATATAGAATAAACGAAACGTGATGACAATGCAGTGCGAACAGGCAACTAAACATAAGCAATATCCCATAATCCACAGGTGGAAAAAATTATACTTACGTATGATCCCCAATTAGAGACAACAATAGCCAGCTGCCTCTAATTGGGAATCATACCAAAACCCCAATGTATAAAAAACAACCTAGAACCCCACATAGAAAATATAAACTAGACTAACCCCCCTAGTCACGCCCTGACCTACTCTACCATAGAAAATAAAGGCTTTCTATGGTCAGGATGTGACATCAGTAGCATTGTTGACAAAATGCAGACATCGCAGCAGAACTAGGAAACGGTCTTGGGAAAAGAGGGTGGCAAAGAAGGGAGTTGCAAACATAGGATCTGTGCTCCAGTATTCTCTTAGGGAGTTCTTCTTTACTATCCCCATGAGAAGGACTGTCACCAGGAAGGTATACATTTCACTAATTGTGGTTGTCACGAATTCAGCAAGTCTCCCCCTCACTCCTGGTTCTCTCTTCTCTTGTAGCTCCAAGGCATAGCGATTGGTCTCCTCTACCACCAGCTCCTCTGTCAGAAACAACTTGAAGCTCTCTGCCTCAGATGGAAATACCAAGGGGAGTTGCAGACTGGGACTCATCAAAGCAAACACCAGGGCAAGGAGGAGTGAAATGGCTGACGGCCTTCCAGCTACCACAGACCTCCTGTACTTCATCCACTGTTGGTCTACCTCCATCACCATCAGCATCTTCAAAGGGACCTGGGACTTCGTCAGTGGACAAGGGGTCCTCAGATTCAGGGATCTCAATGGCTACAAGGTTGGGGGGCAACTCCTCATCGTCACTGTCAGAATCTGATTCATGAATTTCAGACTTATTGTCAGAATTGATCAAAGTCTCCAGAATTTCTGCATTTGTGAGTTGTCTACTTTTGAAAGACATTGCTAATGCTACAGCTCAGCTACATACATAAACAACATCACTGAATGGCTCAGAGTGGGAGTGAGAGGTTACGTGATTGACTGCCGGCACACACCACTTGTATTAAAAACCTCTTACAGCTACCCCCCTACTTTTTTCAATTTCCGCCTGAAGACATACCCAAATCTAACTGCCTGTAGCTCAGACCCAGAACCAAGGATATGCATATTCTTTGTTTCATTTGAAAGAAAACACTCTGAAGTTTGTGTAAATGTGAATTGAATGTAGGATAATATAACACAATAGATCTGGTTTAGATAATACAATGAAAAAACCATACGTTTTTTCTTTTTATTGTTGTATCATCATTTTTAAAATGAACAAGACAAAACAAACATTCAGATAGGATGATGGGGACAATTTCAGTGAAGAACATAAGAGGGCAACAGTACTTGTGCAAAGTTTCAGAATGATAACTTCCAAAATGAGTGTGCTATACATGACATTTATCATGAAGTCACCCAGGTGTCCCACACAAGTAGCCCAAATGTACCCAAATGGCCAAATTGGTGAAGTTAAACATTTTGAATGTAATAAGTATATATAAAATACCAAATGGTATTCTAACACACACACCCAAAAAATTGAGAAAAAACATGAAAAAATATATATATACATTTACAAAATAATACTTTCAATATTTGGAAGACCCTCAGTCCTCTACACAATATTGTGCTGCTGATGCCAGGTGCCATAGCAGTCTCTTTCTGCTGTAAAGCAGAGGGTCACCAAGCATGTGGTGCAGGTGATGGGGGACTTAATTTTGCAAAGAACACAGCGACGCCTCCATGCTGTGCCCTTTTGGCCCTGAGGCACATCCATGCCTGCAGAAATCAATTTGGGCAGATGAACACCACTTGTGGCAGGAGCAGAAGGGACAGAGGTAGAGGGGCCAGAACGTGGTGCAGTGGTGATGTGGTGCTGTAGCCAGCAAGCTCCTTGATGAGCAGCTCTCTGAAGGCTTGCTGTGAGATGGGGGGGCTTTCCACAGCTCTTAGCCATTTCCTTGTGTAGGATGAATACATTCACCACAGCAATGTCGATGAAATGATAGAAGAAGGTCTTGTACCATTTCATCGTCTTATGGAGAACATTGTAATAGCCTATCAGCGCATCTGACAGGTCCACACCTCCCATGCTCTTGTTGTAGTCCTTTATTGCAGTTGGAATGGGACATTTTTTGCGGCCCATGCCCCAGTAGCGCTGAGACAACAGGTGTCCGGCTGGATGAACCAGCTTCAGTGGGGGATGGACACCTTGGCACTGGGTGCTCCCTTTCGGAGTCAGTGTCACTGGGAAAGAAAATGTTCAGTTAGAATAGTTTGACATATGAGCCCTGTATCAACAGGTATAATAAACAGATATATATAGAGTACAGGGAACATAAGGTTGAATATATTATTATAGACCTGCCAGATCTACTATCTCATTTATATTATGACAGACCAGCTAGATCTACTGTCTATTTTATATTATGACAGACCAGCTAGATCTACTGTCTTTATTATATTACAACAGACCAGCTGTATCTACTGTCTCCATTTCACTTTGGCCATTGTTGTGGGCCTGCCCCCCCCTCAACAGTCTCAAATAGGCTATTTCATGTGGGGATGG
The DNA here is from genome assembly GCF_034236695.1 of Oncorhynchus nerka. NCBI lineage: Eukaryota > Metazoa > Chordata > Actinopteri > Salmoniformes > Salmonidae > Oncorhynchus > Oncorhynchus nerka. Next base: position 60,597,871 of record NC_088399.1, read on the forward strand.
GGTGGGGTGGGGTGGAGCGGCAGACACACGCATCTCGGCCATGCTCCCTCTAATCCACAATATGTATATATACACAAACAAACATAGGCTATGGGTCATACACATACATACAAACATACCCCCACCCACAATGTATAGCCAACGTGTACTTTACACATTTCATTACATTTTTATATATTGCTACTAAAAATTTTACAAATCACAAATAATATTTTATATTATTGATTTCAAACAACGGCATTAGCATGAGAAGAACTTACCAGTGCAAAACGATGTCCTTTCCGTTCAAAGAATATTCCTCCATTTTTGAATCAAAGCTATGCTAGTTAAATGAATCGTCCTCCAACAATCTCTGTCTCACTTTCCCGATCAATTTCGTCTAAAATTGTCTGTACATCTGTATATCTAGACTTAGATTTAGCTTTCCCTGACTTAGTCGCCATACTGATTGATATATAAACAGCTGAAGATGCGCTTTACCAAAATAGTGCTGTGCGTAACATGCCTTGGCCCCTTACCGTATGAATCTTCAATGGCGAATGACCCTCTTTACGCCAGAGTTTACTACATGGGTTGGTCTTCCAACACATAACCATTACATATTGCCCTTTACCTCAGCTCATTGGCTATCGACCAAGCTAGATTTTAAGACGATCAGTGGTCATTGGGTTAAAATACAGTCACTCAATGAAACATCGGTCATAATATTGGTACACAATGATGTCATTACTTGTTGTCTTCAAATCGGTTTCTTTCAGTCAATCTGTCCCCCGAAATGACCCATCCAGTTGATTGCAATGAAACCAAACATGACTGGAAAGGTCACGTTTAGTGTGTGTATTTACATCAAATGTGTCGTCGAAAATTGAATGAGACGGAATTCACGACACAAGCGGTTCACAAAATGTTTCGTGTTAGGCTATAAAAATGGATTTGATCAAACAAAAGACCATTCATTGTGTAACAGTGAGCATTGGGATTGCAGACAGAGGAAGATCGTCAAAGGTAAACAATTTATTTTATTGCAATTTGTGATGTTGTTACGCCTGTGCTGGTTGAAATAGTATTTTATGGGGCTTTGTCCTCAGATAATCACATCGTATTCTTTAGCAGTAAATCCTTTCTTAAATCTGACAACGCAGTTGGATTGGCAAGATTCTAGGCTTTCGAAACATGTGAGACACTTGTATTTTCATGAATGTTTAATATGACTATTTATGTAGCGATCACCGTATGTTGTCAAATTGAATCCTGCTAACTAACGGGTTCGGTGCGCAGAGAGGTTAAACAGGTCAACATTCACAAATTTTCCAGGACGTGTACTCAAAGCATGCGCGGACAAACTGTCAAGTGTCTTCCCTGACATTTTCAACCTCTCCCTGACCGAGTCCGTAATACCTGCCTAAATGATTATTGCCCCGTGGCACTCACGTCGGTTGCCATGAAGTGCTTTGAAAGGCTGGTCATGGCTCACAACAACAGCATCCTCTCGAACACCCTAGACCCACTCCAATTCACACACTGCCCCAACAGATCCAAAAATTACGCAAACTCAATCGCACTCCACACTGCCCTTTCTCACCTGGACAAAAGGAATACCTTTGCGAGAATGCTGTTCATTGACTACAGCTCAACGTTCAACATCATAGTGCCCACGAAGCTCATTAAGTTTGCTGACGACACAGCGGTGGTAGGCCTGATCACTGACAACGATGAGACGGCCTATGTGGAGGAGATCAGAGAACTGGCAGTGTGGTGCCAGGACAACAACCTCTCCCTCAATGTGAGCAAGACAAAGGAGCTGATCGTGGACTACAGGAAAAGGTCGGCCGAACAGCATCTGACTGCTCAGCATCTGACTGTAAGGTGCTACAGAGGGTAGTGCGAACTGCCCAGTACATCACTGGGGCCAAGCTTCCTGTTTGTCACAGACTCCAGTCACCCAAGTTACTGTTTTCTCTGCTACTGCACGACAAGCGGTACCGGAGCACCAAGTCTAGGACCAGAATGCTCCTCAACAGCTTCTACCCCCAAGTCATTAGACTGCTGAACAATTCATAAAAATCGCCACCAGACAATTTACATTGACACCCTCCCCTTCTTGTACATTGCTGCTACTTACCTATGCATAGTCACTTCACCCCCACCTACATGTACAGATTACCTCAGCTAGCCTGTACCCCTGCACTCGGTACCGGTGCCCCCTGTATATGGCCTCATTATTGTTATTCTTATTGTGTTACTTTTTATTATTACTTTTTATTTTAGTCTACTTGGTAAATATTTTCTTCTTCTTGAACTGCACTGTTGGTTAAGGGCTTGTAAGTAAGCATTTCGCGGTAAAGTCTACACTTGTTGTATTCAAGTTTGACTTGATTTGATGGACAGCTGGAGATTGTAAGATTATATTTCAATTTAAAAAACCTCATCCAGCATTTTGTTTTCTTAGCAAGGGAGGAGAATTCTCCACCTGAGCGGACTGTGAGAGGATCACGTACAAACACAATGATATCCTTGGGCATGCTGTCATCTTCAAATCTGGTGGAGAAGTTGTCCCTCAGCTGCTTGATGAAATCTTCCATCACCTCTGTGACAACGCTGCGGCCTGGTCCATCTGCCTGTCATTTCTTCAGTGTGCTGAACTGCAGTAGCCTTAAAGATTACAAGTCCAAATCGAACAACTCAAGCTTCCTAGTAAAGGCCTTAAATTTCTCTACCTTGTCCGCGACTGTTTCTCTATTCCTTGTAACTGCACAATTAACCCGTTTAAGTTACAGAATATGTCCTCAAAAAAAGCTGTGTGTGCAGCTTGCAGTTAACGATTCAATATTTCTGTGTCGGGCCTCTATATGGGGCGGGTAGGTCACTTCAAATTCTATGCTTCAGAATTAGTCTGAGATTGAAATGTTTGCAGGGATATTTTCACTGCAAATAAGACACACTGGCTTGGATTCGGGAAAAGATGGAGAGATGAGCGTATATCGCTCTGTACATTCTTCTCTGAAACTTGGATTTTCATTATCCACTTTTATTCTTGATACTTTTGAGAGCGACATTTTATCTTGCTATCAAGCAAATTGTTCTGAAAAAATGTCGACGTTGAAAAAGTAGTGGAGCCTACAGTAGGCTACGTAGACCTGTTTTACCCATTAATAAAGTAGTGTAGCCTACAGTAGGCTACGTAGACCTGTTTTCCCCCACCAATCAACGCACAGAGAAATAGACTCAAATAATAATTGAATAGAGACATAGTGATTTTATGAGCGTAGCCATATCAAAATGATTATCTTATTGTCACTGAATATATTATGTACTAATCATATGTGTTTGACATGTTACATTTGTAGAATAGGCCAATTAATTGTGTTAATATCTAATACTTAGTATGTTCTGGACCGCCGTCATCCAATTGTTATAATAGGATTTGAAGCAATAGCCTACCCGGGTGTGTTCAATTCGTTCAGCACCGTTTCACACTGTTCTGAGACTGGTCACTGACTGGTCAATATTTTCACTGAATCTCCATTTGGGTATTGGTTAGCCTACAATTAGGGTGTGGAAATGGTCACGTTGTAGAGCGCCATATATTCCGTTTTTTTTTCTTTTCTTCTTGGAATAGAAACACCATAATATGAATCAAATTAATTAAGCTAAAATTAAAATCAATCCCATATACCTTGTTCTTTAAAAAATGTATATATATTCTCAAGTACAGCCAATATTACAAAAAGTAAAATGCTTCTCAAAGATGCCCTCTGGTGGTCAAACTAGCACTAATGGCAACAATGGCTGACAATGAAATAACGTGTCATAGAATTCTGTGGCAGCCCGCAAGGTGTGCTGCAGTATGATGCAACTTTTACAGGAAGTACCACTGTACATATAGACACTAAATATCTCACATTTCTGATATGGTCTGGCTGTGGTGCTCAGCATGGTGTGAAATTGTGTTTCTGAGCATGAGGATGGTTGGATGCGTGTGTGATCATTTCCATGTAAACCCATAAACCATAAGCACCAACATACTGTATGAAGTTAATAGGAGCATTTCAAGTTGGGTGTCTACTGAAAGATAAGAGTCTATATTTTAGAGAAAATAAAGCATACTGTACATAAAAATGCTCAACCATTTTCTGTCGTAAAAATGTGGCATAGGTAAAGGCTTTGATTTCTGGTCAAACAGATGGAAAAGGGGTCTTAGAACATATTTAAAAAGTCTTAAAAGGTATTAAAAATGCATCAAAACCCAATAATATTAAGTAAAGACCCCTACTAACTAATATCAACACTAATATTTAGTTTCTAATATCAACTCTTATTTAGTTTTGGACATTTGGTCAATATGTTTACATAATATGGATCTATTCCATATTTTATTGGGTTACAGACTGAATACAAAATGTATTAAATTGATGTTTTTTTCTCACCCATCTGCACACAATTCCCAATAATGACACAGTGAAACATGTTTTAAGAAATGTTAGCAAATTTATTGAAAATGAAAATATGAAATATCTCATTTACAAATATCGTATTCACACCCCTAAATCGATACATGTTAGAACTCTAAGCGCGTTAGCACACCTGGATTGCAGCAGTTGGTATTTTTGTGTAAGTCTCTAAGCGCGTTAGCACACCTGGATTGCAGCAGTTGGTATTTTTGTGTAAGTCTCCAAGCGCGTTAGCACACCTGGATTGCAGCAGTTGGTATTTTTGTGTAAATCTCTAAGCGCGTTAGCACACCTGGATTGCAGCAGTTGGTATTTTTGTGTAAGTCTCTAAGCGCGTTAGCACACCTGGATTGTACAATATTTACATGTTATTATTTATCAAATTCGTCAAGCTCTGTCAAGTTGGTCATTACTAGATAACCATTTTCATGTCTTGCCTTAGATTTTCAAGCTGATTTAAGTCAAAACTGTAACTCAGCCACTCAGGAACATTCAATGTCGTCTTGGTAAGCAACTCCAGGGTGTTTGTGTCCCAGTCTATGAACCAGGTTTTCCTCTAGGATTTTGCCTGTGCTTAGATCTATTCCGTTTCTTTTTATCCCCAAAAAACTCACTTTTCTTTGCCAATGATAAAAAACAAAAACATGATGCAATAAATAGGCTACAGTAGCGAAATAATGACAATTTAGCAATTAAACACTGGGGTGATAGATTTTGGAATATTTGTTGGAACATATACTTATTGTTTTGGAATATTTGTATTCTGTACAGGTTTCCTTCTTTTCACTCTGTCATTAAGGTTAGTATTGTGTAGTAACTACAATGCTGTTGATCCATCCTCAGTTTTCTCCTATCACAGCCATTAAACTCTGTAACTGTTTTAAAGTCAGATTTGGCCTCGTGGTGAAATATCTGAGCGGTTTCCTTCCTCTCCTGTAACTGAGTAAGGAAGGATGCCTGTATCTTCTTAGTGACTGGGTATATTGATGCACCATCTGAAGTGTAATTAATAACTTAACCATGCTCAAACGGATATTCAATGTCTGCTTTTTTCATATTTACCCATCAACCAATGGGTGCCCTTCTTTGTGAGGCAATGGAAAACCTCTGGTCTTTGTGGTTGAATCTGTGTTTGAAATGAACTGCTTGACTGAGGGACCTTACAGATAATTATATGTGGGGTACAGAGATGACGTACTCATTCAAAAATCATGTTAAACACTATTATTGCACACAGAGTGAGTCCATGCAACTTATTATGTGACTTGTTAAGCACATTTTGACTCCTGAACTTATTTAGGCTTGCCATAGCAAAGGGGTTGAATATTTATTGACTCAAGACATTTCAGCTTTTAATTGTCAATGAATTTGTAAAAATGTCTAAAATCATAATTCCACTTTGACATTATGGGGTATTGTGTGTGTAGGCCAAAGACAAACAAAATCTCAATGAATACTTTCTGAAGGCAGGCCAGGTTGTAATAATGAATATATTCAGCAAATGTATCTGTCCTTATGGCCTTCTGCATGTTTACTTGAGTCCTAACTTGAGGTACGGGTATATTTACCTGCAGTACTTCTCCTTCGTACTCAACTGTGGCTGCAGTGCTATTTGCAGTGTTAGCTCTTTCAACTTGAGGTGACTCACATCTTCCCCTCTGTCTGTCAACTTGAGTGCTTCCGGCAGTTACTTTGTTTTTGCTTTGCCTTTCCTCTGTCCTCTAGGGTCGATCCATCTTGACCTATTGCGTAGCACAGCCAGTAGTCTCTCCTGAAATTCTCAGAACACTTCACCTAACTGAAAACATTAAACATTTCCTTTCAATTAATGAGAAATTGAATTTCCAAAACTTTGAAACTCTACTTAGTCGTCTTACTCATTCCACTCGTACCACTTTCTCCCTAAAGGCTGAGGCTAGCTACACCCAGGCTCCATTGTAACATTGACTGAGGTGAGAGTGTTTATGAGAGAGCAGATGGACCAGAGATTAAGGAGAGGACAACAGATGTGTAGACTGACAAATATGAGTTGCTCAGAGGGCATGCAGGACATGGAGATTGTACAGTAGTACTGTGGAGTTGACACACATTGAACTGGGTGGCATTGAGGACCCTATATATAGTGGAATTACATGTGCAGACAATATATACTGTAGATGAATGTATAGGTTGATAGTCGGCCACTCTCTCCAGGGCCCAGTTTCCAGATAGCGATGGAATGTAGGCTTACAAGTGTTTAAACCGTACATCTTTCCAACAACGGTCGAAGATGTAACAGGCATTTCACAAAACACCATGTAGAGAGAATGGTCGCTAAGTGCATCGTCGGAGCATGTGTCAATACTGATAGGATCGAAAGGGAGCGCTGCTCTCGGATCAGCTTTCTCCATTCAAATCTTTACTTAAAATTGTAATTATTTCACAATACTGACAACGAATCAGCTCTTAGAGAGATAACACCACCTACGGCTGCAAATATTAAGGTGGCTTATTCTAATGCTTACCCACTACAAATGCACTTAATCACATATTTGGCACATCATTGCACACAGGCTACAAATCATGAAATGTATTGAGACAAATTATCGACACTAGCCTTCAAAGTAGCAAAATAGAACTAAATTGATAGAAGATGAAATGTATTTCAATATGATTTAAATAGGCCTATAGCCTACTGTTTATATTTTAATGCCGTCATCGTGGTTTTCATTTGGAGCATATTTGTATACGTCACTTGTTTGTGTCAACTGCAAAGACAATGGCAACTTTGAATTTGTAGTCGACTTTGTTCTGAAGTTATCGGTGTCACAGAAAGTGGATAAACCATGTGATTCTATGTTTATCGGAGATCGTCTCTGTCTAAAGTGACGTGGGAGGGCAAAAAAAAAATGTTGGGACAATGCACGTAGCTGTTCTAGATGACAAAGGTTTTCAAGTGCAACGTTAATAACGATGGTTTTGGGAAACAACTCATGGATTTAATGATGCTCCTACGAAGGTTCTAAAGATAAACTTAGCCTTAAGATGCTTTTGGGAAACTTGGCCCACATGAATACTAGATTACAGATATTGATTTTGCAATTAACAAATATAGATATGTAACAAACATTGTAAAGAGTAAGATGAAAGAGAGACAGTAATGTTGGTACTCTGTTGGTATTCGGATAGCAACTATGCTCCAGGCATTCAGTCTAAGATTAAATAGATGTAGCAGGCAGCACCATGCTGAGGTGATGCCAGGCCAAGTATCACACACACACACGCACACAAGCATGGACCCACAAACACACACACATGCACACACATTTTTAGACCCCACACAACCAACGAGCCCTCCCACCCCATGCCAGGTGCATCTGTGTTTGCAGTCGAACGGCAGGACATGGGGAGGGCTATTTCAGGGCCAGGACAGATTGAAATCCGGATTAATCTCAGTTTAAATTCTCTCATTCTTCTGAGCAACACTAAATCCAAATCAAATGACTCACCAGTCGGAGCCCCCCACTCCTCCTGACTTGCAACTGTTCAGTGTTTCTCAAGCTGTGGCTCATAAAGGCTTAACTAATTACTAGTGACAATCTAGAGCCGGTGGAAACATCCCTAATGAAAGGACTGACTGGGATTCGTCATTGGGACAACAGTTTGCCCTCTGAAGATGGGCAGAACTAAATCACAGGAGAACACACTAATCTGGAGCCTCTAATCTGCAATCCCCTGTAAATCTGGTGATGAGAATTCACAAGAATGGTTTCTCTATCTTTCCCTTCCTTACTCACGCCGTCCTAGTAACTTCCTCCTATTTTGTAATGTATGTGGAGTGTGTGTGTGTGTGTGTGTGTGTGTGTGTGTGTGTGTGTGTGTGTGTGTGTGTGTGTGTGTGTGTGTGTGTGTGTGTGTGTGTGTGTGTGTCTGTGTGTGTGTCCAGTTCTGTATGAAGTGGTCAATCAGACCTACACTTCCCACATAACCATCTAGTCGTGTGATGGATGCAGAGGAGTGGAGAAAGGGGGATGTGTGTGTGATGGAAGAGTGGGGGAGAGGAAGCAGCCGGTACTATGTGAGGGAGGTAGATGAGTTCCCTCCTGACAGTGTTGACATGCCCATCCAACAGCAGAGCCACACACATACTGGGTGGGACACACACACACACACACACACACACACAGGCATACCATACAATTCTATGCACAAGGTTGTCACGCCCTGGTCTTAGTATTTTGTGTTTTCTTTATTATTTTGGTCAGGCCAGGGTGTGACATGGGTTTATTATGTGGTGTGTTTAGTCATGTTTTTTTTTGTAGGGATTGTGGTATAGTGGGGTTTTCTAGAAAAGTCTATGGTTGCCTGAAGTGGTTCTCAATCAGAGGCAGGTGATTATCGTTGTCTCTGATTGGGAACCATATTTAGGCAGCCATATTCTTTGAGTGTTTCGTGGGTGATTGTTCCTGTCACTGTGTTTGTTTGCACCAGATAGGCTGTTTAGGTTTTCGCGTTACGGTTCTTGTTTTTGTATTGTTTGTGTTTATTCGTTAATTAAACATGTATCAAAATTACCACGCTGCATTTTGGTCCGATCCTTGCTACACCTCTTCTTCAGAATCACCCACCACAACAGGACCAAGTGGCGTGGTGACAGGCAGCGGCAGCAGGAGCAACAAAGTCTGGATTATACGATTTGAGAGGAAATAGACAGGTGGGCGGTCGACACAGGGAGAGTGCCGGAGCCCGCCTGGGATTTGCTGGAGCAGTGCGAAGAGGGTTATAGGAGAATGGAGTTGGAGAGACGAACACGGCGGCGTGGAAGGAAGCCCGAGAGTCAGCCCAAAAAATGTCTTGGGGTGAGGCACAGGGAGAGTGTGGCAGAGTCAGGAGTCCGACCTGAGCCAACTCCCCCTGTAAGGAGCCAAGGAGGAAACCAGAACCAGAGCCGGTGTTGGAGGTGAGCGAAGCAGAGACTGTGAATGAGTTAATGGGGAAATTGGAGGAGAGAGTTATGAGAGAGTTGCTGTGTTGGTGCATTAGGCACGGAATTCGCCCAACGGAGCGTGTCGGGGATTTGATGGCACCTGGGTCAGTGCTCCATACTCGTCCTGAGGTGCGTGTTAGTCGGCTGATGAAGATTGTGCCAGCCTCACGCATCAGGCCTCCTGTGCACCTTCCTAGCCTTGCACGTCCTGTGCCAGCCCTGCTCTCAAGATCTCCAGTACGCTTTCACGGTCCGGTCCATCCTGTGCCACCTCCACACACCAGCCCTCTGGTGGGAGCTCCCCGCACCAGGCTTCCTGTGTGTGTCCTCGGCCCAGTACCACCAGTGCCAGCACCACGCATCAGGCCTACAGTGCGCCTCGCCTGTCCAGCGCTGCCAGAGCCTTCCTCCTCTACAGCGCTGTCAGTCTCCCGCCTGTTCTACGCTGCCGGAGTCTCACGCCTGTTCTGCGCTGCCGGAGTCTCCCGCTTGCTTAGCGCTGCCAGAGCTTCCTCCTCTACTGCGCTGCCGGAGTCTCCCGCCTGTTCAGCGAGCCGGTCGCATCCGCGCTTCGGTCTGCAGGTTGTATAACTTTTTCATTACATTTCATTACATTTCACTACATTTCATTATAGTACAACGGTCTGATTTGTCTAATCTTAGCAATTTCTTCTTAGCTAGCTACATAGTCGTCGTTGTATCAAAGATAATTGCGTAATTATCGTATTTCGTCGTCTCCTATCTGCCCAACACGTTCACCGTCTACCGTAGCACTGTAGTAACTATCACACTCAACTGAACGACTTGATTAGTGTAGTGTTAGCTAGCTACATAGTTGTCTTTGCTGTCTTCGTATCCAAGATAATTGTGTAGTTAGAGTGTGTAGTCTTAGAGTGATTATCTTAATTTACCGAGGTTAGCTAGCCAGCTATTTTGTCGTCCTTAACGTAGGAGACACTCCTAGCTAGCCAATAGCCAGCCAACGTCTACTGAATAGAACTTTCGCATTCCGGTCGCATTCCGCTTTGCTCCACAGGTAGTATCATATTTTCATTTCATTTCATTACAGTCCCAACGGTGTGATTTGTTTGATCGTAGCTAGCTACATAGCTAGCTACATAGCCGTCTTTGTTTCAAAGATAATTGTGTAGTCTAGAGCGATTTTCTAGGTTAGCTAGCCAGCTATTGTCGTTCTCCTAACGCAACGTAACGTAACCAACACTGCTAGCTAGCCAGCTAGCCCCGAAAAGCAGCATTGTAGAAACTTCACACTCAACGGAACGACTTGATTAGGGTAGTGTCAACAACGCAGCTAGCCTACCTCAGCAGTACTGTATCATTTTAATCATTTTAGTCAATTAGATTCTTGCTACGTAAGCTTAACTTTCTGAACATTCGAGACGTGTAGTCCACTTGTCATTCAATCTCCTCTGCATTAGCGTAGCCTCTTCTCTAGCCTGTCAACTATGTGTCTGTCTATCCCTGTTCTCTCCTCTCTGCACAGACCATACAAACGCTCCACACCGCATGGCCGCGGCCACCTAATCTGGTGGTCCCAGCGCGCACGACCCACGTGGAGTTCCAGGTCTCCGGTAGCCTCTGGAACTGCCGATCTGCGGCCAACAAGGCAGAGTTCATCTCAGCCTATGCCTCCTCCAGTCCCTCGACTTCTTGGCTCTGACGGAAACATGGATCACCACAGACAACACCGCTACTCCTACTGCTCTCTCTTCGTCCACCCACGTGCTCTCGCACACCCCGAGAGCTTCTGGTCAGCGGGGTGGTGGCACCGGGATCCTCATCTCTCCCAAGTGGTCATTCTCTCTTTCTCCCCTTACCCATCTGTCTATCGCCTCCTTTGAATTCCATGCTGTCACAGTTACCAGCCCTTTCAAGCTTAACATCCTTATCATTTATCGCCCTCCAGGTTCCCTCGGAGAGTTCATCAATGAGCTTGATGCCTTGATAAGCTCCTTTCCTGAGGACGGCTCACCTCTCACAGTTCTGGGCGACTTTAACCTCCCCACGTCTACCTTTGACTCATTCCTCTCTGCCTCCTTCTTTCCACTCCTCTCCTCTTTTGACCTCACCCTCTCACCTTCCCCCTACTCACAAGGCAGGCAATACGCTCGACCTCATCTTTACTAGATGCTGTTCCTCCACTAACCTCATTGCAACTCCCCTCCAAGTCTCCGACCACTACCTTGTATCCTTTTCCCTCTCGCTCTCATCCAACACTTCCCACACTGCCCCTACTCGGATGGTATCGCGCCGTCCCAACCTTCGCTCTCTCTCCCCCGCTACTCTCTCCTCTTCCATCCTATCATCTCTTCCCTCTGCTCAAACCTTCTCCAACCTATCTCCTGATTCTGCCTCCTCAACCCTCCTCTCCTCCCTTTCTGCATCCTTTGACTCTCTATGTCCCCTATCCTCCAGGCCGGCTCGGTCCTCCCCTCCCGCTCCGTGGCTCGACGACTCATTGCGAGCTCACAGAACAGGGCTCCGGGCAGCCGAGCGGAAATGGAGGAAAACTCGCCTCCCTGCGGACCTGGCATCCTTTCACTCCCTCCTCTCTACATTTTCCTCCTCTGTCTCTGCTGCTAAAGCCACTTTCTACCACTCTAAATTCCAAGCATCTGCCTCTAACCCTAGGAAGCTCTTTGCCACCTTCTCCTCCCTCTTGAATCCTCCTCCCCCCCCCTCTCTGCAGATGACTTCGTCAACCATTTTGAAAAGAAGGTCGACGACATCCGATCCTCGTTTGCTAAGTCAAACGACACCGCTGGTTCTGCTCACACTGCCCTACCCTGTGCTCTGACCTCTTTCTCCCCTCTCTCTCCAGATGACATCTCGCGTCTTGTGACGGCCGGCCGCCCAACAACCTGCCCGCTTGACCCTATCCCCTCCTCTCTTCTCCAGACCATCTCCGGTGACCTTCTCCCTTACCTCACCTCGCTCATCAACTCATCCCTGACCGCTGGCTACGTCCCTCCCGTCTTCAAGAGAGCGAGAGTTGCACCCTTCTGAAAAAACCTACACTCGATCCCTCCGATGTCAACAACTACAGACCAGTATCCCTTCTTTCTTTTCTCTCCAAAACTCTTGAACGTGCCGTCCTTGGCCAGCTCTCCCGCTATCTCTCTCAGAATGACCTTCTTGATCCAAATCAGTCAGGTTTCAAGACTAGTCATTCAACTGAGACTGCTCTTCTCTGTATCACGGAGGCGCTCCGCACTGCTAAAGCTAACTCTCTCTCCTCTGCTCTCATCCTTCTAGACCTATCGGCTGCCTTCGATACTGTGAACCATCAGATCCTCCTCTCCACCCTCTCCGAGTTGGGCATCTCCGGCGCGGCCCACGCTTGGATTGCGTCCTACCTGACAGGTCGCTCCTACCAGGTGGCGTGGCGAGAATCCGTCTCCTCACCACGTGCTCTCACCACTGGTGTCCCCCAGGGCTCTGTTCTAGGCCCTCTCCTATTCTCGCTATACACCAAGTCACTTGGCTCTGTCATAACCTCACATGGTCTCTCCTATCATTGCTATGCAGACGACACACAATTAATCTTCTCCTTTCCCCCTTCTGACGACCAGGTGGCGAATCGCATCTCTGCATGTCTGGCAGACATATCAGTGTGGATGACGGATCATCACCTCAAGCTGAACCTCGGCAAGACGGAGCTGCTCTTCCTCCCGGGAAGGACTGCCCGTTCCATGATCTCGCCATCACGGTTGACAACTCCATTGTGTCCTCGTCCCAGAGCGCTAAGAACCTTGGCGTGATCCTGGACAACACCCTGTCGTTCTCAAATAACATCAAGGCGGTGGCCCGTTCCTGTAGGTTCATGCTCTACAACATCCGCAGAGTACGACCCTGCCTCACACAGGAAGCGGCGCAGGTCCTAATCCAGGCACTTGTCATCTCCGTCTGGATTACTGCAACTCGCTGTTGGCTGGGCTCCCTGCCTGTGCCATTAAACCCCTACAACTCATCCAGAACGCTGCAGCCCGTCTGGTGTTCAACCTTCCCAAGTTCTCTCACGTCACCCCGCTCCTCCGCTCTCTCCACTGGCTTCCAGTTGAAGCTCGCATCCGCTACAAGACCATGGTGCTTGCCTACGGAGCTGTGAGGGGAACGGCACCTCAGTACCTCCAGGCTCTGATCAGGCCCTACACCCAAACAAGGGCACTGCGTTCATCCACCTCTGGCCTGCTCGCCTCCCTACCACTGAGGAAGTACAGTTCCCGCTTATCCAGAGCGACTTACAAATTGGTGCATTCACCTTATGACATCCAGTGGAACAGCCACTTTACAATAGTGCATCTAAAACTTTTAAGGGGGGGGGGGGGTGAGAAGGATTACTTTATCCTATCCTAGGTATTCCTTAAAGAGGTGGGGTTTCAGGTGTCTCCGGAAGGTGGTGATTGACTCCGCTGTCCTGGCGTCGTGAGGAAGTTTGTTCCACCATTGGGGGGCCAGAGCAGCGAACAGTTTTGACTGGGCTGAGCGGGAACTGTACTTCCTCAGTGGTAGGGAGGCGAGCAGGCCAGAGGTGGATGAACGCAGTGCCCTTGTTTGGGTGTAGGGCCTGATCAGAGCCTGGAGGTACTGAGAAGGTCTCCGGAAATGGTCTGGAGAAGAGAGGAGGGGATAGGGTCAAGCGGGCAGGTTGTTGGGCGGCCGGCCGTCACAAGACGCGAGATTTCATCTGGAGAGAGAGGGGAGAAAGAGGTCAGAGCACAGGGTAGGGCAGTGTGAGCAGAACCAGCGGTGTCGTTTGACTTAGCAAACGAGGATCGGATGTCGTCGACCTTCTTTTCAAAATGGTTGACGAAGTCATCTGCAGAGAGGGAGGAGGAGGGGGAGGAGGATTCAGGAGGGAGGAGAAGGTGGCAAAGAGCTTCCTAGGGTTAGAGGCAGATGCTTGGAATTTAGAGTCGTATAAAGTGGCTTTAGCAGCAGAGACAGAGGAGGAAAATGTAGAGAGGAGGGAGTGAAAGGATGCCAGGTCCGCAGGGAGGCGAGTTTTCCTCCATTTCCGCTCGGCTGCCCGGAGCCCTGTTCTGTGAGCTCGCAATGAGTCGTCGAGCCACGGAGCGGGAGGGGAGGACCGAGCCGGCCTGGAGGATAGGGGACATAGAGAGTCAAAGGATGCAGAAAGGGAGGAGAGGAGGGTTGAGGAGGCAGAATCAGGAGATAGGTTGGAGAAGGTTTGAGCAGAGGGAAGAGATGATAGGATGGAAGAGGAGAGAGTAGCAGGGGAGAGAGAGCGAAGGTTGGGACGGCGCGATACCATCCGAGTGGGGGCAGTGTGGGAAGTGTTGGATGAGAGCGAGAGGGAAAAGGATACAAGGTAGTGGTCGGAGACTTGGAGGGAGTTGCAATGAGGTTAGTGGAAGAACAGCATCTAGTAAAGATGAGGTCGAGCGTATTGCCTGCCTTGTGAGTAGGGGGAAGGTGAGAGGGTGAGGTCAAAAGAGGAGAGGAGTGGAAAGAAGGAGGCAGAGAGGAATGAGTCAAAGGTAGACGTGGGGAGGTTAAAGTCGCCCAGAATTGTGAGAGGTGAGCCGTCCTCAGGAAAGGAGCTTATCAAGGCATCAAGCTCATTGATGAACTCTCCGAGGGAACCTGGAGGGCGATAAATGATAAGGATGTTAAGCTTGAAAGGGCTGGTAACTGTGACAGCATGGAATTCAAAGGAGGCGATAGACAGATGGGTAAGGGGAGAAAGAGATAATGACCACTTGGGAGAGATGAGGATCCCGGTGCCACCACCCCGCTGACCAGAAGCTCTCGGGTGTGCGAGAACACGTGGGCGGACGAAGAGAGAGCAGTAGGAGTAGCAGTGTTATCTGTGGTGATCCATGTTTCCGTCAGTGCCAAGAAGTCGAGGGACTGGAGGGAGGCATAGGCTGAGATGAACTCTGCCTTGTTGGCCGCAGATCGGCAGTTCCAGAGGCTACCGGAGACCTGGAACTCCACGTGGGTCGTGCGCGCTGGGACCACCAGATTAGGGTGGCCGCGGCCACGCGGTGTGGAGCGTTTGTATGGTCTGTGCAGAGAGGAGAGAACAGGGATAGACAGACACATAGTTGACAGGCTACAGAAGAGGCTACGCTAATGCAAAGGAGATTGGAATGGCAAGTGGACTACACGTCTCGAATGTTCAGAAAGTTAAGCTTACGTAGCAAGAATCTTATTGACTAAAATGATTACAATGATACAGTACTGCTGAAGTAGGCTAGCTGGCAGTGGCTGCGTTGTTGACACTACACTAATCAAGTCGTTCCGTTGAGTGTAATAGTTTTTACAGTGCTGCTATTCGGGGGCTAGCTGGCTAGCTAGCAGTGTTGATTACGTTACGTTGCGTTAAATGAACGACAATAGCTGGCTAGCTAACCTAGAAAATCGCTCTAGACTACACAATTATCTTTGATACAAAGACGGCTATGTAGCTAGCTATGTAGCTAGCTACGATCAACCAAATCAAACCGTTGTACTGTAATGAAATGAAATGAAAATGTGATACTACCTGTGGAGCGAAGCGGACCGGGTTGTTGAGTGCGGAAGTTCTATTCGGTAGACGTTGGCTAGCTGTTGGCTAGCTAGCAGTGTCTCCTACGTTAAGGACGACAAATAGCTGGCTAGCTAACCTCGGTAAATTAAGATAATCACTCTAAAACTACACACTCTAAACTACACAATTATCTTGGATACGAAGACAGCAAAGACAACTATGTAGCTAGCTAACACTACACTAATCAAGTCGTTCAGTTGAGTGTAAAAGTTTCTACAGTCTACAGTGCTGCTATTCGGTAAACGGTGGACGTTTGCTAGCTGGCTAGCTGCTGGGCAGATAGCAGTGTAGACTAGGTTAGGACGACGAAATACGATAATTACGCAATTATCTTTGATACAATGACGGCTATGTAGCTAGCTAAGAAGAAATTGCTAAGATTAGACAAATCAAACCGTTGTACTATAATGAAATGTAACGAAATGTAATGAAAAGTTAAACTAGCCTGCGGACCGAAGTGCGGACCGAAGTGCGGATGCGACCACTCGCTCCAACCCCTCAGTCCCGAGCTGCCCCTCAGTCCAGTGGGGTCCTTGGTGAGGGTTATTAGGCCAAGGTCGGCGGTGAGGTTCGCCAATCTAAGGACGCGATGCAAGGGGACTAAGACTTTGTTGGAGTGGGGTCCACGTCCCGCGCCGGAGCCGCCACCGTGGACAGACGCCCACCCGGACCCTCCCCTATGGGTTTAGGTCTGCGGCCGGGAGTCCGCACCTTGGGGGGGGGGGGGTTCTGTCACGGGGGGGGGGGTTCTGTCACGCCCTGGTCTTAGTATTTTGTGTTTTCTTTATTATTTTGGTCAGGCCTGGGTGTGACATGGGTTTATTATGTGGTGTGTTTAGTCTTGTTTTTTTTGTAGGGATTGTGGTATAGTGGGGTTTTCTAGAAAAGTCTATGGTTGCCTGAAGTGGTTCTCAATCAGAGGCAGTTGATATCGTTGTCTCTGATTGGGAACCATATTTAGGCAGCCATATTCTTTTGAGTGTTTCGTGGGTGATTGTTCCTGTCACTGTGTTTGTTTGCACCAGATAGGCTGTTTAGGTTTTCGCGTTACGGTTCTTGTTTTTGTATTGTTTGTGTTTATTCGTTAATTAAACATGTATCAAAATTACCACGCTGCATTTTGGTCCGATCCTTGCTTTACACCTCTTCTTCAGAGGAGAAGATAGAAGAAAACCGTAACAAAGGTCTACTTTTAACAATTCCTACTGAACATTTTGCAAAAACACATTTTCTGGAAGATCTGTGCAGATACAAAGTTTGGTAACAGAATTTCTGTAAAACTTCCCTCAGTGTTCTGTGTCCACGTTTTCCAACAACTCTGTTAAATATCTGCTGCGAATTAAGATTCAACGATGTCTGCAGAAAGAATGGGGTGTCACCTATGACATGACACATTGACTTTGAAAAAAATCTCTCTTGGTTTTTGAACTACGGTAAGTGAAGTGGATTTACACCCGGTAACAGAATTGCGGTTATGGAATTTCATCATGGGTCCCGGAGCTGTACTACACAGAAATGCATAACTATGGATATGATTGTCGTTCTCATCATGTTCATATATCCTAAATACAATGCATTCGGAAAGTATTCAGACCGCTTGACTTTTTCCACATTTTGTTCCACAAATTGATTAAATATTTTTTTTTGTCATCAATCTACACACAATACCCCATAATGACAAAACTAAAACAATGTATTAAAAATAAAAACCTGAAATACCTTATTTACATAAGTATTCAGACCTTTTGCTATGAAACACGAAATAGAGCTCAGGTGCATCCTGTTTCCATTGATCATCCTTGAGATGTTTCTACTTGATTGGACTCCACCTGTGGTAAATTCAATTGATTGGACATGATTTGGAAAGGCACACACCTGTCTATTCTAAGGTCCATCAGTTGACAGTGCATGTCAGAGCAAAAACCAAGCCATGAGGTCGAAGGAATTGTCTGTAGAGTTCCGAGACAGGATTGTGTCGAGGCACAGATCTGGGGAAATGTACCAAAAAAATTCTGCAGCATTAAATGTCCCCAAGAACACAGTGGCCTCCATCATCATTTTTTTATTTTGACAAGGCAAGTCGGTTAAGAACAAATTCTTATTTACAAAGACGTCCTACACAGGCCAAACCCAGACAATGCTGGGCCACTTGTGCAACGCCCTATGGGAGTCCCAATCACAGCTGCTTGTGACACAGCCTGGTTTCAAACCAGGGTGTCTGTAGTGACGCCTCTAGCACTGAAATGCAGTGCAATAGACCACTGCACCACTCAGGAGCCCTAATGGAAGAAGTTTGGAACCACCAAGACTTTTCCTAGAGCTGGCCGCCCAGCCAAAGTGAGCAATTGGGGGAGAAGGGCCTTGGTCAGGAAAGTGACCAAGAACCCGATGGTCACTCTGACAGAGCTCCAGAGTTCTTCTGTGGAGATGGGAGAACCTTCCAGAAGGACAACCATCTCTGCAGCACTCCACCGATCAGGCCGTTATGGTAGAGTGGCCAGACAGAAGCACATGACAGCCCACTTGGAGTTTGCCAAAAGGAACCTAAAGGACTCTCAGGCCATGAGAAACAAGGTTCTCTGGTCTGATGAAACCAAGATTGAACTCTTTCGCCTGAATGCCAAGCGACATGTCTGGAGGAAACCTGGCAACATCCCTACGGTGAAGCTTGGTGGTGGCAGCATCATGCTGTGGGGATGTATTTCAGCGACAGGGACTAGGGGTCGGGATCGAGGGAAAGATGAATGGAGCAAAGTACAGAAAAATCCTTGATGAAAACCTGCTCCAGAGCACTCAGACCTCAGACTGGGGCGAAGATTCATCTTGAGAAACTCCCCAAATACAGGTGTGCCAAGCTTGTAGCATCATACCCAAGAAGACTTGAGGCTGTAATCGCTGCCAAAGGTGCTTCAACAAAGTACTGAGTAAAGGGTCTGAATACTTATGTAAATGTAATATTTCAGTTCTTTATATTTAATACATTTGCAAACATTTCTATAAACCTTTTTTTTGCTTCGTCATTATAGGGTATTGTGTGTAGATTGATGAGGTAATAAAAACGATTGAATCCATTTTAGAATAAGGTTGTACCGTAACATAATGTGGAAAAAGTCAAGGGGTCTGAATACTTTCCGAATGCACTGTACGCAGGGTTTATAAATGAGGCCCCAGGCATTGACCTCTAAATCGGTGAGGCACTCAGCATCTGGGCAGCAACAGACATCCCTCCCTCTATCCCCTCTGCATCAGATCAGCAGGAGGCACGGGCTAATTGCAGAAAATGAAGAGGAGGAGGGATTGTTGTTGTTTGTCACTAGTGCCACAATTGGAGCTGTCAGTGATTAGAGGCAGCATGGGCCTGCTCCACTTTCAGAGCACACAGTCTTAATTCAATGTCCCAAGGGCTATGTCAACCTCTCCTTAAAACTGTTCCTCTGGTATTTAGCCTCAGCTAACTGCTAATCGTTATCAGCAACATTCTAAATGCAAAATCAGCAGGCTAACGAAGAGGAACAAACACTTTGCAATACCTAAAAGGTGATGGACAAACTTGGAAATGAGTTAAGCATGATTAGTGGCACTGAAGGGTACATTATGAGGTCACTCACCAGTATAAACCTGAGGTGTGTCTCCTTTATATGTTTGTGTTGACCATTTTGGTCTCGCTTTAAATGACGTTCACCTCATAAAGCCTTCATAACGCATTCATAATGTCTTTATAAGCGCTACATAAATGTGTTACAATGCATCTATAATTGTATGTCATGCTTTATAGATGTGGCATGTCTATGTGACATAATCACCAATGTCAAATGTGACGTAACCCACTATGTCAAATATGATATAAACATGTGCAGCCTTTATAAAGGGTGACATGTTGTGCTGAAGGATGGCATATGCTCTAAAGTGAAGTCATGTTAGTCACATTACACCATTCTCAGGCACTTCCACCCAAATGCGCGGAAGGTCTGGTGGGCCAATGCATTAAACTTGGCCTTCATTAGTTCGGGTTAAGTTTCAAATACAATTTTAAGAAGATACATTGTGGAAATGGGTAGGGTTAGGCCATAATTATGACTTTTAGACTGTGTTAACTAGTGACGATGACAAATATTTTACTCAGATCACTCCTATAGAATTGTATGGACACTCCCACTAAGGCCAGCTTTGAATGCTTGATATCCCAGGCTTATATTTGCTGTGTGCGCAATAGCCTGGGCACGACGTTACACCAAGAAACACTTACCTTGATGAAAGCCCCCAACCTTAAAAAATGTAAAGAGTCTTTCTTCTGGAACCAAGTGACATGTTCCTCTGTATGTACACAAACACGGACACAACAAAAGAACGAGCCATACAGTGCGATGCTGGACCCAGTCAGGTCTTTTTCACACATTCATCTATCTGCGTAAGTCATAGTCCATTGTATAAATGAGGCCCCTGGTGCAGTCGTCTCAGGTTGGACTGACACAAGCACAAGTTTTTCAGGTCCATCAACTCATTTAAATATCTCTCACACCCTACATAGTCCATCTGTAAATAGCCCACCCAATCCACCGACCTCATCCCCATATTGTTTTTATTTACTTTAATGCTCTTTTGCCCGCCAGTATTTCTACTTGCACATCATCATCTGCTCATCTATCACTCCAGTGTTCATTTGCTAAATTGTAATTACTTCGCAACTATGGCCTATTTATTGCCTTACCTCCTCACGCCATTTGCACACACTGTATATAGACCTTCCTTTTTTCTATTGTGTTATTGACTGTACGCTTGTTTATTCCATGTGTAACTCTGTGTTGTTTGTGACACACTGCTTTGCTTTATCGTGGCCAGGTCGCAGTTGTAAATGAGAATAATTTTTTGGGTTTATAATAAAACAGTAACTTGTGGATCATGAGAGAACCTTCATAAATCAGCAGAACGTCAAGAGCCTATATATTGACACTTCATGTAGAATCCTGTAATACTTTGTTTGAAGTGAGACACTTTCGGCCGCTCATAACACATGCATCGACTCTATATCGTATGACGCTGTACTTTAAGTCAGACACCTTTGGTCATTCGTAACATGTACATGAAGGCCTAATGATGTGAACATAAATGTACTAACATTTAATTATCACTAAGAGCTAAAACAAATAAACATGAAAAGCATTTTTAAACCATTAAATGTCCTTTTTATTTGTACATTTTTAAAACAATACAAATACATTAAGTTTAATGAAGGCCAGCAATGCAATTACATTGAACACTACTGTACACTGGGCTGTGAATAGTGTAGCTTGTTCCTGAGCTGGCGGACAACTTGTTCTTGCCTCTCTGCCTGCTGGAGGTACTGCATGTCGGTTCCAACCTTAAAAGTAACAAAGAAAGTTAGCAGGTCCGATAGGAAATGCCTTTGTCACACCATCTGTGCTGCGCCAGAAACTCTGAATGGGGAGATGGGAAACTCCATTCGATTCGGATTATTATATTCCTCTTTCATTTACATACCTCATGACGTGACTATGAGACATGGCTGTATCTTGTGAGATTTTTATTTAGCTCAGCCTGCTAGCTATCAAGGTTTTGGCTAGCTAGCAATTGCTATGAATCCACCAGAATTTTTTTGTGTATGTAATCTAACTCAACACTCAACTAGTACAAACACATTTAAATGTCAATATTCTGTACGGTGCCTTCGCAAAGTATTCAGACGCCTTTACTTTTTCCACATTTTGTTACTTTACAGCCTTTATTCTAAAATGGATTAAATCGTTTATTCCCCCCCTCATCAATCTACGCACAATTCCCCATCATGACAAAGCAAAAACTATTTATTTTACATTTTTTGCTAATTTATAAAACAAAAAAACATTAAATATCACATTTACATAAGTATTCAGACCCTTTAATCAGTACTTTGTTGAAGTGCCATTGGCAGCGATTACAGCATCAAGTCTTCTTGGGTATGATGTTACAAGCTTGGCACACCTGTATTTGGGGAGTTTCTCCCATTCTTCTCTGCTCTCAAGTTCTGTTAGGTTGGATGGGGAGCATTGCTGCACAGCTATTTTCAGGTCTATCCAGAGATTTTCAATCGGGTTCAAGTCTGGGCCACTCAAGGACATTCAGAGACTTTTCCCGAAGCCACTCCTGCAATGTCTTGGCCGTGTGCTTTGGGTCGTTGTCCTGTTGGAAGGTGAACCTTTGGCCAGCTCTAGGAAGAGTCTTGGTGGTTTCAAACTTCTTCCATTTAAGAATGATGGAGGCCACAGTGTTCTTGGGGACCTTCAATGCTGCAGACATTTTTTGGTATCCTTCCCCAGATCTGTGCCTCGACACAATCCTGTCTCATTACATTACATTTACATTTAGGTCATTTAGCAGACGCTCTTATCCAGAGCGACTTACAAATTGGTGCATTCACCTTATGACATCCAGTGGAGCAGCCACTTTACAATAGTGCATCTAAATCTTTTAAGGGGGAGGGGGTGAGAAGGATTACTTTATCCTATCCTAGGTATTCCTTAAAGAGGTGGGGTTTCAGGTGTCTCCGGAAGGTGGTGATTGACTCCGCTGTCCTGGCGTCGTGAGGGAGTTTGTTCCACCATTGGGGGGCCAGTGCAGCGAACAGTTTTGACTGGGCTGAGCGGGAACTGTACTTCCTCAGTGGTAGGGAGGCGAGCAGGCCAGAGGTGGATGAACGCAGTGCCCTTGTTTGGGTGTAGGGCCTGATCAGAGCCTGGAGGTACTGAGGTGCCGTTCCCCTCACAGCTCCGTAGGCAAGCACCATGGTCTTGTAGCGGATGCGAGCTTCAACTGGAAGCCAGTGGAGAGAGCGGAGGAGCGGGGTGACGTGAGAGAACTTGGGAAGGTTGAACACCAGACGGGCTGCGGCGTTCTGGATGAGTTGTAGGGGTTTAATGGCACAGGCAGAGAGCCCAGCCAACAGCGAGTTGCAGTAATCCAGACGGGAGATGACAAGTGCCTGGATTAGGACCTGCGCCGCTTCCTGTGTGAGGCAGGGTCGTACTCTGCGGATGTTGTAGAGCATGAACCTACAGGAACGGGCCACCGCCTTGATGTTAGTTGAGAACGACAGGGTGTTGTCCAGGATCACGCCAATGTTCTTAGCGCTCTGGGAGGAGGACACAGTGGAGTTGTCAACCGTGATGGCGAGCTCATGGAACGGGCAGTCCTTCCCCGGGAGGAAGAGCAGCTCCGTCTTGCCGAGGTTCAGCTTGAGGTGGTGATCCGTCATCCACACTGATATGTCTGCCAGACATAGTACTGTACCTGGTCATCAGAAGGCGGAAAGGAGAAGATTAATTGTGTGTCGTCTGCATAGCAATGATAGGAGAGACCATGTGAGGTTATGACAGAGCCAAGTGACTTGGTGTATAGCGAGAATAGGAGAGGGCCTAGAACAGAGCCCTGGGGGACACCAGTGGTGAGAACACGTGGTGAGGAGACGTATTCTCGCCACGCCACCTGGTAGGAGCGACCTGTCAGGTAGGACGCAATCCAAGCGTGGGCCGCGCCGGAGATGCCCAACTCGGAGAGGGTGGAGAGGAGGATCTGATGGTTCACAGTATCGAAGGCAGCCGATAGGTCTAGAAGGATGAGAGCAGAGGAGAGAGAGTTAGCTTTAGCAGTGCGGAGCGCCTCCGTGATACAGAGAAGAGCAGTCTCAGTTGAATGTCTAGTCTTGAAACCTGACTGATTTGGATCAAGAAGGTCATTCTGAGAGAGATAGCGGGGGAGAGCTGGCCAAGGACGGCACGTTCAAGGGTTTTGGAGAGAAAAGAAAGAAGGGATACTGGTCTGTAGTTGTTGACATCGGAGGGATCGAGTGTAGGTTTTTTCAGAAGGGGTGCAACTCTCGCTCTCTTGAAGACGGAAGGGACGTAGCCAGCGGTCAGGGATGAGTTGATGAGCGAGGTGAGGTAAGGGAGAAGGTCTCCGGAAATGGTCTGGAGAAGAGAGGAGGGGATAGGGTCAAGCGGGCAGGTTGTTGGGCGGCCGGCTGTCACAAGACGCGAGATTTCATCTGGAGAGAGAGGGGAGAAAGAGGTCAGAGCACAGGGTAGGGCAGTGTGAGCAGAACCAGCGGTGTCGTTTGACTTAGCAAACGAGGATCGGATGTCGTCGACCTTCTTTTCAAAATGGTTGACGAAGTCATCTGCAGAGAGGGAGGAGGGGGATTCAGGAGGGAGGAGAAGGTGGCAAAGAGCTTCCTAGGGTTAGATGCAGATGCTTGGAATTTAGAGTCGTAGAAAGTGGCTTTAGCAGCAGAGACAGAGGAGGAAAATGTAGAGAGGAGGGAGTGAAAGGATGCCAGGTCCGCAGGGAGGCGAGTTTTCCTCCATTTCCGCTCGGCTGCCCGGAGCCCTGTTCTGTGAGCTCGCAATGAGTCGTCGAGCCACGGAGCGGGAGGGGAGGACCGAGCCGGCCTGGAGGATAGGGGACATAGAGAGTCAAAGGATGCAGAAAGGGAGGAGAGGAGGGTTGAGGAGGCAGAATCAGGAGATAGGTTGGAGAAGGTTTGAGCAGAGGGAAGAGATGATAGGATGTATGAGGAGAGAGTAGCGGGGGAGAGAGAGCGAAGGTTGGGTGGCAAAGAGCTTCCTAGGGTTAGAGGCAGATGCTTGGAATTTAGAGTGGTAGAAAGTGGCTTTAGCAGCAGCGACAGAATAGGAAAATGTAGAGAGGAGGGAGTGAAAGGATGCCAGGTCCGCAGGGAGGCGAGTTTTCCTCCATTTCCGCTCGGCTGCCCGGAGCCCTTGTCTCAGAGCTCTATGGACCTTGCTCTGACATGCACTATCAACTGTGGGACCTTATATAGACAGGTGTGTGCCTTTCCAAATCATGTCCAATCAAATGAATTTACCACAGGTGGACTCCAATTAAGTTTTAGAAACATCTCAAGGATGATAAATGGAAACAGGATGCACCTGATCTCAATTTCGAGTATCATACCAAAGGCTCTGAATACTTATGTAAATAGGTATTTCTGTTTTTTTATTTTTTATACATTTGCACAAAACATTTTTTTTACCATTTTTACTTTGTCATTAGGGAATATTGTGTGTTGATTAATGAGTTTTCTTTTATCAATTTGTAGAGAAAGGGAAAGGTTTTGAATAGTTTCCAAATGCACTGTATGTACAAAATAGGTGCTCACCTTCCCCAAAAGGAAAATATGCATATGCACAGTTTCTAGTGGTTGAATTATTGCATTGCAAGCAGGAAGGCAGCCTAGCATTTTGTGCAAATGGAGGATAAGATGGACACGTTTGTTCATAACAAATAACAGGTTAATAACAAGATGCAATCGTTTGCCGTTAGTGAGAAGAGAGAACCTCAATTTATTGCATTCTAAAATAATTCGAAATAGGCATCTATTTCCTAGGCTATATTTAATTTCCATGATCATTGCAGAGTAAATCCCTTGCCAAGTTAGGATACCATTCTTCCCATCTCTCGTTTAATTGGACCCATTTTACAGTAGTAAATAGCAGAGTCACTATTAGTAGTGTCACAAGCAAGTCTCAAGTCACAAGGTCCGAGTCTCAAGTTGAGTCCCATGTAGAACAAGTCAAGGGCTCGGGTCAAGTCCAGGTCGCGTATTCTAAGAGCAAGTCAAGTCACAAGGTCCGAGTCTCAAGTTGAGTCCCATGTAGAACAAGTCAACTGCTCGGGTCAAGTCACAAGTTTTAATTTCAAGTGAAAAAAAATGTTATACATGCAATGACTAGTTCAACCACAAATATTTGTCTATTTATTGAGGCGACCAGACAACTCTTTTCATTATTTTGTCTACAACATATTTTGATTAGCCTATGTAATTGTAAAATAAGGACCTTGTAGCTGTTTTAAAGGCATGAAATCTATGTGTATTTGTATTTATGAGGGATCCTCACTGCCAAGGCAGCAGCTACTCTTCCTGGGGTTTATTAAGGATCCCCATTAGCTCCTGTCAAGGCAGCAGCTACTCTTCCTGGGGTTTATTATGGATCCCCATTAGCTCCTGTCAAGGCAGCAGCTACTCTTCCTGGGGTTTATTATGGATCCCCATTAGTTCCTGCCAAGGCAGCAGCTACTATTCCTGGGGTTTATTAAGGATCCCCATTAGCTCCTGTCAAGGCAGCAGCTACTCTTCCTGGGGTTTATTATGGATCCCCATTAGTTCCTGCCAAGGCAGTAGCTACTCTTCCTGGGGTTTATTATGGATCCCCATTAGTTCCTGCCAAGGCAGCAGCTACTCTTCCTGGGGTTTATTAAGGATCCCCATTAGTTCCTGCCAAGGCAGCAGCTACTCTTCCTGGGGTTTATTATGGATCCCCATTAGTTCCTGCCAAGGCAGCAGCTACTCTTCCTGGGGTTTATTAAGGATCCCCATTAGTTCCTGCCAAGGCAGCAGCTACTCTTCCTGGGGTTTATTATGGATCCCCATTAGTTTCTGCCAAGGCAGCAGCTACTCTTCCTGGGGTCCAGCAAAATTAAGGCAGTTTATACCATTACAATACATTCACAGATTACACAACACACTCTGTGCCCTTAGGCCCCTACTCCACCACAGCCACATATCTACAGTACTAAATCCATCTGTATGTGTGTGTATAATACGTATATTATCATGTGTGTGTATGCATGTGTCTGTGCCTCTGTTTGTGTTGCTTATCTGTTTTTTTCAAAGTGTACTGCTTACATCAGTTACTTCATGTGGAATAGAGTTCCATGTAGTCATGGCTCTATGTAGTACTGTGTGCCTCCCATAGCCTGTTCTGGACTTGGGGACTGTGAAGAAACCTCTTGTGATATGTCTTGTGAGGTATGCATGGGTGTCTGAGCTTTGTGCCAGTAGTTTAGACAGACAGCTTGGTGCATTCAACATGTCAATACCTCTCATAAATACAAATTAAGTTACTTACATTGTGTTTTCCAATGCCCCTAGGATCATGTACACTTGAATCAGCATTATGACAAGTCATTTTCACGATGGTAGGGATTAACTGAGCTGGTCTTGGATCGTTGAACAGTCCTTGTTTCAACACAGCCTTGAAATGCGTGGACAGAGTCCAGGAGCCAAGATGATTTGGATGGACTCTGTCATTCCTGTAGAGTGTCTTCGGTTTCCAGTATGTGTCAAGGTTATCAATAAAAGTGACTCCAGCTGAGCTACAGTAGTCTTTTAGCCAGATGTGTAATGCCAGCAGTCTGCTGAATCTTTCACACCCGCGGCCCAACGATGGTACTGGACCTCAAATGAGTGAAGGCAAGGGAGGTTGATGTGCTCAAGAGTGTAGATTTATTTACAGGTCTTGGTGATCCAATGGTGAAAGCACCATATCATACAACATATACAAGTAGATTTAACAAATATACACACTGGCAATAGCCCAAAAGAACTAGCTCATGTCCCTCGCGTGGCTCAGTTGGTAGAGCATAGCACTTGCAATGCTAGGGTTGTGAGTTTGGTTCCCATGGGGGGCCAGTATGAGAAACGTATGCACTTGCCACTGTAAATTGCTCTGGATAAGAGTGTCTGCTAAATGACTCAAATGTAACCTGTCCTATATAAATGGACACCAGTAGAGGGCAAGACTGTTCACCCTCCCCTTGAGAAATCAAATATGTCTAACAGGAGCTCAAATGAGTATACCTGTCAAGGTTTTCTTCCGGTGAAGGAGAGGCGGACCAAAACGCAGGGTGGTTATTGTGATACATCTTTAATGAAGATGATAAATGAACAATATACAAAACAAGAAATGTGAAAAACCGAAAACAGCCCTATCTGGTGTAACAAACACAAAGATAGGAACAATCACCCACAAAACCCAACACCAAACAGGCTACCTAAATATGGCTCCCAATCAGAGACAATGACTAACACCTGCCTCTGATTGAGAACCATATCAGGCCCAAACACAGAAACAGACAAACAAGACATCCAACATAGAATGCCCACTCAGATCACACCCGGACCAAAGAAAACATAGAACATACAAAGCAAACTATGGTCAGGGTGTGACAGTACCCCCCCAAGGTGTGGACTCTGGCCGCAAAACCTGAACCTATTGGGGACGGTCTGGGTGGGTATCTGTCCGCAGTGGCGGCTCTGGTGCTGGACGTGGCCCCCACTTCACCATAGTCTTGGTCCGCCCCATTGTCCGCTTCCGTGGCCTCCTAACCACGGCGAATCTTCTAAATGAACCCACTGGACTGAGGGGCAGCTCGGGACAGAGGGGCAGTTCGGGACAGAGGGGCAGCTCGGGACAGAGGGGCAGCTCGGGACAGAGGGGCAGCTCGGTACTGGCTGAAGACTCTGGCAGATCCTGGGCGACTGGCGGCTCTGGCAGAACCTGGCTGACTGGCTGCTCTGGCAGATCCTGGCTGACTGGCGGCTCTGGCAGATCCTGGCTGACTGGCGACTGCCGGTGCCGCCAGTCAGCCAGGAGCCGCCAGTGCCGCCAGTCAGCCAGGAGCCGCCGGTGCCGCCAGTCAGCCAGGATCTGCCGGCACTGGCGGCTCCTGGCTGACTGGCGGCACCGGCGGCTCCTGGCAGACTGGCGGCACTGGCGGCTCCTTGCAGATTGGCGGCACTGGCGGCACTGGCGGCTCCTTGCAGACTGGCGGCACTGGGGGCTCCTTGCAGACTGGCGGCACTGGCGGCTCCTTGCAGACTGGCGGCACTGGGGGCTCCTTGCAGACTGGTGGCACTGGCGGCGCTGGGCAGACGGGTGGCTCAGGCGGCGCTGGGCAGACGGGCAACTCTGATGGCGCTGGGCAGACGGGCGACTCTGATGGCGCTGGGCAGACTAGCGACTCTGATGGCGCTGGGGAGACGGATAGCTCCGGCGACGCTGGAGAGGAAGGCTCTGGCAGCGCTGGACTGAGGAGCTCTGGCGCCTCTGGACTGAGGGGCGGGAGCTCTGGCAGCGCCGGACAGGCGGGAGACTCCGGCTGCGCTGGAGAGGAGGAAGGCTCTAGCAGCGCTGGACAGGCGGGACGCACTATAGGCCTGATGCGTAATGCCGGCACTGGTGGTACTGGGCCGAGGACACGCACCTCAGGGCGAGTGCGGAGAGCTGCCACCGGAGGGCTGATGCGTGGAGGTGATACTGGATAGACCGGACCGTGCAGGCGCACTGGAGCTCTTGAGCACCGAGCCTGCCCAACCTTACCTGGTTGAATGCTCTCGGTCGCCCTGCCAGTGCGGCGAGGTGGAATAGCCCGCACTGGGCTATGCAGGCGAACCGGGGACACCATGCGCAAGGCTGTTGCCATGTAAGCCGGCCCAAGGAGACGCACTGGAGACCAGATGCGTAGAGCCGGCTTCATGGCACTTGGCTCGATGCTCACTCTAGCCCGGCCGATACGCAGAGCTGGTATGTACCGCACCGGGCTATGCACCCGCACTGGGGACACCGTGCGCTCCACAGCATAACACGGTGCCTGCCCGGTCTCTCTCGCCCTCCGGTAAGCACAGGAAGTTGGCTCAGGTCTCCTACCTGGCTTCACCATACTTCCTGTGTGCCTCCCCCAATAAATTTTTGGGGCTTTCTCTCGGGCTTCCTTGCCAGCCGTGTTCGTTTCGCCAACCTCATTCTCCTGTAACCTTCCTCGCACTGCTCCATCGAATCCCAGGCGGGCTCCGGCACTCTCCCTGGGTCGACAGCCCACCTGTCTATCTCCTCCCAAGTTGTGTAGTCCAGATTCTGCTCCCATGTCCCGAAATCCTGACATCGCTGTTGCCGTTGCCCGTTACCACGCCGCTTGGTCCTGTTGTGGTGGGTGATTCTGTCAAGGTTTTCTTCCGGTGAAGGAGAGGCGGACCAAAACGCAGCGTGGTTATTGTGATACATCTTTAATGAAGATGATAAATGAACAATATACAAAACAAGAAATGTGAAAAACCGAAAACAGCCCTATCTGGTGTAACAAACACAAAGATAGGAACAATCACCCACAAAACCCGAAACAAAACAGGCTACCTAAATATGGCTCCCAATCAGAGACAATGACTAACACCTGCCTCTGATTGAGGACCATATCAGGCCCAAACACAGAAACAGACAAACAAGACATCCAACATAGAATGCCCACTCAGATCACACCTACATACCTATAATATAAGTACATGGCTGCCAAGAACATGCAATTACAACCAATAAACTGGTTCTACAAATTTAAAGCCAATTTCCACATGCATTGGAGCATTCATCTTAATCAGACTTAAAGGTATTTCAACACCATGCGTACATGGAACAGTAATTTTCTCTTATTCAACGTTGTTCTGACTCCAAAGCATGGAGGCGCAGGCCACGTTGCCTATAACTATGCATGCGCACCTGTTATGCACAACAAAAATGACAGACATAGGACACAGACACACAGAACTCCGACATAACCCGGGAAATATGAACAAAGGAAAACATACATTGAACAAAGGAAACCAAACAGAACTTCTACCTCATGAGTCTTGTGAACGTCCATGTGCACGATAAACATCACGCCCACTCAAAGCTATCACACCCTGATCTATTTCACCTGTCTTTGTGTCCCCCCTCCAGGTGTCGCCCATCGTCCCCGTTATCCCCAGTGTATTTATACCTGTGTTCTCTGTTTTTCTGTTTCCAATTCGTCTTGTCTCATAAAGCCTACCAGCGTTTTTCCCGTACTCCCGTTTTCTCTCTAGTCCCTGTTTTCTAGTTTTCCGAGTTTGACCATTCTGTCTGCCCTGACTCTGCCTGCCGTTCTGTACCTTGTGACACTGCCCTGGATTACTGACCTCTGCCTGCCCTGACCCTGAGCCTGCCTGACGTTCTGTATCTTTCGGACTCTGCTCTGGATTACTGACCTGTGCCTGCCCTTGACCTGTCGTTTGCCTGCCCCCTGTTTTTGTAATGACATTTTGTTACTTCAAACTGTCTGCATCTGGATTTTATACTGAGATCTGATGAAAGCAGAGTAAGAAATAGTTGGCTATAAAATGAACATTTATTGTAGGTCTATCAAACATAAACGATATGGGAATGGAATTATGAAACGCTAGCAATTATTGTAGTATTATATGGAATATACTGTAGATTTACCACACAGGGCCTATGCATTTTAATGTGTGAAAGCGACAGCAAACATTTCAACAAGAGTTTGGAGAGTGCAAATGAAGAGCCCCACCTATGGTGAGTCTTCGCCACAGTAATAATTCGTTTTAACAGTTAATATTCTTGGTCACACATGTGTTTTGGAGATGCATATTTATTATGGCAGTCCTCTCTCCCTACAATTTGACGTTTGCGTTGCACCCAATCCTATAGCTGTACAGCAAATGATCCATCTGTTCGCTAGCTCACCCATCCTGTGTTGATTGACAGTTTGCTGGTCCAATCTGCGACATTTTGTTTGCTTGTCGCAAGGGCGATGGTGCGGCTACTGTCTCTGGCTGCATGTAGCGTAATCCACATAGACTCTGTGCCACAAAATGAGTGACAAAACATTATAAAACCTGGCCAGATATTTTCAAGTTATCAGTCTCAAATCAAAGACGAGTCTTGAGTTTCCAAGTCCAAGTCAAGTCTGAAGTTATTTTATTTTCTTTCAAGTCGAGTCTCAAGTCATCAAATTTGTGACTCAATTCAGACTCAAGTCCAAGTCATGTGACTCGAGTCCACAACTCTGGTAAATAGATCAACTATTTCAAGTATTCTTTTCTATGCCATCCGATCCGGAGCAAAGTTTATTAACAGTAGAACAGACGACTTCTGTACGTATGAATACTGTAATTTCAGTTGACAATATTTCATTTGTAAACATAATGCATATTTTCATAACCTTTGCAGAATAAATTAATCACCTTTTCTGGCGATGATAGTTCATATTCCCAACAAATTACCATGCGCATCTCTCATTTATTTGGGCCTATTAGATAGGCTATTATTTCAAGTAATTTCCTCTATGAATAAGATTGGGAGTGTGGTTTTATAACATACAGTAGAATGCAAGTAGACAATGTTTCAGAATTCGCAGGTAGAGAAAAAGTCCATGCAAAACATTAGGTCCTAACAAACGATCAAAAGATCTGTTTGAGGCCTCCCGGGTGGCGCAGTGGGCTAGGGCACTGCATCTCAGTGCTAGCTGTGCTACCATAGACTCTGGGTTGGAGCCCAGGCTCTGTCGCAGCCGGCCGCGACCGGGAGGTCCATGGGGCAATAACGCCATCCGGGTTAGGGAGGGCTTGGCCGGTAGGGATACCCTTGTCTCATCGCGCACTAGCGACTCCTGTGGCAGGCCAGGCGCAGTGCGTGCTAACCAGGTCGACAGGGGCACGGTGTTTCCTCCAACACGTTGGTGCTGCTGTCTTCCAGGTTGGCTGTGTGCTGTGTTAAGTAGCAGTGCAGCTTGGTTGGGTTGTGTTTCTCTGTATGGGAGTTGTAGCAATGAGACAAGATAGTAACTACTAACATTCTGGCAAAGACATTTGATCAAGTTTGATCAAGTTTGAGATGCTATTTCCTTTAGAAACTGCCTCAGCCTAAATTCCAATACCTCCAAAGTATACATAAAATAAGGGCGTTATTGTCACCAATGAAAGTGAATGATGGGCATCTTTCAAGTGGAGTTATAATGCTCGTTCAGACGTGCACAGTTTCAGGACGGGTCTGATTTATAACGGGAAACATGCATGTATGGTGTGCGCCAAGTTTATAAAACTATATATTTTAGTACACTTATCAGAAATGACGCAGATATTTATTGTGAAATTCACACAACGATTATAAATGAGGCCCCTGGGCACTACTGGGTCGTGCTTTGTGAGTGAGTGAGTGAGTGAGTGAGTGAGTGAGTGAGTGAGTGAGTGAGTGAGTGAGTATGAATAGTCACTCTAGTCTCAATACTCATCCAGGTCTCCCTCTCCTCATAGTCTCATCATTCTGCGTTCAGTGTCATTTCTCACTGGAGTGTTAACAATGTACTCGCTTTGTCTGAGTTCCATTGCAGACACTGCATCAAACTTCATTGTTTGCCACTCCCTCCTCTTCCACTTTATCCCTCATTTTTCTCTCTGTCCATCTCCTCTGAGGAGCCTTGGAGGCCCCTCCACTGCACTCCTACGGTAGTGTGCTGTGAAGGAGACTCATTTAGCGACCTTGAGTAGAGCTTTGTATTGCTCCCAGTGTTATCTTCTACCTTAGTGGTGGGCTGTATAGCTAAGGTGCATTCCCCCTACAGTTCACTGCTACTGCTCCACACAGAGAGAGAGAGAGAAAGAGAGAGAGAGAATCACAAGGGACTAGGGCTAAACCAACCCCCTCCTTTTACATGGCCACTCATTTAAATTCAAATCCTCTTTGTCTCTCCCGTCCTCTCCCGCTCTCTTTGTGCTTTGATGCCGTTTGAAAGGAAACACAACACTCCCTCACATTAGAAGAGGTGTTCCAGTCTTTGAAGTCAGTGAAACTCGCCCCCTCGCCCTCTCTTTTTCTCCCCTCCTCCTTCCTTAGCGCCAAGCTAAAATGGTGAAATAGCGAGGTGCTCCCTGGGTTAGCTTCCCCAAGCGCAGCATGCCTAAGGTCAGCCTCTGTCAGAGCAAGCTTAGAGAGGAGCTCTCTGGCACAGAGCCTGGCTCACCCGACAATAATCCTCCCCTTGAACCCTTGGCCACGAGCTGCAACGCCGTTCTCAAGGGGAAAGGGGAGAGAGATGGAAAGGGGGGATGGAAAGCACAAAAACAAGGTAACAAAGGCCCAGAAATTAGCAGCTTAAGAGCTTAGCCGGCATTAGAGACACCTCATTTTCCAGTGAAACCACTGGGCTGCTCTAAACCGACAGAAGTTGAGCGGTGTGCCCTAAGAACAATGAGACTTTATTTCATTATTTATCTAGAGCTAGTTGACTCTTTATTTATTTATTTATTTGATCCATCATTCCCACTGTCTCCCAGTGCATTGAGATAAACAAGAAACGTTTAAGTAGGATACACCGCGAGTGTCTAGATTTTGACGACGTATCGACAAGGCTGCTGTCAAAACATTAAAGCGTGGCTTACAGACACGTTGCTTCAAACGTCTCTCGTTCCCGCTAATTATCTACTTCGGAACAAGCCGGACGATATCGCAAATGAGCAGCTATAACCTAGGGAGACCGTTTGTAGTTGATCAAACCAAGTTTGTCAGCTATCGAGTTCACAAAGAGCCTGTCATCGATTTCAGAAGAATTATTTTCAGGTAATCTATGGGAAAACACACATCCCAAATAGCCTCGATATTTCTCTCTTGTCTTATTCCCAAATGCTTCAACTTCCACATCAAGTTTTCACTCCTTTACTGAAGTCTCAAATAAAGGATGCAGTGAAAAGGTGAAAAATAGTTGAGGAGAGAAGCTGAAGCACAGAGCGCCAGGCCGAGAAGTGAGCACAACCCTGGAGACATGGAGTTACTGTAGAGAGATACAGTACAAGTCAAAAGTTTGGATGTTTCTTATTTTTACCGTTTTCTACATTGTAGAATAATAGCGAAGACATAAAATATATGAAATAACACATATGGAATCATCTAGTAACCAAAAAAAGTGTTAAACAAATCAAAATATACTTTATATTTGAGATTCGCCAAAGTAGCCACTCTTTGCCTTGATGACAGCTTTGCACACTCTTGGCATTCTCTCAACCAGCTAAATTGGGGATCCTGGGTGGCGCATTGCTCTAAGGCACTACTGGGTCGTGCTTTGTGTGAGTGAGTGAGTATGAGTCGTCACTCTAGTCTGAATACTCATCCAGGTCTCACTCTCCTCAGACCCGGGATCGATCCTGGGCTATATCACAACCGTATCACAACCGGCCGGGATCGGGAGTCTCATAGGGCGGTGCACAATTGGCCCAGCTTTGTTAGGCGATGGTTTGGCCGGGGTAGGCCGTCACTGTAAATAAGAATTTGACTAACCTATAAAGGTCAAATAAATAAAATTGTAAAAAGTAACCTGGAATGCA
Source organism: Oncorhynchus nerka (assembly GCF_034236695.1). Taxonomy (NCBI): domain Eukaryota; kingdom Metazoa; phylum Chordata; class Actinopteri; order Salmoniformes; family Salmonidae; genus Oncorhynchus; species Oncorhynchus nerka. Next base: position 60,632,844 of record NC_088399.1, read on the forward strand.
TTGCAATTAACAGGTGTGTCTTAAGTTATTTTGTGGAATTTATTTCCTTAATATGTTTGAGCCAATCAGTTGTATTGTGACAAGGTAGGGGTGGTGTACAGAAGATAGCCTTATTTGGTAAAATACCAACTTCATATTATGGCAGGAACAGCACAAATAAGCAAAGAGAAACGACAGTCCATCATTACTTTAAGACAGGTCAGGACAGGTCAGTCAATGTGGAACATTTCAAGAACTTTGTGCAGTCGCAAAAACCATCAAGCGCTATGATGAAACAGGCTCTCATGAGGACCGCCACATGAGAGTTATCTCTGCTATTATCTCTGCTGCAGAGGATAAGTTGCTTAGAGATACAAGCCTCAGAAATTGCAGCCCAAATAAATTCTACACAGAGTTCAAGTAACAGACACACCTCAACATCAACTGTTCAGAGGAGACTGCGTGAATCAGGCCTTCATGGTCAAATTGCTACAAAGAAACCACTACTAAATGACACCAATAAGAAGAAGAGACTTGCTTGGGCCAAGAAACAATAGCAATGGACATTAGACTGGTGGAAGTCTGTCCTTTGGCCTGATGAGTCCAAATTGGAGATTATTGGTTCCAACCGCTGTGATATCCACATGTGTGGTTCCCACCGTGAAGCATGGAGGATAAGGTGTGATGGTGTGGGGATGCTTTGCTGGTGACATTGTCATTGATTTATTTAGAATTCAAGGGACACTTAACCAGCATGGCTGCCACAGCATTCTGCAGTGATACGCCATCCCATCTGGTTTACACCTAGTAGGACTATCATTTTGGTTTTTTCAACAGGACTATGATCCAACACACCTCCAGGATGTGGAAGGACAATTTGACCACGAAGTAGAGTGATGGAGTACTGCATCAGATGACCTGGCCTCCACAATCACCCAACCTCAACCCAATTGAGATGGTTTGGGATGAGTTGGACTGCAGAGTGAAGGAAAAGCAGCCAACAATTTCTCAGCTTATGTGGGAACTCCTTAAAGAATGTTGGAAAATAATTCCAGGTGAAGCTGGTTGAGAGAATACCAAGAGTGTACAAAGCTGTCATCAAGGCAAAGGGTGGCTACTTTGAAGAATCTCAAACATAAAATATAGTTTGATTTGTTTAACACTTTTTTTGGTTACTACATGATTCCATATGTGTTATTTTGTAGTTTTGTAGCCTTCACTATTATTCTACAATGTAGAAATTAGTTTTAAAAAAATAAAGAAAAACCCTTGAATGAGTAGGTGCTCTAAAACGTTTGACTGGTACTGTAGATCGGTGAAACGAAGGGCAAAGAAAGTCAACACAACACAGAAACCCTTCGCTGTTCTCTTTGCCTTCTCAGCGACTCAGAGTGACTTTGGTGAAAGGGAGAGTGGGGAGAGTAAACAGTGAAGTCAAGGGAGGAGAGAGACAAAAGGAGGGAGGAAAGCGGTTCCAAAGACATTCAAAATGGCCTCTATGTATGCTTTCTCAGAGAGGGCTTAGGCAGTTCTCTTTCTCTTCCTTTTTATTATTTTTGCTGCTCACGAACATTCAGTAACCTCCCCCTCTTTGCCTTCTGCTCATTCAACGCCATTCAGCCTGGAATGATACGGTAGCAGGGATTAAGACCAAATAAAACTGCCAGAGGCTTAGCCACAGCATCCCTTGTACTCCCCGGTCCACTTCTCTTCTGTTGCTAAATTTTTTTTTTTTAAACATTGTTTATGGTGAGACATGAGAGGGATGGAGGGAAGGAGACAGGGATAGAGGGATGTCCAGACACTGAGTCATGCTTCCTTTAGTGCTGATTAGTCTCAGTGGAAGTCATTGAAAGGTAAATGCTAAAGGTAACCGTAAAAGTTGAGGAAAGAGTTTAAGCTGCATAGAGATGGACATCATCAGGAAACCTTAACTGAACCTCATATGTGCCACCTAGAGACCCACAACTCCGTTCCAAAGAGATGGGCATCTGCACACAAATATAGTACAAGCCAATCGGAGAGAATCACGGCTGTGTTCCCTTGTCCTGCTGACAGCCTCATCCGTCCCCAACAGCCGTACAACTGACTTCCACCAACCTCTCCAACAAACTACAACAACATCTTTGATGTTTGACCTTGTGCGGGATCCAACCCATCCCCCTGCTAAAGGCTTTGTGACAGTGAAAGTCTTGGGTTGACAAGTCTTTAGCTGTGTCAGTACTCAGCCCCAGTTATGTTTTCATCAGGCCCTGTCAGATGTGTTGCTAATCCCGTGGAATGAGTGTAACGGATGGAACAGAGGGTGCGATGTAGTGGATAGCATACTACTTTTGCAAATCTACCGACAGCTAATCCCGTTTCTCTGACAAATTGGGCGCATGGGAGAATGAGTTGTGTGACAACTGCTTGCATTGCTTGCGTGTGGGTGTGTGCATGAATTATCTCTGTGTGTGTGTGTGTGTGTGTGTGTGTGTGTGTGCGTGCGAGAAAGTTTTCACTAGCATTTCCAGTTGGCAGCACATATTAACACCATATATGCTTTCCCTGACAGTTTAACATACACTGATTATACCAAACATTATGAACACTTTCCTAATATTGAGTTGTACCCCCCCCAACAATGACAACAACACATCTGGGGACCCCTCAGGGGTGCGTGCTCAGTACCCTCCTGTACTCCCTGTTCACCCATGACTGCATGGCCAAGCACGACTCCAACTCCATCATTAAGTTTGCAGACGACACAACAGTGGTAGGCCTGATCACCAACAATGATGAGACAGCCTATAGGGAGGAGGGAGGAGACCTGGCAGTGTGGTGCTAGGATAACAACCTCTCCCTCAATGTGATCAAGACAAAGGAGATGATTGTGGATTACAGGAAAAGGAGGACCGAGCACGCCCCTATTCTCATTGACAGGGCTGTAGTGGAGCAGGTTGAAAGCTTCAAGTTTCTTGGTGTGCACATCACCAACAATGGTCCAAACACACCAAGACAGTCGTGAAGAGGGCACGACCATGCCTCCTCAGGAGACTGAAAAGATTTGGCATGGGTCCTCAGATCCTCACAAAGTTCTACAGCTGCACCATCGAGAGCATCCTGGTTGCATCACCGCCTGGTATGGCAACTACTCGGCCTCTGATCGCAAGGCACTACAAAGGGGAGTGTTTACGGCCCAGTACATCACTTTGGCCAAGCTTCCTGCCACTCAGGACCTCTATACTAGGTAGTCAGAAGAAGGCCCAACAAATTGCCAAAGACTCCAGCCACCCTAGTCATAGACTGTTCTCTCTGCTACCGCACAGCAAGCGGTACCGGAGCACCAAGTCTAGGTCCAAAAGGCTTCTTAACAGCTTCTACCCACAAGCCAAAAGGCTCCTGAACTATCACATTTAGGTAAGACCCAGATGCAGACAGTGTAGAAGTAACAAGAGTTTTTTACGACCACAGGGGCAGGCAAATGACAGGTCAAGGCAGGCAGGGGTCAATAATCCAGAAAGGGTGTAAAGGGTCCAGAATGGCACGCAGTCTCAGGGTCAGGGCAGGCAGGGGTCAATAATCCAGAACGGTGGGGTAAGGTACAGAACGGCAGGCATTCTCAGGGCAGGCAGAACGGTCAAAACCGGGAAGGACTCGAAAACAGGAGCAGGAAACTGGCAGGAGCAGGGGAACAAACGCTGGTAGGTTTTACGAACGAAACGAACTGGCAACAGACAGAGAACACAGGTAAAAATACACAGGGAATAATGGGGAAGATGGGTGACACCTGGAGGGGGATGGAGACAATCACAAAGACAGGTGAAACAGATTAGGGTGTGACATGAACCGTTAATAAAATGGCTACCTGGACTATTTGCATTGCCCCCCCCCCCCCCACACCATTTTTTCACTGCTGCTACTCTCTGGTCATTACCCATGCATAGTCACTTTACCTCTACCTACATGTACATATTACCTAAATGACCTCGACTAACCGGTGCCCCCACACATTTACTCTGTACCTGTATCCCCTGTATATATACTCGCTACTGTTATTTATTTTTATTTTTGTATTACTTCAGTTTATTTTAGTAAATACTTTAACACTTCATTTTTTAACTGCATTGTTGATTAAGGGCTTATAAGAAAGCATTTCACTGTAAGGTCTACACCCGTTGTATTTGGTGCATGTCACAAATAGCATTTGATTTGATTTTTGTTTATTTGATAATCATAGTCTATTCCCCTTCCTGCAGTCAAATGACCAAATCACCCTCTAGTGGCCTCATGGGTGGAATGTTATTCATATTTTTCATAATGAATAAACATTGCCGAAAATCCAGTGTTTCTGTGTCAGACATTCTTTGCTATTATAAACTATAATAAACTCCCTTAATTAGGAGGAGCATAGTTAATTAAATCCCGTGCTCGACTAAATCAGAGGGAATCTTTGCCAGGGATCGCTGCTGACTCCTTGCTGAACTCCCCCCAGCCTTGCCCCAGTGAACCCAGCTCTTAATCAATCAATCAATCAAATGTATTTATAAAGCCCCTCTTACAGCAGCTGATGTCACAAAGTGCTGTACAGACACCCAGCCTAAAACCCCAAACAGCAAGCAATGCAGATGTAGAAGCACGGTGGCTAGGAAAATCTCCCTAGAAAGGCAGGAACCTAGGAAGAAACCTAGAGAGGAACCAGGCTATGAGGGGTGGACAATCCTCTTCTGGCTGTGCCGGGTGGAGTTTATAACATAACATGGCCAAGATGTTCAGCAGGGTCAAATAATAATAATCACAGTGGTTGTAGAGGGTGCAACAGGTCAGCACCTCAGGAGTAAATGTCAGTTGGCTTTCATCTCATATGTATCTGTACTCGATACCATCTACTGTATGCTGCTCTGTACCATCCTGATCATTCACTGTGTATAAGACAGTAGTTTTATCACTGCATACGGAACTAGAAGCACAAGCATTTCGCTACACTCGCTCCTGATTTGATTTGATTTGAAAGTGCTGTACAGACACCCAGCCTAAAACCCCAAACAGCAAGCAATGCAGATGTAGAAGCACGGTGGCTAGGAAAATCTCCCTAGAAAGGCAGGAACCTGAAGGGGTGGACAATCCTCTTCTGGCTCTCTAGAGAGTTGTAAACAGCTGGTCTGGGACAAGGTAGAACGTCCGGTGAACAGGTCAGGGTTCCATAGCCACAGGCAGAATAGTTGAAACTGGAACAGCAACACGACCAGGTGGACTGGGGACCACAAGGAGTCATCAGGCCAGGTAGTCCTGAGGCATGGTCCTAGGGCTGAGAGAGAGAGAGAGAGAGAGAGAGAGAGAGAGAGAGAGAGAGAGAATTAAATTCACACTGGATAAGACAGGAGAAATACTCCTGGAAGAGCACCAGTAAGCCAGTGACTCAGCCCCTGTAATAGAGTTTGAGGCAGAGAATCCCAGTGGACAGAGGGGAACCGGCCAGGCAGAGACAGCAAGGGTGGTTCGTTGCTCCAGTGCCATTCCGTTCACCTTCACACTCCTGGGCCAGACTACACTCAATCATAGGACCTACTGAAGAGATGAGTCTTCAATAAAGACTTAAGTCTGCGTTTCTTACAAGGATAGGCAGACCATTCCATAAAAATGTATCTCTATAGGAGAAAGCCCTGCCTCCAGCTGTTTGCTTACAGATTCTAGGGACAGTAAGGAGGCCTGCGTTTTGTGAACATAGCGTACGTGTAGGTATGTACGGCAGGACCAAATCAGAAAGATAGGTAGGAGCAAGCCCATGTAATGCTTTGTAGGTTAGCAGTATAACCTTGAAATCAGCCCTTGCCTTAACAGGAAGCCAGTGTAGAGAGACTAGCACTGGAGTAATATGATCACATTTTTTGGTTTTAGTCAAGATTTTAGCAGCCGTGTTTAGCAGTAACTGAAGTTTATTTAGTGTTTTATCCAGGTTGCCGGAAAGTAGCGCATTGCAGTAGTCTAACCTAGAAGTGACAAAAGCATGGATACATTTTTCTGCATAATTTTTGGCCAGAATGTTTCTGATTTTTGCAATGTTACGTAGATGGAAAAAAGCTGTCCTTGAAACAGTCTTGATATGTTCGTCAAAAGAGAGATCAGGGTCCAGAGTACCGCCGAGGTCCTTCTCAGTTTTATTTGAGACGACTGTACAAACATCAAGATTAAATTTCAGATTCAACAGAAGATCTCTTTTGTTTCTTGGGACCTAGAACTAGCATCTCTGTTTTGTCCGAGTTTAAAAGTAGAACATTTGCCGCCATCCACTTCCTTATGTCTGAAACACAGGCTTCCAACAAATTCTTATTTACAATGACGGCCTACCGGGGAACAGTGGGTTAACTGCCTTGTTCAGGGGCAGAACGACATATTTTTACCTTGTCAGTTAGGGGTTTTGATTCAGCGACCTTCGGGTAATAGCACAATGCTCTAACCACTAGGATAACTGTCAGAGGACAAACCATCTACAGAGACAAACTGATATATTTCCAACAGATAATATCTAAACCAGGCCAGAACTTATCCATGTAGACCAATTTGGGTTTCCAATCTCTCCAAGAGACTGTGGTGATCGATGGTTTCTAAAACAGCACTAAAGTCTAGGAATGTAACGGATGTGAAACGGCTTAGTTAGCGGTGGTGTGCGCTAAATAGCGTTTCAATTGGTGACGTCACTTGCTCTGAGACCTTGAAGTAGTAGTTCCCCTTACTCTGCAAGGGCCGTAGCTTTTGTGGAGCGATGGGTAACGATGCTTCGTGGGTGACTGTTGTTGATGTGTGCAGAGGGTCCCTGGTTCGTGCCCGGGTATGGGCGAGGGGACGGTCTAAATTTATACTGTTACAGGAGCACGAGGACAGATGCAGAGCCTCGTTCTGACGCCATTAAAAGTTTTTTTACCACCTTCACAAGTGCAGTCTAAGTGCTATGATGGGGTCTAAAACCTGACTGAAGCGTTTTGTAGACATTGTTTGTCTTCAGGAAGGCAGCGAGTTTTTTCCCACATTTTTGAGAGGAATGGGAGATTCGATATAGGCCGATTAGTTTTTATATTTTCTCGGTCAAGGTTTGGCTTTTTCAAGAGAGGCTTTATTACTGCCACTTTTAGTGAGTTTGGTACATATCTGATGGATAGAGAGCCATTTATTATGTTCAACGTAGGAGGGCCAACAGGAAGCTCTTTCAGTAGTTTAGTTGGAATAGGGTCCAGTATGCAGCTTGAAGGTTTAGAGGCCATGATTATGAAATGACCACCCCTCATCACTGTCAAACGCTCCCTAAAACACTTCAGCGAGCAGGCCTTTCTAATCGACCTGGCCGGGGTATCCTGGAATGATATTGACCTCATCCCGTCAGTAGACGATGCCTGGTTATTCTTTAAAACTGTCTTCCTCACCATCTTAAATAAGCATGCTCCATTCAAAAAATTTAGAAACGGGACCAGATATAGCCCTCGGTTCACCCCAGACCTGACTGCCCTTGACCAGCACAAAAACATCCTGTGGTGTACTGTGGCAGGTAGCCTAGTGGTTGGAGCATTGGACTAGTAGCCACAAGGTTTCACGATCAAATCATCGAGCTGATAAGGTACATATCTGTCTTTCTGTCCATTAACAAGGCAGTTAACCCACTGTTCCTAGGCTGTCATTGAAAATAATAATTTGTCCTTAACTGACTTGCCTAGTTAAACTAAAATGAAATTAGCATTGAATAGCCCCTGTGATATGTAACTTTTCAGGGAAGATAGGAACCAATATACACAGGCAGTTAGGAAAGCAAAGGCTAGCTTTTTCAAACAAATGTGCATCCTGTAGCACAAACTCAAAAACGTTCTGGGACACTGTAAAGTCCATAGAGAATAAGAGCACCTCCTCCCAGCTGCCCACTGCACTGAGGCTAGGAAACACTGTCACCACCGATAAATCCACTATAATTGAGAATTTCAATAAGCATTTTTCAACGGCTGACCATGCCTTGCTCCTGGCTACTCCAACCCTGGCCAACAGCTCCGCCCCCCACAGCTACTCGCCCAAGCCTCCCCCATTTCTCCCTCACCCAAATCCAGATAGCTGATGTTCTGATAGAGCTGCCTGTTCAACCTCTCTTTCGTATCGTCTGAGATTCCCAAAGATTGGAAATCTGCCGCGATCATCCCCCTCTTCAAAGGGGGAGACACTAACTGCTACAGACCTATATCTATCCTACCCTGCCTTTCTAAGGTCTTCGAAAGCCAAGTTAACAAACAGATTACCGACCATTTCGAATCCCACCGTACCTTCTCCGCTATGCAATCTGGTTTCAGAGCTGGTCATGGGTGCACCTCAGCCACGCTCAAGGTCCTAAACGATATCATAACCGCCATCGATAAGAGACATTACTGTGCAGCCGTATTCATCAACCTGGCCAAGGCTTTCGACTCTGTCAATCACCACATTCTTATCGGCAGACTAAACAGCTGTGGTTTCTCAAATGACTGCCTCGCCTGGTTCACCAACTACTTCTCTGATAGAGTTGAGTGTGTCAAATCGGAGGGCCTGTTGTCTGGACCTCTGGCAGTCGCTATGGGGGTTGAATTCTTGGGCCGACTATCTTCTCTGTATAAATCATCACAAGTCTCTGCTAGGTAAAACCCCGCCTTACCTCAGCTCACTGGTCAACATAGCAGCACCCACCCGTAGCATGCGCTCCAGCAGGTATATTTCACTGGTCACCCCTAAATCCAATTCCTCTTTGGCCGCCTTTCCTTCAATTTCTCTGCTGCACATGATTGGAACGAACTGCAAACTGTATTTATTTATTTATTTATTTATCTTGCTCCTTTGCACCCCAGTATCTCTAGTGCAAGTAGATTTAGTAAATTCATCTTCTGCACATCAATCACTCCAGTGTTTAATTGGTATATTGAAATTACTTCGCCACCATGGCCTATTTATTGCCTTACCTCCCTTATCTTACCTCATTTGCACACACTGTATATAGACTTTCTTTTTTTCTATTGTGTTATTGACTGTACGCTTGTTTATTCCATGTGTAACTCTGTTGTTGTTTGTTTGTGTCGCACTGCTTTGCTTTATCTTGGCCAGGTCGCAGTTGTAAAGGAAAACTTGTTCTCAACTAGTTCACCTGGTAGTATTAAAAAACTTGAGTGTCTCCCTTGATCCTAGGTCTTGGCAGTGTTGTGCAGACTCAGGACAACTGAGCTTTGGAGTAATATGCAGATTTAAAGAGTCCGTCATTTGTTTTCTAATGATCATGATCTTTTCGTCAAAAAATGTGTTTGTGGTTAACTGATGTTTGTACTCTGATGTCCTGGCGTAGGGAGTCTGGAAGGGCTTTTGATGATCCTTGGTTGGGGTCTGAGCAGATTATTTGTTGCGATTGCAAACGTAATAAAATGGTGGAAAAACATTAAGATCCACAACATTTATTCCACGGGACAAAACTAGGTCCAGAGTATGACTGTGGAAGTGAGTAGTTCCGGAGACATGTTGGACATAACCCACTGAGTCGATGATGGCTCCAAAAGCCTTTTGGAGTGGGCCTGTGGACTTTTCCATGTGAATATTAAAGTCACCAAAAATTTGAATATTATCTGCCATGACTACAAGGTCCGATAGGAATTCAGGGAACTCGGTGAGGCCCAGGAGGCCTGTAAACAGTAGCTATAAAAAGTTATTGAGTAGGCTGCATAGATTTCATGACTAAAAGCTCAAAAGGTAACGCAGTCCTTTTTTTTTTGTAAATTGACATTTGCAATCGTAAATGTTAGCAACACCTCCGCCTTTGTGGGATGCGCAGGGGATATGGTCACTAGTGTAACCAGGAGGTGAGGCCTCATTTAACACAGTCAATTCATCAGGCTTAAGCCATGTTTCAGTCAGGCCAATCACATCAAGATTATGATCATTGACTATATCTGCCTTGGAAGTAAGGGATCTTTAAGTAGCCCTATTTTGAGATGTGAGATATCACAATCTCTTTCAATAATGACAGGAATGGAGGAGGTCTTTATTGAGATTGCTAAGGCGAACACCGCCATGTTTAGTTTTGCCCAACCTAGATTGAGGCACAGACACAGTCTCAATGGGGATAGTTGAGCTGACTAGACTAACTGTGCTAGTGGCAGACTCCACTAAGCTGGCAGGCAGGCTAACAGTCAGCTGCCTGGCCTGTACCCGATCTTATTGTGGAGCTAGGGGAGTTAGAGCCCTGTCTACATATGTTCGTAGATAAGATGATAGCACCCCTCCAGCTAGGATGGAGTCCGTCACTCCTCAGAAGGACAGGCTTGGTCCTGTTTGTGGGTGAGTCCCAGAAAGAGGGCCAATTATCTCCAAATTCTATATTTTGTGAGGGGCAGAAAACCGTTTTCAACCAGCGATTGAGTTGTGAGACTCTGCTGTCGAGCTCATCACTCCCCCTAACTGGGAGGGGGCCGGAGATAATCACTCGATGCCAACACATCTTTCTAGCTGATTTACACGCTGAAGCTATGTTGCACTTGGTAACCCATGACTGTTTCATCCTAACATCGTTGGTGCCGATGTGGATAACAATATCCCTATACTCTCTACACTCGCCAGTTTTAGCTTTAGCCAGCACCATCTTCAGATTAGCCTTAACGCCGGTAGCCCTGCCCCCTGGTAAACAGTGTGTGATCGCTGGATGATTCATTTTAAGTCTAATACTATGGGTAATGGAGTCGCCAATGACTAGGGTTTTCAACTTGTCAGAGCTAATGGTGGGAGGCCTCTGCGTCTCAGACCCCATAACGGGAGGAGGAGAGACCAGAGAAGGCTTTGGCCTCTGACTCTGACCCGTTGCCGGTTGAAAGTTTCTGTCGGCTGAATGAGCGACACCGGTTGAGCATTCCTACAGCATTTCCCTCCAGAAGCCATGAGAAAATTGTCTGGCTGCGGCGACTCCGCGAGGAGATTTATACTACTATCTGTACTTACTGGTGGTACAGACGCTGCTTCATCCTTTCCTACACTTAAATTACGCTTGCCTAACGATTGCGTCTGAAGCTGCGCTTGCAGCACAGCTATCCTCACCATAAGGCGATCGTTCTCCTGTATATTATGAGTACAGTGACTGCAATTAGAAGGCATAATGTTAATGTTACTACTTAGCTTCAGCTGAAGGAGGTCCTGACAAACCACTTCCAGATAAAGTGTCGGGTTGAAAAAGTTGAATGAAAAAAGTTGAGCGAGGGGGAAAAAATATACACTGCTCAAAAATATAAAGGGAACACTTAAACAACACAATGTAACTCCAAGTCAATCACACTTCTGTGAAATCAAACTGTCCACATAGGAAGCAACACTGATTGACAATAAATTGCACCTGCTGTTGTGCAAATGGAATAGACAACAGGTGGAAATTATAGGCAATTAGCAAGACACCCCCAATAAAGGAGTGGTTCTGCAGGTGGGGACCACAGACCACTTCTCAGTTCCTATGCTTCCTGGCTGATGTTTTGGTCACTTTTGAATGCTGGCGGTGCTTTCACTCTAGTGGTAGCATGAGACGGAGTCTACAACCCACACAAGTGGCTCAGGTAGTGCAGCTCATCCAGGATGACACATCAATGCGAGCTGTGGCAAGAAGGTTTGCTGTGTTTGTCAGCGTAGTGTCCAGAGTATGGAGGCGCTACCAGGAGACAGGCCAGTACATCAGGAGACATGGAGGAGGCCGTAGGAGGGCAACAACCCAGCAGCAGGACCGCTACCTCCGCCTTTGTGCAAGGAGGAGCAGGAGGAGCACTGCCAGAGCCCTGCAAAATGACCTCCAGCAGGCCACAAATGTGCATGTGTCTGCTCAAACGGTCAGAAACAGACTCCATGAGGGTGGTATGAGGACCCGACATCCACAGGGGGGGTTGTGCTTACAGCCCAACACCGTGCAGGACGTTTTTCATTTGCCAGAGAACACCAAGATTGGCAAATTCGCCACTGGCGCCCTGTGCTCTTCACAGATGAAAGCAGGTTCACACTGAGCACATGTGACAGACGTGACAGTCTGGAGATGCCGTGGAGAACGTTCTGCTGCCTGCAACATCCTCCAGCATGACCGGTTTGGCGGTGGGTCAGTCATGGTGTGGGGTGGCATTTCTTTGGGGGGCCGCACAGCCCTCCATGTGCTCGCCAGAGGTAGCCTGACTGCCATTAGGTACCGAGATGAGATCCTCAGACCCCTTTTGAGACCATATGCTGGTGCGGTTGGCCCTGGGTTTCTCCTAATGCAAGACAATGCTAGACCTCATGTAGCTGGAGTGTGTCAGCAGTTCCTGCAAGAGGAAGGCATTGATGCTATGCACTGGCCCGCCCGTTCCCCAGACCTGAATCCAGTTGAGCACATCTGAGACATCATGTCTCGCTCCATGCACCAATGTTGCACCACAGACTGTCCAGGAGTTGGCGGATGCTTTAGTCCAGGTCTGGGAGGAGATCCCTCAGGAGACCATCCGCCACCTCATCAGGAGCATGCCCAGGCATTGTAGGGAGGTCATACAGGCACGTGGAGGCCACACACACTACTGGGCCTCATTTTGACTTGTTTTAAGGACAGTACATCAAAGTTGGATCAGCCTGTAGTGTGGTTTTCCACTTTAATTTTGAGTGTGACTCCAAATCCAGACCTCCATGGGTTGATACATTTGATTTCCATTGTAAATTTTTGTGTTATTTTGTTGTCAGCACATTCAACTATGTAAAGAAAAAAGTATTTAATAAGAATATTTCATTCATTCAGATCTAGGATGTGTTATTTTAGTGTTCCCTTTATTTTTTTGAGCAGTGTATATAAAACGATAATTAAAAACTAAAAAACGTAAAGTTGGCAGGTAGCAAAGTAAGGTTTGCTACCTGCAAACAAACAGCACAGCAGCACATAAACAAGTCTACAAGTTGTGACCGGAAATGACGTCAGATCAGTCCTTGCAAAAACAGTTCTCCCACATCAGTCCTCCCAGTTAGTCACCGCCAAGGTGCCTCCCAGTCTGCCAACCAGCAAACCCCAAAGAAAAGACAGACTTCCATGTTCCATCTCAATACCCTCAGGTTGTGACCGTCCCAGTTCCTGCATCATACACTTTCCTTGTATCCTTATACAGTGCATTCGGAAAGTATTCAGACCCCTTGACTTTTTCCACATCTTGTTAGCAGGTAGGTGTGTGTGTGTGTGCGTGCGTGTGTGTGTGTGTGTGTGTGTGTGTGTGTGTGTGTGTGTGTGTGTGTGTGTGTGCGTGTGTGCGTGTGTGCGTGTGTGTGTGTGCGTGTGTGCGTGTGTGTGTGTGTGTGTGTGTGTGTGTGCGCGTGTGTGCGTGTGTGTGTGTGTGTGTGTGTGTGTGTGTGTGTGTGTGTGTGTGTGTGTGTGTGTGTGTGTGTGTGTGTGTGTGTGTGTGTGCGTGTGTGCGTGTGTGCGTGTGTGCGTGTGTGTGTGTGTGTGTGTGTGTGTGTGTGTGTGTGTGTGCGCTGCGTGCGTGTGGGATGTTTTTTGTAATTTTTTTATAATATGTTTATTATTTTACAATAAAAACGTAGGCTAATATGATTAGCATGAGGTTGTAAATAAATACAAATCTTGCACCTGGGCTAGCTAGAATAATACATTATGGCCTTTCTCTTGCATTTCAAACATGATGGTACAAAAGTGTTTCCTTTCAAATGGTATCAATAATATGCATATCTTTGCTTCAGGTCCTGAGCTACAGGCAGTTAGATTTGGGTATGTCATTTTAGGCAAAAATTGAACAAATGGTTCTGATCTTTAAGAGGGTAACTTTTAAGTTTACAGCAATATTCTAAGATTGATGAAAAACAATTGAATCAATCTACACACAATACCCTATAATGACAAAGCAAAAACAGGTTTTAGACAACAACAAAAATATCACATTTACATAAGTATTCAGACCCTTTACTCAGTACTTTGTTGAAGCACCTATTGCAGTGATTACAGCCTTGAGTCTTCTTTGGTATGACGCTACAAGCTTGGCACACCTGTATTTGGGGAGTTTCTCCCCTTCTTCTCCTCAGATCCTCTCAAGCTCTGTCAGGTTGGGTGGGGAGCGTCGCCACTCTGTCAGGTCTCTCCAGAGATGTTCGATCGGGTTCATGTCAGGCCTCTGGCTGGGCAACTCAAGGACATTCAGAGACTTGTCCCGAAGCCACACCTGTGTTGTCTTGGCTGTGTGTTTAGGGTCGTTGTCCTGTTGGAAGGTGAACTTTCACCCTAGTCTGAGGTGCTGAGAGGTCTGGAGCAGGTTTTCATCAAGGATCTCTCTGTACCTTGCGCTGTTCATCTTTCCCTTGAGTTCTGTCAGACTGACCATCAGGTTCTTGGTCACCTCCCTGAGCAAGGCCCTTCTCCCCCAATTGCTCAGTTTCAGGAAGGGTCTTTGTGGTTCCAAACTTCTTCCATTTAAGAATGATGCAGGCCACTGTGTTCTTGGGGACCTTCAATTCTGCAGACATATTTTGGTATGCTTCCCCAGATCTGTGCCTCGACGGTCACACCCTGACTATAGAGAGCCCTGGTTTCTCTATGGTGTAGTAGGTCAGGGTGTGACTAGGGGGTATTCTAGTTCATAATTTCTATGTTGTGTTCTAGTTTATATTTTCTATGTTGGTGTTTTGTATGATTCCCAATCATATTTAAGTAGATATTTCTCCCACCTGTGTGTGTGGGATATTATTTTGTGTTTGTGCCTGTGCGCCACGTAGTCACGTTTCGTTGTTCATTTATTGCTTTTGCTTTAAGTTTCACTCTTGAAATAAATATGTGGAACTCAACCTCCGCTGCGCCTTGGCCCCGTTCTTACGACAACTGTGACAACAATCCTGTCTCGGAGCTCTACGGACAATTCCTTCGACCACATGGCTTGGTTTTTGCTCTGATATGCACGGTCAACTGTGGGACCTTATATTGACAGGTGTGTGCCTTTCCAAATCATGTCCAATCAATTGTATTTATCATAAGTGGACTCTAAATAAAGTTGTAGAAACATCTCAAGGACGATCAATGGAAACAGGATGCACCTGAGCTTAATTTCAAGTCTCATAGTAAAGGGTCTGAATACTTATATAATTTGCACAACATTTTTTTAAACTGTTTTAGCTTTGTCATTATGGGCTATTGAGTGTAGACTGATGAGGGAACATAACGTAATGTGGAAAAAGTCGAGGTCTGAATACTTTCCGAATGCACTGTATCATAATTGAGGTATCTTCAGTCACTTTTTAAAATAAACCGAGGATTAGCCAGTGAAAACTGCCCAAGTGTCTTTAAACAGCATTGCAAATGATTCTGTCTCAAAGGATATCACTAGAGTTAAGAGTCGGGTGACTCAGAACGAGGAGATGGAGTTTAAAATAAGTTAAAAGTGTTCAGAGAATGTTGGAATTCTCCCAGAGGGGCAAAGCGGGCAGTGTTTTGCAGTCGTGTCTCTCTACAAAACACACTGCTCGACCACACAGCAAAACAGAGACGTGGGAGAGAGTGCGGGATGGAGCTTTAAAATATACAGGAGATTGAATTGATTAAATGCTGAAAAGTGCAAGTAATTCTTCCATCTCTGGGAACACACACTGCACTCCCTCCATTATTCATGGCCCTGCATTTCTCTTCTCTCTCTCTCTCTCTCTCTCTCTCTCTCTCTCTCTCTCTCTCTATCCCCCTCTCTCTTTCTCCTTTTTCCCCTTCCTTCCCTCAGTCTTGCAGTTGGCTGTTGACAAGCGGTGACGAATTGCGTGCAGTTTGGAACCTGCATTTTTTTCTGTCATTATTCAATTACAGCATCCAACAGAAATCAAGCATTTGGCAGTTATTGTACATCTGCTCTTGCGTTGTGATTATTCGACAAATACAGCTCTGAACAAATACTCTTTACTATGCATTCTGTATGTCCCTCCTCACTCATCCTAGGCCTGAAATAGACTTCAAATCAAATCAGATTGTATTTGTCACAAGCGCTGAATACAACAGGTGTAGATCTTACCATGAAATTCTTACTTACAAGCCCTTAACCAACCATGCAGTTCAAGCAAATAAAGTTAGGAAAATATTTACTAAATAAACTAAAGTAAAAAATAAAATAAAAAGTAACAAAATAACAATAACGAGGCTATATACGGTACCGAGTAAATCTTTGTGGGTACAGGATTTGTACATAGAGGTAGGGGTAAAATTACTATGCATAGATAATAAACAGTGAGTAACAGCAGTGTAAAAACAAAGAGGGGGGAGGGTCAATGTAAATTGTTCAGGTGGCCATTTGATTAATGTTCAGCAGTATTATGGCTTGGGGGTAGATGCTGTTAAGGAGCCTTTTGGACCTAGACTATGCGCTCTGGGATTGCTTCCCGTGCGGTAGTAGAGAGAACAGTCAACAACTTGGGCGACTCGAGTCGTTGCCTATTTTGTGAGCCTTCTTCTGATACCGACTAGTATATAGGTCATGGATGGCAGAAAGCTTGGCCCTAGTGATGTACTGGGTTGTACACACTACCCTCTGTAGAGCCTTGAGGTCGGAATCTGGGCAGTTGCTATACTAGGCGGTGATGCAACCAGATGCTCTCGATGGTGCAGCTGTAGAACCTTTAGAGGATCTGGGGACCCATGCCAAATCCTTTCAGTCTCCTGAGGGGGGGAAAAGGCATTGGCGTGCCCTCTTCACAACCTTCTTGGTTTGTTTGGACCATGATAGTTTGTTGGTGATGTGGACACCAACGAACTTGAAACTCTCAACCCAGGTGTCCTGTCAGGAAGTCCAGAATCCAGTTGCAGAGGAAGGTGTTTAGTCCCAGGGTCTTTAGCTTAGTGATGAGCTTTGTTGGCACTATGGTGTTGAATGCTGAGCTGTAGTCAATGAACAGCATTCTCACATAGGTGTTCCTTTTGTCCAGGTGAGAAAGGGCAGTGTGGAGTGCGATTGCGTCATCTATGGATCTGTTGGGGCAGTATGCGAATTGGAGTGGGTCTAGGGTGACCTGGAGGATGCTGTTAAGAGCCATGACCAGCCTTTCAAAGCACTTCATGGCTACCAACGTGAGTGCCACGTGCGGTAATCATTTAGGCAGGTTACCTTCGCTTCCTTGGGCACAGGGAGTACGTGTAGGTATTACAGACTCAGTCAGGGAGAGGTTGAAAATGTCAGTGCAGACACATGCTTTGAGTTCACGTCTTGGTAATCCGTCTGGCCCAGCGTCTTTGTGAATGTTGACCTGTTTAAAGGTTTTGTTCACATCGGCTACCGGGAGCTTTATCACACAGTCATCCAGAACAGCTGGTGCTCTCGTGCATGCTTCAGTGTTGCTTGCCTCGAAGCGAGCATAAGACATTTAGCCTCGTCTGGTAGGCTCGCATCAATGCGTTTCCCTTTGTAGTCCGTAATAGTTTTCAAGCCCTGCCACATCCAACAAGCGTCTGAGCCGGTGTAGTAGGATTCAATCTTAATCCTGTATTGATGCTTTGCTTGTTTGATGGTTCGTCTGAGGGCATAGCTGCATTTCTCATAAGCTTCCGGATTAGTCTCCCGCTCCTTGAAAGCGGCAGCTCTAGCCTTTAGCTCGATGCGGATTTTGCCTGTAATCCATGGCTTCTGGTTGGGATATGTAGGTATGGTCACTGTGGGGACGACGTCATCGATGCACTGTCTCTGCCTGGCCGGTTCCCCTCTTTCCACTGGGATTCTCTGCCTCTAACCCTATTACAGGGGCTGAGTCACTGGCTTGCTGGGGCTCTCTCATGCCGTCCCTGGAAGGGGTGCGTCACCTGAGTGGGTTGATTCACTGATGTGGTCATCCTGTC
The DNA here is from genome assembly GCF_034236695.1 of Oncorhynchus nerka. NCBI lineage: Eukaryota > Metazoa > Chordata > Actinopteri > Salmoniformes > Salmonidae > Oncorhynchus > Oncorhynchus nerka. The sequence goes on from NC_088399.1 coordinate 60,650,635, forward strand.
TGGGTTGGCGCCCCCCCTTGGGTTGTGCCATGGCGGAGATCTTTGTGGGCTATACTCAGCCTTGTCTCAGGATGGTAAGTTGGTGGTTGAAGATATCCCTCTAGTGGTGTGGGGGCTGTGCTTTGGCAAAGTGGGTGGGGTTATATCCTTCCTGTTTGGCCCTGTCCGGGGGTGTCCTCGGATGGGGCCACAGTGTCTCCTGACCCCTCCTGTCTCAGCCTCCAGTATTTATGCTGCAGTAGTTTGTGTCGGGGGGCTAGGGTTAGTTTGTTATATCTGGAGTACTTCTCCTGTCCTATTCGGTGTCCTGTGTGAATCTAAGTGTGCGTTCTCTAATTCTCTCCTTCTCTCTTTCTTTCTCTCTCTCGGAGGACCTGAGCCCTAGGACCATGCCCCAGGACTACCTGACATGATGACTCCTTGCTGTCCCCAGTCCACCTGGCTGTGCTGCTGCTCCAGTTTCAACTGTTCTGCCTTATTATTATTCGACCATGCTGGTCATTTATGAACATTTGAACATCTTGGCCATGTTCTGTTATAATCTCCACCCGGCACAGCCAGAAGAGGACTGGCCACCCCACATAGCCTGGTTCCTCTCTAGGTTTCTTCCTAGGTTTTGGCCTTTCTAGGGAGTTTTTCCTAGCCACCGTGCTTCTACACCTGCATTGCTTGCTGTTTGGGGTTTTAGGCTGGGTTTCTGTACAGCACTTTGAGATATCAGCTGATGTACGAAGGGCTATATAAATACATTTGATTTGATTTGATTTGATTTGATGTACGAAGGGCTATATAAATACATTTGATTTGATTTGATGATTGATGAAGCCGATGACTGAGGTGGTGTATTCCTCAATGCCATTGGATGAATTCCCGAAACATATTCCAGTCTGTGCTAGCAAAACAGTCCTGTAGTGTAGAATCTGCGTCATCTGACCACTTCCGTATTGAGAGAGTCACTGGTACTTCCTGCTTTAGTTTTTGCTTGTAAGCAGGAATCAGGAGGATAGAATTGTGGTCAGATATGACAAATGAAGGGCGGGGGAGAGCTTTGTAAGCGTCTCTGTGTGTGGAGTTAAGGTGCTAGGTTTTTTTTCCCCTCTGGTTGCACATGTGGCATGCTGGTAGGAATTAGGTAAAACAGATTTAAGTTTACCTGCATTAAAGTCCCCGGCCACTAGGAGCGTTGTTTCTGTATGAGCATTTACTTCTTTGCTTATGGCCTTATACAGCTCGTTGAGTGCTGTCTTGGTGCCCGCATCGGTTTGTGGTGGTAAATAGACGGCTACGAAAAATATAGATGAGAATTCTCTTGGTAGATAGTGTGGTAGATGGGCAATAGTGTGGGCAATACCTCAAGACCTAATATTAGACATCGGACACCAGCTGTTATTGACAAATAGACACATATTACCACCCTCGTCTTACCGGACATAGCAGTTCTGTCCTGCCGATGCACGGAAAACCCAGCCAACTGTATATTATCTGTGTCGTTGTTTATTCACGACTCGGTGAAACATAAGATATTACAGTTTTTAGTGTCCCGTTGGCAGGATAGTCTCGAACGGAGCTCATCCAGTTTATTCTCAAGTGATTGCATGTTGGCCAATAGAACGGATGGTAAAGGTGGGTTACCCACTCGCCAACGAATTCTTATAAGGCACCCCTATCTCCGCACCCTATATCTTTTCTTCATGGAAATGACGGGGATTTGGGTCTGGTTTCTGAGAAACAGTATATCCTTTGCATCGGACTCATTAAAGAAAAAATCTTTGTCTAGTTCGAGGTAAGTAATCACTGATGTCCAGAAGCTCTTTTCAGTCATATGTGACGGTAGCAGCAACATTATGTACAAAATAAGTTACAAACAACGTGGAAAAACACACAAAATAGCACAGTTGGTTGGGCGCCCGTAAAACATCCACTCCGGCGTCATTGTAACTACAAAACCTAATATAATTAACATTTAAGTCATTTAGCAGACGCTCTTATCCAGAACGACTTACAGGAGCAATTACGGTTAAGTGCCTTGCTCAAGGGCACATCGGCATATTTTTCACCTTGTCGGCTCGGGGATTCAAACCAGCAATCTTTCTGTTCCTGGACCAACGCTCTTAACCGCTAGGCTACCTGTCGCCCTATGTCATGTATTTATAGGCTCCAGTTTAGACAACTATATCATCTAAGACGATACAACAACAGTACAACAACCGCTCAACAATGCAGCTTTACATTTACAATGTCTGGGTTGGGTGATGGGGGGAAAGGATACATTAGAAGTGGTGGTAGTGCCACAGCTGGCTTCCTAGTCCATGACCACCCACTGCTGTGGTAGAGATGTGCCCAGCTTAAATGTACATGGGGGATTTGTCTTAAGCCCACAGGCAGACACATTGCAGGCTTGTGGGGGTTAATGGGGTTGAAGTGGAGACTCAAAACTCAAAGTGTTTAGATTATAACAACTCAGCTCTGATTACTATGGGGAGATTAGTTCCCAAATGGGGGGTTGAGGTCTGTGGGAGTCCGATAGGTGGTGCTAGCCATGCTACTCTGTCTGGACCCCTGGTTGTGCAGCAATGGGAATGAGTTGAGAGTCTTTGGTGTTAAAGCTAAGAAGTGGATGGTTTGGTGATATAAGGATAATTGGGGAAAACATGTCCATGTCCTCTTCGATCACAAGGAGTGGTGTCTCATTGTAATGTCTGTTAGGTTGAGTGTGTGTGTGTGCGCGTGTGTCCAAATATACTCGAGTGTGTGTGCATGTGTGCCTATATTCACGTGCCTACACTCAAATGGTATCTTCAAGCAGACCCTGGCTCTGTTCCCTCTCTTCATCCCTGAAAAGTGGCTACACAAATAAAGAACATTTCCACTATCGTTAGTACAGTAGCTTGGGCTTCTAGATGTTTTCATGTTTCCCACAGCGGGCCCGCCACTAGACCAGTTGTTTGAAGCTGTACATTTGTGGATAACAAGGCTCTTCAAGCATGTATTTATTTATCGAAAGAGACATTTTCTCTTTCTCCCCAACTTACGCCTCTCATGCTCTGGTAAGCCTGGTGTGATGTGTTAATGAGCCACTAATGAGTCCAGCTCAGTATGAATCTCACATGGAAATCTATTTCAGCATGAAACATGGAGCACAGAGGCGATTTAAACCCACCCCGGGTCTGGGAAGGCAAGACGCTGCAAGTTGGGACATGAGAGAGAGTGTGTGTGTGTGTGTGTGTGTGTGTGTGTGTGTGTGTGTGTGTGTGTGTGTGTGTGTGTGTGTGTGTGTGTGTGTGTGTGTGTGTGTGCGTGTGTGTGTGTGTGTGTGTGGGGGGGGGCCGGGGAAGTTGAAGTGTACAGTGTGTTCTCGTGCTGTGTCTGTTGCAGTGCAGTGCAGTGCAGTGCTGTCTATGTATGGATGTATTGGCTGGCGCGAGGGGGATAGGCAGTAGTGAGGCAAAGTAGGCCTGTAAATTAAATTGGAAACAAATGAGAATGAATCACCTACATAAGAGCGCTCTTGTTCCTCTGCCCAGTCCAGTCTCAGTGTGCCCTGCAGAGAGAGCCCTCACGCCCTGGGTCTCATAGCAGACAGAGCCCTTTATGTGGAGGATACATCTGGAGAGGTCACCACTTTGAGGTGACTACTTTGTCTTTAAAGTCTCTGAAGTCTATGTGTGAAGATGAAGGACAACCCTCCCTTTCTCTCTCTTTCTAGCTTCCGCTCTCCCTCCTTGTCTCATGCTCTCTCAGGTCCAATGGAATAATCCTGTGGCCTTCTCTCCCTATCTCTCTCTCTCCCTCTTGCACTCTCTCTCTCCCCCTCTCATTCTCTCTGCTCTCTCTCGCTCGCACTCTCTTTCCCTCTCTCCCCCTTAAAGATGAGAGCCTGTCCTTCTCTTCAGCTGGTCTAAGGGGATGGTCCATTTAGTCTCTCCCAGCAGGTGTTCTGTTGCTCTTTACTTCTTATCACTTTCACCACTCTTTTACCTTTGGGAGCCCTCTAATCAATTAACTCAATTTTCTACTGAAGTATCATCTCTCTTTGAGTTCTGCTTGATCTGAATTGAAAAGTTATAAAGAGTGCATCTATCCTAGTCAAAGTTATGGTTCAAGTTTAGTATTGAATTTGGATGAATAAAAGAGTAGTCAATGTTATATTCCCATTGTGGCGTCTCTGTAAAGTTTAAGGGATTTTAGACTGTGTTTCAGTGCTGAGAGTTGTCCCAATATGAACTGCTGGGAAGTCATCTTTGTTCTCTTTTTCCTGTCTCATTCACTTCTTGACGAAAATGCAGAGAAGGATAATCTGGGATTATCAGTTTTTCAATCCCATATTTCGCTGTTTTCTCCTCCTCCTTGACTTCTGATTCACCCCTGAAGCATAGACATTTGATTTGCCCTCACCCTTGTCTGGACAATGTTAATACTTATCCTGACACGTTATCAGGAAATCATTTTGATTCTGCTTTTAGCTACAGCTTGCAAACAGTAAATACTAGCTTTGTATCACTTCCCATCAGAAAAAAAAACACATTTTGACAAACTTCACTTTGACAACCCAAACTTGAACTCAGTTCAATTTGAGATGCAATCGGACACCTGTCCGGGATTGAGTGCAGAGGGAGGTGTACAATACTGCATTATGATCAAAGTGACAGTGGGCGAGGGGGCAGCTGGGGAATTGGAGCAGCAGAACAATGTCTCTTCTGCTACAAATCTGGTATGTGTGGGGATGGTGTTAGAATAGTGATCTGTAAAGATTTGCTTCTATATTGAGGACACACGCAACACACACTTCACACGCCACACGCAAGCATGGCACACCATGCCATGGACACACGCAACATACACATCACACAATATTCATGGCGGTGTGGCACTTTGTGTTAGCGATTTGCCATAGGTTCCACTCTCCTCGCTCTCCTCTGTAGCACACTCAATGCTCCCATCATCAACGAGCAGAACCTGCTAAAAGCATCAGAGGCCATCAGTCTATTTGCCTCAGAGCCTGCTAATAGATGTACGTTCTTACACTCTGACACACATGTACTCCAGTGGCGGTCAGTGCCGTTGAGGGAGGACGATTTATTTTTCATGAGCATGGCCTTATTTCAAATACAGCATGTTGGATGACTGCCATTCATATTCCATTCACCCAGTTCAATGTAACAGCGATAGGTTTAGGCTACTACATGATAAACAAATTGTCCCTATACCCATCATGAGTTTGCTACAACCTAGCTAGCCTATGAATTAAAGTTTACAATGTAGGTACACACAGGTTGAGAGACATATTTGAGGCGACAGACACATGGACAGTGACATTCAAAACTGCCTTGCGCACTCTTGCTTGCATCTATCTGAAATAGGGTGTAATCATTAGTCCAACAGTTGCAAACTAAACTTTCTATTGGACAAATTCAGGTATGTTTATCCCCGTTTTGTTTCCGTTTGTTTGTCAACATAATCGCCAGAATGAATGCACCCCTGATCACTCGTAAACACAGTTCACTTTCATAGCAGCGACGTTGTATTCCTTCTATGCACTCTCCTCCTCTCACTTTGTCCCTTCACTTGTGGAATTCAATGCACAACACATCAGCTATATGTGAACAGGCGAAAAAACATTTCCAAGCCAAACCGCTACACACAGCCTACATCGTTGTCCCCAGAATGCTGATGAGGCTACTGCAGACCTTCCTAGAAAAATACTGTGTTTTAATCAATTGTTTGGTGACGTGATTATATTTAGTATAGTTTTATCTAAAAAGGATACCTTTTTAAATGTTTTACAATTTACATTTTTATGCAATTCACTGAGGAGGATGGTCCTCCGCTTCCTCCTCTGAGGATCCTCCACTGATGTACTCACATGACAATAGAAAGATGCACAGGTTCAAAATACATTTGTGCCTTTCGTGTTGCCTGAACCCTTTCTTTCCGTAAAAAGATTGCAGTTACTCTATAGTCTGAAAATACAATGAAACTCTGGTTTAATGCAATTTGGGTATTAACATTTGTTTTTAATCCCACTGTAAATCCCACTGTCATGAAGTTGAAATATGTACGTTTTTCAAAGCCTATATGCCAGTCTTACTTTCAATTTCTTATAAGCTGAAAAATATCCAACGCTATTAAGAATGAATACCTACCGGAGGACAATAATGAACAGACCATGTGAAACCCAGAGACAATGCTAATTCAGGCCTGCTAAACCTCTCCATTAAGCCTTTTGAGGTCCTGACAGAGGGGTTAGCATTTGCAGGCCCTGGGTGTATTTATGGGCTCTCCCTGCGGATAATTGAATATCTGTCTTGTGGTCTGATTATGGTAATAGGTCCCCTTGGTACAGCCTGTGGATGTCCTTGTGATTACAACTGCATTGGAGACTCACAGAGTGTGCAGAGGTACTGCATCAGCAGCAGCACAGCTCACTGGTTTGTGAGGACTCCTGTGGGGGACATATAGCTGATAAAGTCCTAACTTGAGCCTCATAGTAAAAGAGACACAGGGTCTGTGGGGACTGCAGCTGGCCAAGGTTACAGGGAAGTATACTCTAGGAAGGTGTGTTGGAAAACTTTGACTAAGTATGACTGTGAATGCCTATGTGTACCTGTATAGAATTGAATAACGAACCTAGCTAGTTTTTACATAAAGCAATTGGAGGTGAGTACTCAGTGCAATATACACCGAGTGTACAAAACATTAGTAATAGCTTCCTACTATTGAGTTGCACCCCCGTTTGCCCTCAGAACAGCGTCAATATGTCAGGGCATGGACTACAAGGTGCTGAAAGTGTTCCACAGGGATGACGGACCATGATGACTCCAATGCTTTCTACAGTTGTGCCAAGTTAGCTCGATGTCCTTTGGGGAAACTGTTGAGCGTGAAAAACCCAGCAGCGTTGCAGTTCTTGACACACTCAAACCAGTGTGCCTGGCACCTACTACCATACCCCATTCAAAGGACCTTAAATATTTTGTCTTTCCCTTTCACCCTCTGAATAGCAGATATACACAATCCAAGTCTTAATTGCCGCAAGGCTTAAAAATCTTTTTTTTAACCTGCCTCCTCCCCTTCATCTACACTGACTGAAGTGGATTTAACAGGTGACATCAATAAGAGATCTAGAGCAGATGTTTTGTACACTCAGTGTATCATTTCATTTATAATAAGTTGAAGTATCTTTTGTCTCTCTGTGGTTGATTAATTTTCTTTCTATTAGCAAGAGGCAAAAATCGCTGAAGCTGGAGACTTATATTTCCCTCATCAACTTTAAACATCAGCTACCTGAGCAGCTAACTGATCGTTGCAGCTGTACATAGCCCATCTGTAAATAGCCCACCCAATCTACAGTGCCTACCTCATCCCCATATTGTTTTTCTTTACTTTTCCGCTCTTTTGCACACCAGTATTTCTACTTGCACATCACCATCTGCTCATCTATCACTCCAGTGTTCATTTGCTAAATTGTAATTACTTCGCTACTATGGCCTATTTATTGCCTTACCTCCTCACGCCTCCTCACGCCATTTGCACACACTGTATATAGACTTTCTTTTTTTTCTATTGTGTTATTGACTGTACGCTTGTTTATTCCATGTGTAAACTCTGTGTTGTTGTTTGTGTCGCACTGCTTTGCTTTATCTTGGCCAGGTCGCAGTTGTAAATGAGAACTGGTTCTCATCTAGTTCACCTGGTTAAATAAAGGTCAAATAAAGGCTGAATGTACCTTATGTCACCAGAGAACGCATCCGAGGGAGCAAAACAGCGCCCCTCTGTCTCTGTTTGTGAATCCCATCTATCTGATGCTGTCTGGTCAAAAATACCATGATATTGTTGACGCCCGTAACATTGAATACAAGGGAAGCAAGCAAGCATTTGGATCGTTTTTTAAAATAAATAGTAGACAATCAGTGCTTGGCACACTTAAAGAAAGCATCAAGGGAAGCCAGTTTGAATTTGGCTTCACACCAGTCACATCACCCCAAATGCCAAAGAATCTCATTATGTTGTTGTCTTCCGGTGGCTAGCTAAATTAGCAATGGATGGAGATAGGGATTTGGACTTGTGGTTTTACTTAATTCACTGTACTGGCCAATGATTATAACGGTGATTCTGATCCAACCATGAATTCATACATTGTGCCCCTGGCCTGAGAGGATGGAAGTTCAACATGTAGCTAGATGTAGTAGGCTGACCTGGCAAACTGAAAGTGTTTACTGTATCATGACAGAATCATAGACCATTTAGGCAACATGAAAGAGGAGGATGGCATTGGCATTTCTCTACAAGTAGTGTGAGTCAGCATGTTTTTTCTACTTGCACGCACGGACACACACGCACGGACTCACACACACACACACACACACACACAAATCAGTACCATGAACAGCCACATAATATTTAGCTTACGTTGATTGGACTTAATTGTTTTTGGAATCTTTTTGTTGTCATTGTATTAGACTAAGCATAGCTTGAAATGGTGCTGGAATAGTGGAGGCAGCTCCTGTTTTCTTTGCGACTTGCGGAAACTCTCCACGGTTCTAAATCAATAGCTGCTTAGTAGTTCGAAAATGTCAGAAACATTCATTAGCTTGACCATGTTGTAGGTGATGTTACTATTTGTTGCATGTAATATGTTTTGTAGACTTCACCGGAGAGATGTTGCTCTCCGGTTTTGTGATGAAACACAGGTGCGGTTGAATTTATTCTGCCACTGTGTGTTCTTATCATCTCAGCCTCTAGGCCTATATATCACAGTATCAAGGCATATGAACTAATAGGTTATAGATGGTTATAGATGGCTTTTTTTTTCCTGGCTTGGCTTCCCAGGTGATTTTAAACACACAGCTACTGATTATAAGCCTTTGACCCAACGGAGTGAGATCATGTCATTCTACCTATGGAGGTAATATGTGCACATGCACATGTGTGTGTGGTAGAGTGTGTTTCACTGCACACACGCATACATTCTCACTCTCACGTACAGTCAGGGCCAAACGTTTTGAGAATGACACAAATATTACTTTTCACAAAGTCTGCTGCCTCAGTTTGTATGATGGCAATTTGCATGTACTCTAGAATGTTATGAAGAGGGATCAGATGAATTGCAATTAATTGCAAAGTCCCTCTTTGCCATGCAAATGAATTGAATCCCCCAAAAAAACATTTCCACTGCATTCAGCCCTGCCACAAAAGGACCAGCTGACATCATGACAGTGATTCTTTTGTTAACACAGGTGTGAGTGTTGACGAGGACAAGGCTGGAGATCACTCTGTCAAGCTGATTGAGGTCGAATAACAGACTGGAAGCTTCAAAAGGAGGGTGGTGCTTGGAATCATTGTTCTTCCTCTGTCAACCATGGTTACCTAAAAGGAAACACGTGCCGTCATCATTGCTTTGCACAAAAAGGGCTTCACAGGCAAGGATATTGCTGCCAGTAAGATTGCACCATAATCAACCATTTATCGGATCATCAAGAACTTCAAGGAGGGCGGTTCAATTGTTGTTAAGAAGGCTTCAGGGTGCCCAAGAAAGTCAGTAAAGAAGCCACTTCTCCCCAGGAAAAACATCAGGGACAGACTGATATTCTGCAAAAGGTACAGGGATTGGACTGCTGAGGACTGGGGTAAAGTCATTTTCTCTGATGAATCCCCTTTGCGATTGTTTGGGGCATCCGGAAAAAAAGCTTGTCTGGAGAAGACAAGGTGAGCGCTACCATCAGTCCTGTGTCATGCCAACAGTAAAGCATCCTGAGCATCCCATTCATGTGTGGGGTTGCTTCTCAGCCAAGGGAGTGGGCTCACTCACAATTTTGCCTAAGAACAAAGCCATGAATAAAGAATGGTACCAACACATCCTCCGAGAGCAACTTCTCCCAACCATAAAGGAACAGTTTGGTGACAATGCCTTTTCCAGAATGATAGAGCACTTTGCCATAAGGCAAAAGTGATAACTAAGTGGCTCGGGGAACAAAACATTGATATTTTGGGTCCATAGCCAGGAAACTTCCCAGACCTTAATCCCATTGGGAACTAGTGGTCAATCCTCAAGAGGCGGGTGGACAAACAAAAACCCACAAATTCTGACAAACTCCAAGCATTGATTATGCAAGAATGGGCTGCCATCAGTCAGGTGTGGCCCAGAAGTTAATTGACAGCATGCCAGGGCAATATTGCAGAGGTCTTGAAAAAGAAGGGTTGACACTTATGAAATGCTTGTAATTATACTTCAGCATTCCATAGTAACATCTGACAAAAATATCTAAAGACACTGAGGCAGCAGACTTTGTGAAAATGTATATTTGTGTCATTCTCAAAACTTTTGGCCATGACTGTACACACACACACACACACACACACACACACACACACACACACACACACACACACACACACACACACACACACACACACACACACACACGAGCTCGGAGACCGCTGTGCTCTTTTTGAGCTTAAATGACTGCATCATGTGACAGGCCCTGGAGTCACCAGCTCTCAAATAAAGTGTGTCTGTATGTTTTGTGGATCTCTCACTGTGTGTGTTTTTCTCTGTGTGTGTATTTAGATCTGTGTGGGTGTGTATTTCTATGTGTGAGCGTGTGTTCTGTGCGGTATGAGCAAATGTGTGTGTGCCCGTGCCCTGTACGGCCCTTCCTTGCTCCCTGTTGTGTAAAAACCGAGCGTGATGAGTAACCTTGCCTAAGACCTGAAAACGTGTTAACTCCCTAAGTCAATGCCTAGAGCTTTAGCTCAGAGGGTTAACACAGTCTACATTTCAGAAAGAAAGAAAAAAGAATAGAGCGTTGGTAAAAGATGAATAGAACTACACTAGTCTAGCCATTTCTCCCCTCAGCTTGGCTCCATGACTCATTTGGGGGCATTAAAGAGCGCGGAGCAACTGGCTGACATAGGATGAAAACAGCAGGAAAACCATAAAAGAAGCCTTGTTAGGAGTTGTATTACCATTTTCTCCTCTGCAGACCTGGAGAATAACCATATCACACCGTGTGCCTGAGTCTCTATAATGGAGCTGAAATAGTCCCGTTTTTCCCCCTGACACCTTAAAAAGACATTGAGACATTTTGTATCCCATCAAAACCGCCATGATATTATTGATCGTCTTCATAGCAAGACAAGGGGAAAAAGAACAAGTCAAGGGAGAGAATTCGAGGTTTGTGCACACAAAACCGACGACCACTTTTGTTTCCAACCCTGTCTTTTTCCTTGTAGATTTTTAGGGGTCACATATCCAGTAACCTCTCTCTGTTCTTTTGTAGCCCATTCCTGGGCTAGCTAGATACTATTTCCAAAGCCATTCATCACAATGGAGTAGTCCTTGTGAGGGGGAGATTCAGAGGAGATGATGATGTACAGTTGAAGTCGGAAGGTTACATACACCTTGGCCAATTACATTTAAACTCAGTTTTTCACAATTCCTGACATTTAATCGTAGTAAAAAATCCCCATCTTAGGTCAGTTAGGATCACCACTTTATTTTAAGAATGTGAAATGTCAGAATAACAGTAGAGAGAATGATTTATTTCAGATTTTATTTCTTTCATCACATTCCCAGTGGGTCAGAAGTTTACATACACTTAATTAGTATTTGGTAGCATTGCTTTTAAATTGTTTAACCTGGGTCAAACGTTTTGGGTAGCCTTCCACAAGCTTCCCACAATAAGTTGGGTGAATTTTGGCCCATTCCTCCTGACAGAGCTGGTGTAACTGAGTCAGGTTTGTAGGCCTCCTTGCTCGCACACGCTCTTTTTCAGTTCTGCCCACACATTTTCTATAGGATTGAGGTCAGTGCTTTTTGATGGCCACTCCAATACCTTGACTTTGTTGTCCTTAAGCCATTTTGCCACAACTTTGGAAGTATGTTTGGGGTCATTGTCCATTTGGAAGACCCATGTGCGACCAAGCTTTAACTTCCTGACTGATGTCTTGAGATGTTGCGTCAATATATCCACATAATTTTCCTGCCTCATGCTGCCATCTATTAAGTGCACCAGTCCCTCCTGCAGCAAAGCACCCCCACAACATGATGCTGCCACCCGGTTGGGATGGTGTTCTTCGGCTTGCAATCCTCCCCCTTTTTCCTACAACCATAACGATGGTCATTATGGCCAAACAGTTCTATTTTTCTTTCATCAGACCACAGGACATTTCTCCAAAAAGTACGATCTTTGACCCCATGTGCAGTTGCAAACCATAGTCTGGCATTTTTATGGCGGTTTTGGAGCAGTGGCTTCTTCCTTGCTGAGCGGCCTTTCAGGTTATGTCGATATAGGACTTGTTTTACTGTGGATATAGATACTTTTGTACCTGTTTCCTCCAGCATCTTCATAAGGTCCTTTGCTGTTGTCCTGGGATTGATTTGCACTTTTCGCACCAAAGTACGTTCATCTCTAGGAGACCGAACGCGTCTCCTTCCTGAACGGTATGACGGCTTTGTGGTCCCGTATGGAAATTGCTCCCAAGGATGAACCAGACTTGTGTAGATCTACCATTTTTTTCTGAGGTCTTGGATGATTTCTTTTGATTTCCACATGATGTCAAGCAAAGAGGCACTGAGTATGAAGGTAGGCCTTGAAATACATCCACAGGTACACCTCCAATTGACTCCAACGATGCAATTAGCCTATCAGAAGTTTCTAAAGCCATGACATCATATTCTGGAAGTTTCCAAGCTGTTTAAAGGCACAGTCAACTTACTGAATGTAAACTTCTGACCCACTGGAATTGTGATGCAGTGAATTATATGTGAAATAGTCTGTCTTTAAACAATTGTTGGAAAAATTACTTGTGTTACGCACAAAGTGGATGTCCTTACCGACCTGCCAAAACTTTAGTTTGTTAACAAGAAATTTGGGGAGTGGTTGAAAACCTAGTTTTAATGACTCCAACCTAAGTGTATGTAAACTTCCAAATTCAACTGTAGCTAGCAGATGGAGATCTTTGTTATTACTGTTATCCCAACACAGGGATTGTTGTTATTTTCCATGCAGTGGGGAATAGTGGGGAGAAAATGGGATTCCTTCTTGGTGCCTTTCCCTCTTTTTCCCCCCATTTCAGAAGACGCGGAATGGGAATAATCTTCCTTTGCGTTCACGGAGGTCAGCAGAGACATGGAAAAACAGGGAGGAGAAAGAAGAGTGGGACGGGAGACGAGTATTCACCGGCACAGCTCCACATTAGCAGGACTGAGACAGGTGGACACACTTGTTGAAAAAGTCCTCTTAGGAGTAGCTTTGCTCTCCCTGTGCGTGTGCATGTATGTGTTGTGCGCATGTGCTTATGTGTCCGTGACCAGAGGTGTCATGCATGCCAAATGAAACTAAGGGAGCATTTGGACATCAATGCCCACTCCAGAAATTGTGCATCTCCAGCACTGTCTGGCGTGTGTATCTATTTGTATGGGAGAGATATAGAGCGAGCCTGGGAAGGGGTGTGGGCGTACGGGCCAGGGAGGATGTATATATTTAGCCCTCTGCGTGTTTTACCTCCTCAGGTCAGCTCACAGGGGGCGGACGGTAGGGCGGACGGATTAAAGTTACAGTTGAGTTTGATACATGATTTATGCATCCCGCCCACCATGCAACGCACCAGACCAGTTACTCAGTCTCCAGTGGCTGAGCACTCTGCAATTAGATCCAAACGCTCCCTTATTTAGGTATTAAGGTGAGTGGAGGTGAACTAGGAAGAAGTATGTACACTGTAAGGATCCAAATAGATTATAAATCATGGAGTTAGCCAGCACCAGGAGTATCACTTTGTTGTTGTGTGCTAAATCCGTTAAATAGATTAAGTGATGATGAGAGAAGTTTGCACATGTCACGAGGGACTAGGTGTGTGAGGAAGAATCAGGCGCAGAGAGCAGAGAGTTCCACAGGAAGAAGTGCACTTTAATACTTGGCCGGTACGAGATGGTGAAACGAAACCGGGTAAAGGACATGGCCCACCTAGCCTGACTTGGATTCAGTCTCCTCGCTGCCCGGATATACTCGAGATTACGATGGTCAGTCCAGATGAGAAAAGGGTGCTTAGCCCCCTCAAGCCAATGTCTCCACACCTTCAGTGCCTTGACTACAGCTAACAACTCCCGGTCCCCCACGCTCTGCCAGACCGAGCTTCCTCGAAAAGAAGGCATAAGGGCGGAGCTTTGGTCGCCCGCCTGACCGCTGGGACACTATGGCCCCGACCCCAGCCTCGGACCCTCCACTATGAACGCTAAAGAGGGGTCCAGATGCGCCAACACGGGCGCATTGGTGAACAGCTCCTTCAGACGACTGAAAGCTCTGCCCGCCTCTGCTGACCAAAGCAAGCACACCGGCCCTCCCTTCAGCAGTGAGGTAATGGGAGCAGCCACCTGGCCAAAACCCCGGATAAACCTCCGGTAGTAATTGGCAAACCCTAAAAACCGCTGCACCTCTCACCGTGGTCGGAGTCGGCCAATTACGCACGGCTGTAACTCGGTCACACTCCATCACCACCCCGGAGGTGGAAATACGATAACTCAGGAGGAAAAGGCCTGTTTGAAGAACACACATTTCTCGGCCTTGACATACAGGTCATGCTCCAGCAGTCGCCCAAGTACCTTACGCACCAGAGACATGTGCTCCGCGCGTGTGGCAGAGTAGATCAAGATGTCATCGATGTACACTATCACTCCCTGCCCGAGCAAGTCTCGGAGAATCTCGTCAATTAAGGATTGGAAGATGGCTGGAGCATTCTTCAACCCATATGGCATGACACGTTACTCATAATGGCCAGATGTAGTACTAAATGCGGTTTTCCACTCATCTCCTCCCCGGATACGCACCAGATTATACGCACTCCTCAGGTCCAGTTTTGTGAAGAAGCGCGCCCCGTAATCAGACCTCGATAATCAATGCACGGACGCAGACCTCCCTCCTTCTTCTTCACAAAAAAGAAGCTTGAGGAGATGGGTGATGTGGAGGGCCGAATGTACCCCTGTCCCAGCGATTCAGTCTCCTCCTGGGACAATGGGTACACGTGACTCCTAGGAAGTGCAGCGTTCTCCAGGTCTATCGCGCAGTCCCCTCGACGATGGGGTGGTTATTGGGTTGCCTTCCTTTTACTGAAGGCGATAGCCAAATCGTCATATTCAGAGGGAATGCGCACGGTGGAAACCTGGTCTGGACTCTCCACCGTAGTCGCACCAATGGCAACTCCTATACACCTGCCTGAACACTTCTCTGACCACCCTCTAAGAGCCCCCTGTCACCAGGAAATCACCGGGTTGTGCTGAGCTAGCCAGGGAATTCCCAACCCCATTGGAAATGAAGGTGAATCGATAAGGAACAGACTAATCCGTTCCTTATGACCCACCTGCGTTACCATGTCTAGTGGCACCGTGGCCTCCCTGACCACTCCTGACCCTAATGGTAGGTCTAACGACACCAGGGGAATCCCTAGCCTTAAAGCGAGCCCATAATCCATGAAGTTCCCAGCTGCGCCTGAATCGACTAGCGCCTTATGCTGTAGAGAGGGAGAAAACCCAGGAAAAGAGGTTAACAAACAAATGACCGACAGGAAGCTCTGGGTGATTCTGGTGCTGAATCACCTGGGGTGACCGAGTAGTCCTCCCGACTCCCAGACGAGTACCTCCAGCACCGGTCGGCCGTGTTTCCTCGCCGATCACAACTGGTGCAGGAGGAAACTCCTCCTCCGGTCCTCCTCGATGCAGAGCCCCCTAACTCCATGGGGATGGGAGCAGGTGGGCCTGGGGCTGGAAACAACAGGGCCTGTTCTGGACACTCGCGGGCAGCCATCAGGTTGTCAAGATGAATGGACATGTCTATAAGTTCATCCAAAGTGAGGGTGGTGTCCCGACACGCTAGCTCCCTGAGGACGTCCTCCCTGGAGGCTACATCGGTAATGGTCTATCAAAGCCCTGTCGTTCCACCCTGCTCCTGCGGCCAAGGTCCTGAACTCCAGGGCAAAGTCCTGTGCGCTCCTCGTCTCCTGTCGCAGGTGGAACAGCCGTTCACCCACCGCACGACCCTCGGGTGGGTGATCGAACACAGCTCGGAATCGGCGGGTGAACTCGGGGTAGTGATCCCTCGCCGAGTCTGGGCCATTCCATACTGCGTTTGCCCACTCCAGGGCTCGTCCCGTCAGACAGGAGACGAGGACGCTCACACTCTCCTCCCACGAGGGAGTAGGACGGACAGTCGCCAGGTATAGTTCTAGTTGGAGGAGGAACCCCTGACACCCAGCCGCCGTCACATCATACTCCCTAGGGAGCGCCAGACGCAGAGCCCCGTAGCCGAATGCTGTAGCAGGGGTAGGAGGTGCTGGAGGAGGGGTGCTGGAGATGAGGTGGGAAGGCCACTCCTCTCCCATTTGTCCATCCTCTCCATCATCAGATCCATCGCCGATCCTATACAGTGGACAATGCTGGTGTGATGGAGGACCCTCTCCTCCCATCGACGGGAGAGGAGGTGCGGCTGCTCCTGCTGCGGGATTCTGTCACGAGGGACTAGGTGTGTGAGGAAGAATCAGGCGCAGAGAGCAGAGAGTTCCACAGGAAGACGTGCACTTTAATACGGCACAAAAAGCAACGCCCACAACACAGGGCGCGGAAGAATATGGACCAACCCAAAACACAGAGTACCAGGTCTAGAACACGAACACACCTAAATAACACACACACGTAACACAAGAATAATCCCACACAAAACCAGGGCGGGTATACGTACTTTAAATAAGGAAGCCCATCAAGCACACACAAATAGACACAGGTGCAACTAATAAAACAAAACAAACAGAAAACGAAAAAGGGATCGGTGGCGGCTAGTAGGCCGGTGACGACGACCGCCGAGCACCGCCCAAACAGGCAGGGGAGCCAACTTCGGAGGAAGTCGTGACAGCTCAGGGAAGCTGGGTGGTGATGACTGTGTATGCATGATGATATTGGGTGCATGTGTGAGCAGGGGTAGAGAGAGTAGGCATGTGCGTTTATTGCAGTTTGTGTCAGTGGGTGATTCCGTGGGTGATTTTTGGCTGTGTGTGTGTGTGTGTGTGTGTGTGTGTGTGTGTGTGTGTGTGTGTGTGTGTGTGTGTTTGTGTGTGTTTGTGTGTGAGTTGTGTCCCACTGGGCACACACTGCTTGACTCAATGTTGTTTCCAAGTAATTTCAATGAAATTACATTGAACAAACATGGAATAGATGTTGAATTGACGTCTGTGCCCAGTGGGTTGTGTGATAGTGTGTGTGTGCACCATCCTCCCAGTCATTGGCGGCCGAGACGGGTTCATCTCACCCACATGAACAGATGCCATAGGGACAGACGGACACAGTGCCAACCTGACACTGGGCATCGGTGCTGGGCAAGGGTAACCTTCCTAGTTTACCCCTAGTCCTGCCTGCCAGGAGGGGAGCTGTGCCAGTGAGCGGCTTCCCCCTCCCCTCCTCCACCCACCCAATTTACCCTGAACCCAGCTGCCAGTGTGCATAAGCTAGCGATAGAGGGAGAGAGAGCTAAAGAGAGAGAGATGGAGTGTGTGTGGGGGGGTTAGAGAGTGAGAGAGAGAGATACAAAGTCGGATTTTGAGAGAGGGGGTTGGGGGAGAGAGAGTAATAGGAATTAGAGATTGAAACAGTGAGATCCGAATTAGAGAGAGACAGGGGTGTAGTGTGAGAGATACGCAGCATGTTATTATGCACACCTGGTTAAAATGGTAGGCACGTGTTCAGTCTGTGATATTGGAAATATGTATCTGATTGGATGTGCATATCTTAATTGGCAGGCCCTCATTGGTTGTTGGCCAGGGTATTCAGTATGCTAACTTTAAGTGGGTGCAGACTCGGCTATGTTGTATCCGCTGTCATGTTGGAAACCATCTTTGTGATGTTTTAATGCTTTATACTGTAGAGTTTCTCTTTGCAATAAATGGTATATGGCGAGAGAAAAAGTGTGAAAAGTGGAGAAAGGGAAATGTTTGCAGCATCAGTAACACCCTCGTAGGTTTGCATGCAGGGCATTCTCATGATTGTGTCTCATTGGCAACCACAACTGGGCTCGGCTACTGTAAGTGTAGCAGCAAATTGTGGGCAAAAAAACTGCTGTCAAATAATAACCCTGATTATTACACCACCAGAATAGGCCCATAGGCCAGCCATCCACAGTAACCACAGACCATCCAAACTGCACGGATCCAATCCACTTTCAATAAGTGCCTATGTCTCATCGCGAGAAGGAGATTACCTAAATGGAATAGAAAACACACTTTTCAGACTAGAGTGTGTGTCCATAGACTAATCATAATAACCAGAGACTACCACTTATGTTTAAACATTGCACATCACAAATTGTCATCCATTCCCAATAAACCGACTAGATGTGGACGTAACCGGCTTATGTAGCAAAATTTGATTTTTTTTTACATTGGATTAAAGTAGGGACTCAGAGCTAGAAAATTGTATATCATACACTACAGTTGAGGAACCATGAGAAAGTCATTCTGCTTTGAAAGATGATAAACTTGTAACCTCCCTTTTGAGAAAATGGCAATTGAATGATTTGGTACACCTACTGGAGAGCTCTTCATCTACACGCATTCAGCATAGTTCACACCCTCTAAAGCCTTATCCCCACCCATCTCTTTAGGAATTCACATGTGAGGCCATGTACTAAACAACAAAAGATTTCGAGACTAAAGGATGGTTTATACTATGGGTGTGTTCGTAAATTTAATCTGGAGTGCCAGTGTGCTCTGAGCGTTTGTAAACTCAGAGTTTAGTCAGATTGTACGTTTGTAAATTCAGAGCGTTTCGCTCTTGTAACGTCAATCATCCAACCTAACTGGCTAACGTTGGCTAGCTTGCTTGCGATTTCCAGACACAAATGAGAGAACAGCTCACTCTGACCATTTTACTCGCCCTAGCAGAGCTGGTTAGGCTGTTTTTATGTTATCCAGAGCATTTGTGACTGCAACTGTGCTTCTGGCAACAATTTTGTTATGCTTTTTTCCAACATTCGTAAATTCGTCAGTTATTCTGTCTTTGGCACACTCATACGAGGGTGTTCTGAAATTGGAGTAGACAGCCAGAGCAAATTTACCAGCTACTTCTGTCGACAGTTGTCGCAGTGAAATCATGTACATTCTATTTAAATGTTTACTTGCAGAGTGGAGTCTTGTTTAGCTAGCTGGCTAAACAGTGAACCATAATCCCAACTCAATGTTACTACCCTGCATGACTCTCCAAGTAGCTAACCAATCAGGTTCAATGTTAGCTAGCTAACATTAGGCTATAACAAGCAATGCAAATGGCTCTGATATATGAATAATACTACTACACAGATCATACATGTAACACTAGCTAGCGAGCCAGCCAGCTAACATTAGCTAGCTAGCTAACAGTACACTAACTTGAAACATTTAGACGGAGAAATTACTTTCTGACAAAATTAGAAAGGTATAATATTTCAAAATGTTGCTAGATACACTCTCTAACATGTATACATGGATGGAAGCTTCTCCCTCTCTGTCACGGATGCCATGGTTGCTCTTAGTTTGAAGATGTAATCCGGAGTCAGTGGGTCTGGCGACGAATATGTAGCGAGGGCCAGCCGTCTAGAGCATACAGGTCGCAGTGGTGGGTGGTATAGGGTGATTTGATAACAAAACTGATGGCACTGTGATAGACTGCATCTAGTTTGCTGAGTCGAGTGTTGGAAACTATTTTGTAGATGAAATCGCCGAAGTCGAGGATCGGTAGGATAGTCAGTTTTACTAGGGTAAGTTTGGCGGCGTGAGTGAAGAAGGCTTTGTTGCGAAATGGAAAGTCGATTCTAGATTTGATTTTTTATTGGAGATGTTTAATATGAGTCTGGAGGGAGAGTTTACAGTCTAGCCAGACACCTATGTATTTATAGTTGTCCACATATTCTAGGTCGGAACCGTCCAGGGTGGTGATGTTAGTCGGGCGGGCGGGTGCGGGCAGCGAACAGTTGAAGAGCATGCATTTGGTTTTACTAGCATTTAAGAGCGGTTGGAGGCCACGGAAAGAGTGTTGTATGGCATTGAAGCTTGTTTGGAGGTTAGTTAGCACAGTGTCCAAGGAAGGGCCAGAAGTATACAGAATGGTGTCGTTTGCGTAGAGGTGGATCAGGGAATCGCCCGCAGCAAGAGCGACATCATTGATATACAGAGAAATATATACAGAGAAAAGAGTCGGCCCGAGAATTGAACCCTGTGGTACCCCCATAGACTGCCAGAGGTCCGGACAACATGCCCTCCGATTTGACACACTGAACTCTGTCTGCAAAGTAGTTGGTTAACCAGGCGAGGCAGTCATTAGAAAAACCAAGGCTATTGAGTCTGCCGATAAGAATGCGGTGATTGACAGAGTCGAAAGCCTTGGCCAGGTCGATGAATACAGCTGTACAGTACTGTCTTTTATCGATGGCGGTTAATGATATCGTTTAAGCACCTTGAGCGTGGCTGAGGTGCACCCGTGACCGGCTCAGAAGCCGGATTGCACAGCGGAGAAGGTACGGTGGGATTCGAAATCGTCAGTGATCTGTTTATTAACTTGGCTTTCGAAGACTTTAGATAGGCAGGGCAGGATGGATATAGGTCTGTAACAGTTTGGGTCTAGGGTGTCACCACCTTTGAAGAGGGGGATGACCGCGGCAGCTTTCCAATCTTTAGGGATCTCGGACAATACGAAAGGGAGGTTGAACAGGCTGGTAATAGGGGTTGCAAAAATGGCGGCAGATAGTTTTAGAAAGAGAGGGTCCAGATTGTCTAGCCCAGCTGATTTGTACGGGTCCAGGTTTTGCAGCTCTTTCAGAACATCTGCTGTCTAGATTTGGGTGAAGGAGAAGCTGGGGAGGCTTGGGCGAGTAGCTGCGGGGGGGCGAGCTGTTGGCCGGGATTGGAGTAGCCAGGAGGAAGGCATGGCCAGCCGTTGAGAAATGCTTATTGAAATTTTCGATTATCATTGATTTATCAGTGGTGACCGTGTTACCTAGCCTCAGTGCAGTGGGCAGCTGGGAGGAGGTGCTCTTGTTCTCCATGGATTTTACAGTGTCCCAAAACGTTTTGGAGTTAGAGCTACAGGATGTGAATTTCTGCTTGAAAAAGCTAGCCTTTGCTTTCCTGACTGACTGCGTGTATTGGTTCCTGACTTCCCTGAACAGTTGCATATCGTGAGGACTATTCGATGCTATTGCAGTCCGCCACAGGATGTTTTTGTGCTGGTCAAGGGCAGTCAGGTCTGGAGTGAACCAAGGGCTATATCTGTTCTTAGTTCTGAATTTTTTTAACGGGGCATGCTTATCTAAGATGGTGAGGAAATTACTTTTAAAGAATAACCAGGCATCCTCGACTGACGGGATGAGGTCAATATCCTTCCAGGATACCCGGGCCAGGTCGATTAGAAAGGCCTGCTCGCAGAAGTGTTTTAGGGAGCGTTTGACAGTGATGAGGGGTAGTCATTTGACCGCGGATACAGGCAATGAGGCAGTGATCGCTGAGAACCTGATTGAAAACAGCAGAGGTGTATTTGGAGGGCAAGTTGGTGAGGATAATGTCAATGAGGATGCCCATGTTAACGGATTTAGGGTTGTACCTGGTGGGTTCCTTGATGATTTGTGTGAGATTGAGGGCATCTAGCTTAGATTGTAGGACTGCCGGGGTGTTAAGCATATCCCAGTTTAGGTCACCTAACAGAACGAACTCTGAAGCTAGATGGAGGGCGATCATTTCACAAATGGTGTCCAGGGCACAGCTGGGAGGGGACGGGGGTCGATAGCAAGCAGCAAGAGTGAGAGACTTATTTCTGGAGAGGTACATTTTTTAAATTAGAAGTTCAAACTGTTTGGGTATCGACCTGGAACATATGACAGAACTTTGCAGGCTATCTCTGCAGTAGACTGCAACTCCTCCCCCTTTGGCAGTTCTATCTTGATGGAAAATGTTGTAACTGGGTATGGAAATCTCAGAATTGTTGGTGGCCTTCCTATGCCAGGATTCAGACACGGCAAGGACATCAGGGTTGGAGGAGTGTGCTAAAGCAGTGAGTAAAACAAATGTATGTAGCACACATGAAATGGAGTTTACATAACAAATGGCTGCTGGATTGATGCAAATAATCATGATATAATTCTGCCAGGTAGGAAGACTACTTTGTAGCTAGTTAACATTTCATTGCAAAACGTTTTTGGGAAAGCCTTTCCATACCAGAAGAGGATTAGGCCTATCATTAGCACCACTATATATTTCCTGTTCCTTAATTGTTTGAAATCTGGACGTTTTACTTCATATTATGAGGCATTTCTTACCTTGCATCAAAGTAGCAAAGTCATAATCTGACCATTGAAATGTTGATGGAAATATATTTTATCATCACTTGTTTTTCTTTTCAACTTTCTTTCATTGTCTAGCAGCCATGATAGTTGTTGCATCTTTAGATCTCCACCCTTTAGATCTCCAAAATTCTAATGGATATTTCCATCTCTGTCCATGAAACCGCTCACATGTATGGTTTTCATTTTAGAATTTGGAACATCCCACTGACCCAGATTGGCCTGAACAGGAGTCTTCTCTTCTGACCCTCCAGCTGTGACCCATATTTCCCACTGTATCTGTTGGTCAACAGACCCATCCCATCTGGGCCCCCGAGCTCACTAACTCAGGATGCAAATAACCCCACTACAACACACATGCAGCGGCTCAGCATTAATATATGAAATCATTTGTCGTGTGAATCCAGAGCTCTATAATCTCTGTGGTTGGTCTAGTGGAATGAACAGAGCTGCTGCTGCTGTTTTAGGGGGCAAAGAGCGCTACTGTTAAGACAGAGAGGCTAAACGGCGCTACCTTCCCCCTACCCCCTCAGCCGTCACACAAGTATGTGTGCGTACACATGCACAGACGCACATACACACTTACATAAATGTGAAGTAAGAGCACAAGTGCAAGGCACTAGGATAATGTGGTGTAATGACAGACACTGCACTGTAATTGTGTGTGTGTGTGTGTACTCGTGGGCAAAAAAGGCAATTAGTGTGCGGCTGGTCAGTATTTGAGATTTCATTTTTCCAGTGTGCGCCTGTGTGTCCTTTTTAGTCTGTGTAATGGTGAATGGCGTGCCTGTGACGCGTCCATCCAGACAGGAAATGGTCAGGTCTGGGCAGCGGCGGCTCTGGCCCAACGTGACAGAGCACAGCACGGTAACTTCCTGCGTCTGCCTATCGTATGGACATCATCACCGCCCGCCAAGCTCGCCGCATAATCACATCAGCAGCTGTAATAGGGGGAAGAGAGAGTGACAAATCTCGTTACAGATGCAGACTCAGTCTGTTTTTATGTAGCTGGCCTCTTATTTATTTCCCTCAATGAAGATTCATGTTTTGCTGTGGGAGAAGTAATGTGATAAGCGGCCGGGGGCTGTGCTGACACTGGCTCGAGGGACAAAACACAGTTGTTGTCCAGCTTGTTCATTCAGAATGCCGCAGAGGATGACGTCACCTCTCGCTCTTTGTCTCTTTCTCATACGTCTTAGTCAGTGTACGGTGTCAGTGTGTGTGGGCTTTCTGACCAATGCCTCCTTCATGGTGAGTGTTGAAGAGGCTGAAATGAAGGATAATAGCTCCCTTTACACACTAACAATTTGGTTAGTTTCAAAACTTTGGAAAGTACATAGTCGTAGAAGTAGTGCTGGACTCATCGCTGGATTTGCAATCCTACAGGGAAAGAGAGTCAGGTACAATAAATATATGCCGAACAAAAATATAAACACAACATGTAAAGTGTTGGTCCCATGTTTCATGAGCTGAAATAAAAGATCCCCAAAATGTCCCATACGTACAAAAAAGCGTATTTCTTTCATATTGTCACGGCTAGCTGAAGGACTGGACCAAGGTGCAGCATGGTAACCGTACATTTTCTCTTTAGTAAAAAATGACGCTGACAAAACGAAGAACAAAAACCAAACCGTGAAGTTTTGTGCTATGTGCCCTGAACAAAGACAAAGTTAACTTCCCACAAAACAGGTGTGGGAAAAGGGTACCTAAGTATGGTTCTCAATCAGACAACGATAGACAGCTGCCTCTTATTGAGAACCACACCTGGCCAAACACATAGAAATAGAAAATCATAGAACATAGAACATAAACTGCCCACCCAAATCACACCCTGACCAAACCAAAATAGAGACATAAAACGCTCTCTACGGTCAGTGACACATTTTGTGCACAAATTTGTTTACATCCCTGTTGAGTGAGCGTTTCTTCTTTGGCAAGATAATCCATCCACCTGACAGGTGTGGCATATTAAGAAGCTGATTAAACAGCATGATCATTACACAGGTGCAGCTTGTGCTGGGGACAATAAAAGGTCACTCTAAAATGTGCCGTTTTGCCATACAACACAATGCCACAGTTTTGAGGGAGCATTGTCCACCAGAGCTGTTACCAGATAATGTCATGTTCATTTCGCTAGCATAAGCCACCTAATAATGTTGTTTCAGAGAATTTGGCAGTACGTCCAAACAGCCTCACAACCGCAGACCACATGTAACCACGCCCAAGACCACATGTAACCACAGCCCAGGACCTCCACATTCAGTTTCTTCACTTTGGGATCGTCTGAGACCAGTCACCTGAACAGCTGCTGAAACTGTGGGATTCCACAACCGAAGGATTGTTAGAGCTGTTAGAAACCGTCTCAGGGAAACTCACTTATGTGCTCATCGTCCTTACTAAGGTCTTAACCTGACTGCAGTAAACGACTTCGGTGGCCCCTGGCACGCTGGCGATGTGTGCTTTTCACGGTTTAATTCCGGTTTCAACTGTACCGGGCAGATGGCAGACAGTGTGTATAGCGTTGTGTGGGCGAGTGGTTTGTTGATGTCAAAGTTGTGAACAGAGTGCCCCATGGGGTTGTGGCATGGGCAGGCATAAGCTATGGACAACAAACACGGCCTGCATACTCACCAGACATTTCACCCATTGAGCATGTTTGGGATGCTCTGGATCGACGTGTACGACAGCGTGTTCCAGTTCCTGCCAATATCCAGCAACTTCGCACAGCCATTGAAGAGGAGTGGGACAAGATTCCAGTGTCAACTGCCTGATCAATAGCCTGATCAACAGCCTGATCAACAGCCTGATCAACAGCCTGATCAGCTCTATGTGAAGGAGATGTGTCGCGCTACATGAAGCAAGTGATGGTCACACCATATATTGACTGGTTTTCTGATCCATCCTTTTTTTCAAGGTATCTGTGACCAACAGATGCATATCTGTATTCCCATTCATGTGAAATCCATAGATTAGGGCCTAATACATTTATTTTAGTTGACTGTGTTCCTTATATGAACTGTAACTCACTCAAATCTTTTTGAAATTGTTGCATGTTGTGTTTCTATTTTCGTTCAGTGCAATACAACACTCTATCCTATGTCTTACACATGCCGTATTAATGCAAAGATTGCCATAGTTGTCATCTACTTAATGAGTTGTTGTAAAAGAAAAAAAAAACGGATGAATTGTGTTGAGCCTGTGGACAGACAGACAGACATCATGCTAAGCCGCCCAGCCAGTCAGTCAAACCAATTTCATTTTGGGGATAAATGAAACGGCGTCGTGAGGAGCATGTACAATGGTATGATTATTTGAGTGGCAGACCAACATGTGAGAAACAGGTTGCATCCAATTAAATGTACATTACCATGCTACAGATAGCTCCATTAGTGCTGGCATTTCTTGTACATAATTACCCAAATGTTTATGCTTATGAGGTCCAAGCGAGGAAAAGCAGCACCCCTCCGTGGAACAATGAGGCTGCTTAGAAAGAGCTTCTCTATGTCGTTTACATAATGAGGATTCAGACCAGCGGTAGGTAGGAGAGGTTCGATTATTTGCTCGTGGCATTTAGAAAAAGAGAACACTTTTATAGCCATGGGTCTAGATGACATTTTTTTTTTCCCAGGAAGAGACTGATTTCAGTAGCATTTCACGAAAACACAGGGGTTGCCTTACTCTTATATTTCCTTACCCTTTACATGGTGTTCACAAAAAAAGCTGATGGCTTTGATACTAGAACAGAAATAAGCTCCATCTGATATTGTAGCGGGTCCTGTAGCTTAGCTTGCCTCATCGGAGGTAAGGAGTGCACAGTGTATCTTTATGGTAGCCGTCTTCACCCCCTCCTCTCCTCCCTCCTCTCACCTACAGTGATGGGATTGCCTTGCCTTGGTGTGTTCTTGTGCTCATCGATCTGTGTTGCCATTACAACAGCGGGACACCCACAGATCCTTTCAGATCCCTATGTGGGAAGTCAATATAGAACACAAACACAAACGGTGAAGTCAATATAGGACAAGCACGTATACCCGCAAGCTCACACAAGCTCATACACATACATAAACCCCCCTCCCTCACCCCCTACACACACACACCAGAGGAGGCTGGTGGGAGGAGCTATAGGAGGACGGGCTCATTGTAATGGCTGGAATGAAATCAATGGAAAGGAGTCAAAAACGTTGTTTCCTTGTGTTTGGTACCATTCCATTCCAACCTTTACAATGAGCCTATAGCTCCTCCCACCAGCCTCCTCTGACACACATGTAACAGTATAACTTTATATCGTCCCCTCGCCCATACCCGGGTGCGAACCAGGGTCCCTCTGCACACATCAACAACAGTCACCCATGAAGCATCGTTACCCATCTCTCTACAAAGGCCGCGGCCCTTGCAGAGCAAGGGGAACTACTACTTCAAGGTCTCAGAGCAAGTGACGTCACCGATTGAAACGCTATTTAGCGCGCACCCACCGCTAACTAAGCTAGCCGTTTCACATCCGTTACACACACACACACACACAGTACCAACACCACCGCACACACACACACACCAATAAACGTCTTTAAGCATGTGTATTAATTTTGAGCCTCCTTTTTCAAGCCACTTAGTTTCTGGACTTCAGAAGGGCAAACAAAGCACACACACAGCGCAGAAGGCTACGGTGTGTGTCTGTTTAGCGTCAGAGAGACAACAGAGAGTTGCAGGGATGGAGCTGGAGAGATCGAGGCATGACAGCTTGAAGTGGTCTGGGCATCAGGATACCGCACTTGATCAGGTTAAATTTCCTTCTGATGTCCTAACATCAGTGAGCCATAGAGAGGGGGAGTGGGCATGCAGAGAGTGTGTGTGTCCATGCTAAGGCATAATCAAATAAACAAACCTTATGATTGTGGTGTTATGTCCATAAGAATATGTTTATTGGCCTGCTGTCGAAACCTGGTCTGAGTTACATAATGAAAGCCCTGCAGTTACAGTGCAACAACTGAAACCACTAATCTTAGCATCACAGTCTGCTCAGACTATACAGTAAGCATCCCAGTGGTGGGAACTGAAAACTATTCTCACAAGCTTTACAAATGATCTGCTCCTTATGTTGCCTGATACAAGCTTTTTAGGCAAAACACTGTGCTTCTTTGATCATTTAGGATTATCTTGCAAATCAAACTTCCATTGTCCTCCAATAATAGCTGAATGTTTTCTATATCCAGTTTTCTGCTTTATTTTGTGCATCTTGGATTGTGAGGCAGCGGTAGAATACTACATATTTTGCTCTTGACAAATGAGCATCTATTTGGGGTGCCCAGTTAATTTGAATTAGCCACTCCCCACAGTACAATGTCATTTCTTTGGGCCTCAGGTGAGCATAATAGCCATTTTGTCTAGCTTTTTGGATCTGAGATTGATATGCATCGAAACTGCCTCACTGTCTTCACATTAAACCTTTTAGAGGTGACTTCAACAAAGTCTTCAGGTAACTGTTAAAAATGTCATTATAAAAATGGGGTGCATGTAGCCACACACGCACACATACTATTTGAATACCAGATTTAATTTCCGTTGGAAACCCTCTAAAGCTGCCCTCAGAGCAGCCTGCTTAAAACCAAAACTGCAGAATTTGCCAACTCGTACAAATTTTGGTATGTATTCACACACTGTTCCATATTTAATGGCGAGGTGGGGGAGAAAGAAAGTTCAACCAAAGTTTGAGAACAATATTTTTCATTTGCACGCCTCCAGAAAGGACCCCAAGGAGGACCCCAATTGGATGGCATGAATATTCACTTTGAATTTGCAAGTGCTTAGCTTCTCATCTGCATTTGGCCCGCACACCTTTTGTGATGCATTAATCTTTCAGCGTTCCGTCCCTCTCTGAGCATATGTCATCAATCTGAAGCTACATCCTGTTTGTCTGATGCTTAATTTGCTTTAAATGTAATCAATTATATAAATATCTCTGTTGTCGCAGGAAATTGAACAGCAGCGCAGACTGGGGTTTGGGAGAGGAAGGGAGATGTTGACACTCCCTCTTATCGTGCAGTGTACATAAAGAGCTCTTCAAGTAGCTGTCGGTGTTCGGATGCCGTGGACTAATGTCAACATAGCGTGCATTATGACTCATCAATTAAGTACTTTATGATTGACAGGTAGGTCAAAAGTAGGCCTGTGTGTTCTGGGGGGGGGGGGGGGGTAGCTCAAACATCATAGTGCTGTTTGGAGTGCTGCATCAAATATTTGAAGCATTAAATGCACAATGAAACTCCAATACAGCAGACATTCTTTTGTCTTGTTGATAACAAAATGTCTCAACTGTCACAGTGAACATCATGTGCATCATAGGTGATACTGAATACAGCAGAAGTTCTTGTTTTACACTACATTCAAAAGCCTTTTCTCACCAAAATTGGTTTGAGATTTGAGGTTTGAGAGTGCAGTGGATAATTCACAGGTAGTCTACTGCAGATATCGTGGATCCATACTCGCAATTGCATCAGAGAAGATCTACATGCCCAAGAACAAAATGGTAGCTATAGTAATCTAAAGTTGACGGACATTTTCCAAGGCGTCTGAAAAACTTTTTCAATCTGAAAGTGTTCACACCCTTTGACATTTTCCAAATTTTGTTGTTGTTACAGCTTGAATTTAAAATGGATTAAATTGAGATTTTTGTTCACTGGTCTACACACAATACCCTATAATGTCAAAGTGGAATAGGTTTTTGGACATTTTTACAAATGTATTAAAAATGAAATCTGAAATGTCTTGAGTCAAGTTTCAGCTTTGACTCAAGACAGTTGAGCTTTTCATTTTTAACTGATTTGTAAACATTTCGAAAAACATAATTCCACTTTGACATTATAGGTTATTGTCTGCGAGCCTAAATAAGTTCAGCAGTAAACATTTGCATAACAAGTCACTTAAGTGAACTCACTCTGTGCAATAATAGTGTTTAACTTGATTTTTCAATGACTACCTCTCTGTACCCTGCACATACAATTATCTGTAAAGTCCCTCAGTTGAGCAGTGAATTTCAAACACAGATTCAACAACAAAGACCTATTGGTAGATGGGTAAAAAAATATTTTAAAAAAAGCAAACATTGAATATCCCTTTGAGCATGGAGAAGTTATTAATAACACATTGGATGGTGTATCAATACACCCAATACACTAAAAAGATACAGGCATCCTTCCTAACTCAGTTGCCGGAGAGGAAGGAAACCGCTCATGGATTTCACAATGACGCCAACGGTGAATTTAAAACATTTAGAGTTTAATGGCTGTGATAGAAGAAAACTGAGGATAGATCAACAAGATTGTAGTTACTCCACAATACTAAACTAGTTGACAGAGGGAAAAGAAAGAAGCCTGTATAGAATACAAATATTCCAAAACATGCATCCTTTTTGAAACAAGGCACTAAAGTAATACTACGAAAAATGTGGCAAAACAATTCACTTTTTGTCATGAATACAAATTTGTGTTCTGAAATCCAATACAACACATCACTGAGTACCACTCTCCATATTTTCAGGATAACAAAGAAACTACCGTAATTTCCGGACTATAAACCGCTACTTTATTCCCACGCTTTGAACCTCGCGGTTTATACAATGACACGGCTAATTTATGGATTTTTCCCGCTTTCACAAGATTCATGCCGCCAAAAAACTGAGCACCGTCACATAATGTGACGTAAATCGAGCGCGCTCAAACTTCCCATCATTCTGATTACGGTAGTAATTTTGTCACCCTCATCATGGTAAAGACACGGAGAAATGCATATGATGCAGCTTTCAAGTTGAAGGCGATCGATCTGGCTGTTGGAAAAGGAAATAGAGCTGCTGCATGGGAGCTTGGCCTTAATGAGTCGATGATAAGACGTTGGAAACAGCAGCGTGAGGAACTGACTCAGTGCAAAAAGACAACAAAAGATTTCCGAGGGAAGAAAAGCAGATGGCCCAAAGTATTTGCAGCCACTCGACATCAGTGTAAATCGTGCATTTAAGGTGGCGATTCTTGTTCAGTGGGAGGCTTAGATGACAAGTGGGGAGAAATCCTTCACTAAAACGGGCCGCAGGCGAAGAGCATCTTATGGTCAAGTCTGCCAGTGGGTCCTGACAGCGTGGAGCATTGTCAAAAAATCCACTATCATCAACGGCAGCAGCATGAGCTCAGCGCGGTATTTGCCTCCGGATGAAAGTGACGAGAGCGACAATAAAAACGATCCAACATCGGATGAAGCAATTATGAGGCTATTCAACTCCGACACCGAAGGAGATGACTTCAGTGGTTTCAGTGCACAGGAGGATAGTTGATTATATTTGATAGTGACCAATGACTTTCTTGGTAGGCTACTGTTTTAATTTTTGTTACAAGCCGTGTTTCGTTAAAGCCTATTTATTTTTGTTACAAGCCGTGTTTCGTTTAAAGGCTGTGTAAAGTTAATTTGTTTCAATGTACCGGTAGGCACCTACGGTTTATAGACATGTGCAGCTTATTTATGTACAAAATACATATTTTTTAATAATTCAGTGGGTGCGGTTTATATTCAGGTGCGCTTAATAGTCCAGCAATTACGGTAAATGGAGCTAAGCACAGGGAAAATCCTATGTTCCTATGTTTACAGTTTTGACTTAAATCTTCTTGAAAACCTGTGGCAAGACCTGAAAATGGTTGTCTAGCGATGATCAACAACCAGTCTGACAGAGCTGTTGTACGATCCAGGTGTGGAACGCTCTTAGAGACTTACGCAGAAAGACTCACAGCTGTAATCACTGCTAAAGGTGCTTCTACAAAGTATTGACTCAGGGGTGGGAATACTTATGAAAATTAGATTTATGTATTTAATTTTCAATAAAATTCCAAGAAACATGTTTTTCACTTTGTAATTATGGGGTATTGTGTGTAGATGGGTGAGAGAAAAATATTTAATCCATTTGGAATTCAGGCTGTAACACAACATAATGTGGAATAAGTCAAGAGGTATGAATACTTTCTGAAGGCACTGTATGCTGACAGCTATCAACCCCAATCTACCTCTGGAAGCTTTAAGAGTGCTTTGAGGGGGAAATAGCTGCTATCGGATACTTCTGCAAAGAAAAGTTTCTGCAAAGAAAAGTTTCTGCAAAGAAAAGATTCTGAAAAGAAAACCTCGCGTCAGTTTTATCCACTGTCGTCTATTGATAAAAGATTGGTTTGAAATTGGGCTGGGCAAAGACTATTCTTTTGCCGGTGATGGCCATTATATTCATAATCAGTTTGGGAGAGCCAATCTTACCTCCAATTCTAAGACTTCATCATCCAGCATCAATGTGTAAACAAAGGTGGTGAAAAGATTTGACCTAGGTCAGACCTCTCTCCCTCTCTCCCTTCCCTCATTTACGTACAGAGGTTTTTCATCCAACAGCAGGTGTTCCCTGCCAAGCTATTTGGAGCAGCTATGGGACTTTCCACTTTGATTTAAAGTGACTTGAAGTGTATGTTTTTTGGGGTCTGGGGAGATTGTTATACCGTACAGTAAGTGCATGGTGGCAGGCTTATGTGACTGAGTAATGGAAACAAAATATCGCATTTTGGGTCCCGCTTTATATTACTTGGTGCTACAGTAAAAATGGGTAAGGTTGTTACGTTGGCACATATTGTAACTACAGTGTAGGGCAGGCAGGCACACCTTAGTTCCTTTGTGATGTCTTTGTTTTAGTACGGTCAGGGCGTGAGTTGGGTGGGCAGTCTATGTTCTTTTTTCTATGATTTGGTATTTCTGTGTTTGGCCTGGTATGGTTCTCAATCAGAGGCAGCTAGCTGTCAATCGTTGTCCCTGATTGAGAACCATACTTAGGCAGCCTGTTTTCACCCTTGAGTTGTGGGTGATTATTTCCTGTTTAGTGTGTTTTGCACCTGACGGAGCTGTTTCGGTTGTGCTTTTTGTGTCTTTGTTTGATAGTGTTCAGTTTAAATAAATAACATGAACAAGTACCACGCTGCGCTTTGGTCCTCACCTTCTTCCACCGACGACCGTTACAGTTATATAATATACACTGAGCAAAAATATAATTGACATTGTCACGTTCTGACCTTTATTTCCTGTGTTTTGTAATTAGTTAGTATGGTCAGGGCGTGAGTTGGGTGGGCAGTCTATGTTTGTTTTTCTATGATTTGAGTATTTCTATGTTTCGGCCTAGTATGGTTCTCAATCAGAGGCAGGTGTCATTAGTTGTCTCTGATTGAGAATCATACTTAGGTAGCCTGGGTTTCACTGTGTGTTTGTGGGTGATTGTTCCTGTCTCTGTGTTTGCACCAGATAGGACTGTTTTGAGTTTTCACATTTCTTGTTTTTTTGTAGTCAGTTGTTCATGTGTACCTTAACGCATTAAAAAGAACCATGGACACTTACCACGACGCATATTGGTCCTCAGATCCGTTTCGCCTCTCCTCTTCGGAGGAGGAGGAGGAAATTCATTACATTTAATTACATTACAGAATCACCCACCAACCAAGGACCAAGCGGCGTGGTAAACAGCAGCAACAGCAGCAGCAGGAGAAGCGACAGGTGCAGCAGGAGCAACAGCAGCAGCAGCAAAGGCAGGAGAAGCAACAGAGGCAGCAGCAGCAGGAGCAGCAGCAGTGGGAAAGGCTGCACTATTTGGAGAGATGGACTTGGGAGGAGATCCTTGACGGGAAAGGACCCTGGGCAGAGACAGGGGAATATTGCCGCCCCAAAGCCGAGCTGGAGGCAGCGAAGGCAGAGAGGCGGCATTATGAGGAGCTAGCACGGCAGAGCGGCTGGAAGCCCGAGACGCACCCCCAAAAGGGGGGAGTGTGGCAGAGTCAGGAGTCAAACCTGAGCCAACTCCCCCCGCTTATCGTGAGGAGCCAAGGAGGAGCTCAGAACCAGAGCTGGTGTTGGAGGTGAGCGAAGCAGAGACTGTGAAGGAGTTAATGGGGAGATTAGAGGAGAGAGATATGAGGGAGTTGCTGTGTTGGTGCATGAGACACGGAATTCGCCCGACGGAGCATGTCAGGGATTTAATGGCACCTGGGTCAGCTCTCCATACTCATCCTGAGGTGCGTGCTAGGGGTCTGGTGAAGACTGTGCCAGCCTCACGCACCAGGCCTCCTATGGATCTCCCTAGCCTTGCACGTCCTGTGCCATCTCAGCACTACAGTGCTCCTAGCATTGCTAACCGTGGCGAGCGTGGTGCTGGTCAGGCACCGTGTTATGCGGTGGTTCGCACGGTGTCCCCAGTACGCATGCTTAGTCCGGTGCGCTACCTCCCAGCTTCCCACACCGGGCTAGGGTGAAGATCCAGCCAGGGCGGTTAGTGCCAGCCCTGCTCTCAAGATCTCCAGTACGCCTTCACGGTCCGGTCCATCCAGTGCCACCTCCACACACCAGCCCTCCGGTGGCAGCTCCCCGCACCAGGCTTCCTGTGCGTGTCCTCGGCCTAGTACCACCAGTGCCAGCACCACGCATCAGGCCTACAGAGCCTTCCTCCTCTCCAGCGTTGCCGGAGCTTCCCGTCTGCCCAGCGTCGCCGGAGCTTCCCGTCTGCCCAGCGCCATCTGAGCTTCCCGTCTGCCCAGCGCCATCTGAGCTTCCCGTCTGCCCAGCGCCATCTGAGCTTCCCGTCTGCCCAGCGCCGTCTGAGCTACCAGTCTGCCCAGCGCCACCAGTCTGCCCAGCGCCGCCAGTGCTGCCAGTCTGTCCAGCGCCGCCAGTCTGCCCAGCGCCGCCAGTCTGCCCAGCGCCGCCAGCGCCGTCAGTCTGCCCAGCGCCGCCAGCGCCGCCAGTCTGCCCAGCGCCGCCAGTCTGCCCAGCGTTGCCAGAGTCTCCCGCCTGTCCGGCGCCGCTGCCGGAGTGTCCCGCCTGGCCGGAGTGTCCTGCCTGTCCGGCGCCGCTACCGGAGTGTCCCGCCTGTCCGGCGCCGCTGCCGGAGCGTCCCGCCTGTCCGGCGCCGCTGCCGGAGTGTCCCGCCTGTCCGGCGCCGCTGCCGGAGCGTCCCGCCTGTCCGGCGCCGCTGCCGGAGCGTCCCGCCTGTCCGGCGCCGCTGCCGGAGCCTCCCGCCTGTCCGGCGCCGCTGCCGGAGCCTCCCGCCTGTCCGGCGCCGCTGCCGGAGCCTCCCGCCTGTCCGGCGCCACTGCCGGAGCCCCTCAGCCCAGAGCCCCTCAGCCCAGAGGCGCCAGAGCCCCTGTCCCGAGCCCCTGCCCCTCTGTCCCGAGCTCCTGTCCCTCTGTCCCGAGCTCCTGCCCCTCTGTCCCGAGCTCCTGCCCCTCTGTCCCGAGCTGCCCTTCTGTCCAGTGGGGTCATTGAGAGGGGTTGCCATGGTGAGAAAGCCACGGAGGCGGACATTAAGGCGGACTAAGACAATGGTGAAGTGGGGTCCGCGTCCCGCGCCAGAACCGCCACCGCGGACAGACGCCCACCCATTACATTTACATTACATTTAAGTCATTTAGCAGACGCTCTTATCCAGAGCGACTTACAAATTGGTGCATTCACCTTATGACATCCAGTGGAACAGCCACTTTACAATAGTGCATCTAAATCTTTTAAGGGGGGGGTGAGAGGGATTACTTTATCCTATCCTAGGTATTCCTTAAAGAGGTGGGGTTTCAGGTGTCTCCGGAAGGTGGTGATTGACTCCGCTGTCCTGGCGTCGTGAGGGAGTTTGTTCCACCATTGGGGGGCCAGAGCAGCGAACAGTTTTGACTGGGCTGAGCGGGAACTGTACTTCCTCAGTGGTAGGGAGGCGAGCAGGCCAGAGGTGGATGAACGCAGTGCCCTTGTTTGGGTGTAGGGCCTGATCAGAGCCTGGAGGTACTGAGGTGCCGTTCCCCTCACAGCTCCGTAGGCAAGCACCATGGTCTTGTAGCGGATGCGAGCTTCAACTGGAAGCCAGTGGAGAGAGCGGAGGAGCGGGGTGACGTGAGAGAACTTGGAAAGGTTGAACACCAGACGGGCTGCGGCGTTCTGGATGAGTTGTAGGGGTTTAATGGCACAGGCAGGGAGCCCAGCCAACAGCGAGTTGCAGTAATCCAGACGGGAGATGACAAGATGACACCCAGACCCTCCCCTATAGGTCAAGGTTTTGCGGCCGGAGTCCGCACCTTTGGGGGGGGGTACTGTCACGTTCTGACCTTTATTTCCTGTGTTTTGTAATTAGTTAGTATGGTCAGGGCGTGAGTTGGGTGGGCAGTCTATGTTTGTTTTTCTATGATTTGAGTATTTCTATGTTTCGGCCTAGTATGGTTCTCAATCAGAGGCAGGTGTCATTAGTTGTCTCTGATTGAGAATCATACTTAGGTAGCCTGGGTTTCACTGTGTGTTTGTGGGTGATTGTTCCTGTCTCTGTGTTTGCACCAGATAGGACTGTTTTGAGTTTTCACATTTCTTGTTTTTTGTAGTCAGTTGTTCATGTGTACCTTAACGCATTAAAAAGAACCATGGACACTTACCACGACGCATATTGGTCCTCAGATCCGTTTCGCCTCTCCTCTTCGGAGGAGGAGGAGGAAATTCATTACAGACATGGCCTATTGACTAAGGAGACACCTTAAAACATTAGCATTATATATATATTTTTATTGTTTTGTCGCAATGAGCCACTAGGCAATAAATAGGAGCTAATTGCAATGGTCAGGTCACTCTGAGGAAGACCTCAGCTTGATGTCGAAACATCAGTCACCTGTCCACATCCTGTACAATGGATTAAAGTGAGCAATAAGAAATCAACCTCTGACTTATTTTTTTATTGAGTGCTCCAACTTCTTTTTTACCTCGAATTAATGATTTTGGAAGTTTTTCTTGGTTAACTCTTCGCATGATTTTTGCCATTGTTGTTGAGCACCCCTCCTTTCCTTGGTTTGCTGAAGCCCAAAGGCGCACCTGAATGATGCCACAGATCTCAAGTTTTGAGGGAGCATGCAATTGGCATGCTGATGGCAGTAATATCCACCAGAACTGTTGCCAGAGAATTTAAGGATCATTTCTCTACCATAAACTCCCTCCAACGTCCTTTTAGAGAATTCGTCCAACCGGCCTCGCAACCGCAGACCACAGGCATGGTGTGGGCGAGAGGTTTGCTGATGTCAACACTGTGAATATATGTCCCATGGTGGCGGTGGGATTATGGTATGGTAAACTACGGACCACAAACACAATTGCATTTTATCTATGGCAGTCTATGGCTCCATGTCGCAAGGATCTGTTTGAAGAGTGGGACAACATTCCACAGGCCACAATCAACAGCCTGATCAACTCTATGTGAAGGAGATATGTCGCTCTGCATGAGGCAAACACCAGATACTGACTGGTTTTATGATCCACGCCATTACCTTTTTTTTTAAAGGTATCTGTGATGCCAATCTGCATTCCCAGTCATTTGAAATCCACAGATTAGGGCCTACTGAATTTTATTTAAATGAACTGGTTTCCTTAAATAAACTTTAACTCAGTAAAATCTTTGAAATTGGTGCATGTTGCATTTATTTTTCTTCAGTATAGATTCTGGTCAAGTAACCATTTTTTGTGTGGATTTTGACATGTGCTTGGGGTTAGTGTCTTGCTGAATGATCCACGAAAAATGTATCAACCCCTACAAAAAATGCCCATTAATTATAATTGACATAGCAATTCATATTTCCTGTTGCAGGATCATTGTCTGCTGTGTGAAGCTGGCTCAAATTAAGATACTTCATCTCAGTGGCGATTTTAGCATGTGCATTTAGTTTTTTTTTAGATGTGTAATGGGAATTTTAATGTTTGTGCTTTTCGTACAACTAATGTCAGTGTTCTATTCATATGCTGTTCTATAAACCAATTTCTGCGTTCATGCAAGTGGCTGACTGAACGAATCCTCACTATCAGTAGCTGCAATTTGGCAGTACGCCCAGATCTCAGTTTCATGATCTCAGCTTAGAGAGAGGAAGCCTCGTGAGGTATTGGTCTGTCACATGTTATGAACCAGTATTGGTCGGTCACATAGATGGAACAAAACGGTAATGATTAATGAATTATGCTAAATCATGCAAATATAACTTGTCTGTGTATAGCCGAATATAAGACAACTGCGCGCTGACAGATAAACAATGATTTATTTAAGATTGACTTTGAGTGTCCCTGTGTAAGAACTTCCACGACAATTTGGCAAACTGGATGAAATATTCTGATTTAAAACCTGTGGCGCATTTTTTGAAGCACGACGAGACCCACTCAGAACAGACCCTTACTGTGAGCTTCCCAGGAGTAGAAACATCATCTGCGAACAATTGAGGGACGGACACTGATTTCAGTAAGTACAATTTAAATAAATTTGTATAAAAATAAAATAAAAATGATAAAACCAATAAAAGGTAACATAAAAATGTAGAGGAGGGTACCACTAGCCTACAAAATAACACAAGGTGTTTTTGAATACGGGGTGTTATACGGTGTGATATTTCAAACGGTGTGTTGTTATTCTGAAACTAAACTGTTGTTCTGGTCTGTCGTCTCTCAAGGTTATGGTGAAAGGGGCCACATATGGTATCTAGATGCATGGAAGATAATTCATCCAAAAACAGTATGAACCTCAACACCCCCTCTTACCGGCTGAAAATGGCAAAAATGGCTTTCAGTATGGTCCTTCCCCACTTCTACCGTGAGACCTGAGTCCGCACCAGCAACCAGTACACAGCATCCAGTCGAAGCTATCAGCTACCTTTTCTCTTATGCTTTTTCTCTCAGGAGTGTGATATGGGTCCATGTGGAGTGAGCATGGAGGGAGATCCAGTCCAAACTTCTCTAATGCTGCAGGTGTACAAGGACATAATGGACTGTAAGGTGAGAGACATTATCAAAGGCCATCCACTTTGAACATATGCCATTAAAAAGGACAAACTGAAACACTATCTGAAGAAGAACATGAAGAAACGCCAGGAAATGAAGGATGAGTGCTGGGGATGGAGGGGGGTGGTCAACTGTGCCTGTAATTGATTTAGACTTATCCAAAATTGTTTATTTGGGGTATCAGGTTGATTGTGGAAGTCTGCACAATGCTAAATGTATAGTAATTTAGACTAAGAATGCATTGAAATTCCAATCTGTCATTACCACTAGTGATGAGAAAAGTGAGGTTCTTAAATTAAAGTGATAGAACCAACGTGAAGCACTAAGGACTGTCATTCTAAATTTGGGTTGGATAATTTATTAATAATTATGATTTGGAAAGGCTTCTAGAGATAGAGCTGTGCCCTAAAAAATTAGGAAAGCCACTAGATTGTAGCTTGGGCTAACCTTGTGTCACGCCCTGGTCTTAGTATTTTGTGTTTTCTTTATTATTTTGGTCAGGCCTGGGTGTGACATGGGTTATTTATGTGGTGTGTTTTGTCTTGGGGTTTTTGTAGGTTATGGGATTGTGGTATAGTAGAGTTGTCTATGTCTATGGTTGCCTAGAGTGGTACTCAATCAGAGGCAGGTGTTTATCGTTGTCTCTGATTGGGAACCATATTTAGGTAGCCATATTCTTTGAGTGTTTTGTGGGTGATTGTTCCTGTCTCTGTGTTTGTTTGCACCAGATAAGGCTGTTTCGGTTTTTCATGTTACGTTTTTTGTTTTTGTATTGTTTATTATCATCTTTATTAAAGACGTTTTATAATAACCATGCTGCATTTTGGTCCTCCTCTCCTTCACCGGAAGAAAACCTTAACACCTTGTCCCAATGTCATTCTTAGTAAGGTTGGTGTGAAACTGTTATAACGTGTTCTCTCTCTCTCTTCCTTGTGAAATGTTATTAACATGTTGTAAGCCGAACTGCGCCTCTCTGGCTGGTAAGATTTCAGCAGCTCTCATGTTTTCTGCTCCTCCAGAGGATGGTGAAACTAGGGTTGCACATTTTGGGGAATATTCAGATGTGGAAACACTCGTGGGAATTAATGGGAATATATGGGCATTAACAGGAATTTATGGAAATATATGCAAATTATTATTAATAGCATTTAAATGTAATGTTTTTTGCATTGGATATATTTACCATATCATACGGTAAAAAGTTTGTCTCCATATCATATGGAGACATAATTGCAAATGATTAAATCCTTCCAATGGAAATGTTAAACTATTTAGTTACGAATTGAACTTTAATTAAATTAGTTGACCCTTCACATGGGATGATTTCACTGAACAACAAAAGAAAGGGATTATTGAATGATCCATCGCATCTCCCAAAAACGCTTTCAAAATGATAGTCTAGAAACTAAAGCTTTGGTTGTCTTCCTCTCAGGCTTCCATGTCTTCTCCCTGGACCTCCTCAATGTCCACCTCTTGAACATCAGACTCTGAGGCCTCATCTTCACGGTCATTTTCCAATCTTGTTGAGGGTGGCTCATTGTCAGGCTCAAAAAGCCTCAGATTTGCCCGGATGTCCACCAATTCTTCAACGCTTGTATTGGTCACCCTGTTGCATGCTTAGGTGTGTGTGTTCCCAAACAAGGACCAGATGCGCTCTGAGGCGGCTGATGTTGGTGGGATTTGGAGGATGATGGAGGCAACAGAGGAAAGAGCCTCAGATCCACAAAGTCCCTTCCACCAGGTGGCTGATGAGACATGTTGGCACAACTGCCATATCGCATCTCCATCCCAAAGTCCTTGCTTGGAAGTGTACTTCGCCAGACTGCCAAGAACCTTGCCCTCATCCAGGCCAAGGTGGCGAGATACGGTAGTGATGACACCATAGGCCTTGTTGATCTCTACACCAGACAGGATGCTCTTGCCAGCACACTTGGGATATAGATTTTTTTTAAATTTAACTAGGCAAGTCAGTTAAGAACAAATTCTTATTTACAATGATGGCCTACCGGGGAACAGATTCATTGCATGAGCTGCACAGTCAATGGGTGTGGTGTGAGGGTAGGACTCCTGCACATTAGACCAAGCAGCCTTCAGGTTCACAGCATTGTCTGTCACCAGTGACAATACCTTCTGTGGTCCAAGGTCATTGATGACTGCCTTCAGCTCATCTGCAATGTAGAGGCCAGTGTGTCTGTCCCTTGTGTCTGCTCTTGTGGAATACTGGTTGAGGGGTGGAGATGATATGTAGTCAATTATTCTTGCACACGAACATTCGACCACCCATCAGAGATGATTGCAATACAGTCTGCTTTCTCTATTTGCTTGACCTTCACTTGAACTCTGTGGAACTCTGCATCCAGCTAGTGAGTAGATAAAGCATGTCTGTTTGGAGGGTAGTATGCTGTACGAAGAACATTCAGAAATCTCTTCCAATACACATTGGATACACATTGCCCTTAAGCATCAAGAGGTGATCAGTTGCATACACAGCTTGAGCAAGACATTGATCAGCATTTCTCTGACTACGTTCCTCCATTGAGTCAAAAAAACTTCTGATTCCAGGAGGACTGCAATCGATGAGGTGTCTGATTCATCATTTTCACCTTGAATATAAATAAAGAGACTTTTGTCAGAGGTTGCTTGTTGTCAGCGCTGAGGGACCTTTATGCACTTGGCCAGATGATTCTGCATCTTTGTTGCATTCTTCACATATGATTTGGCCCAGTATTTGCAAATGTACACAGCTTTTCCTTCTACATTAGCTTCTACATTAGCTGCAGTGAAACGTCTCCACAAAGGAATTGTCTCCAATTCCTTTGTAAGATAAATGTTTTTAAACTAAACATGTATGGAAACAGGTGAATTAACACTCCTCAGTTAGCAGGCTCAAGCAAGCTAAAATCCACATGGTAGCAAAAACTAACTAGCAGAAATTGTTAACAAGTTAGAAATGATTTAAACACACTTTGCTGTAGGCTATTTACTACTTAACAAAAAATGATGTATGGCATATAAAATATATTCCCCCCACCCAGTATTGTAAACACAACTTACCAGAAAGCATGTAGTCCTTGGCACAGACAGAGTAGTAGTGTGGGCTCAATAACATCTCATTAGTGTGCAAGATCTTGAGAATCAGCTGTACATATGATGGAAGCG
The DNA here is from genome assembly GCF_034236695.1 of Oncorhynchus nerka. NCBI lineage: Eukaryota > Metazoa > Chordata > Actinopteri > Salmoniformes > Salmonidae > Oncorhynchus > Oncorhynchus nerka. The sequence continues at coordinate 60,691,962 of NC_088399.1, forward strand.
TGTACTGTGCATGCAGAGGGTTTCAATTCCATTGAATTGGGGATAGTTTAACCAAAATATGCCACAAGACCTATAATTGCCTTATGTATATCCCACAAAAAAGGTTCACTGTTATAAGAATTTTTTGGATGAATTTAAGCAAAATTGCCGGGCTTAACTTCCCATGGAAAATGTCTAGAAATTTACCGGAAAGTGTCTGACTTTTACAACCCTAGGTGAAACTAATGACCTGCTAACTCTGGATGAGCCCCCATTTCCCCCTGTAGATACAGGCGATGAGTAATGATTGAAGGTTGTTTTCTTTGAACAAGTTGAGGGTAAGGTCATCTAAACCCTTAACCGGTTTACATTGTGTGGAACACTGAGCTGATGAGCAACCATCAACCTTTTGAAGGTCTTAGCAGAATTGTTAAACAACTGGGTTTTATATTTTGACTAAGTTGATGTCCCAGGGACAGTTAGTGAAAAACATCAGTCAATGCAACCTGATTGTGGTAAAAGATATGGAAACAATGGTTAGCATTGAGAGATGTATTCACCTCTGAATCTACATATCCCGGGTGTATGTGTTGATACTCACTCCCATTTAATAGAAGTATAACCAGTGTACAAAATGTACTTTTTGGCTCACCTGCCAAAGAGACGGGTAGATGAAAAAAATCCACCAGCCAAGCATATTTTTTACCGGCCAAAATAATAAATTGCCTTTTTGTGTCACATATATATTCATTTCAGTACATTTCATTGAGATAAGGTATTATGTTGAATACAAACTTAAAGAAGAGGCCAGAGCAAAATTTGAAACAAAAATGATTTAATATATTGATCAACGGTTAATCAAATCAAGTTTATTTGTAGAGCACATTTAAAAACAACTGCAGTTGACCAAAAGTGCTGTACAGAGCGCAAAAAAAATGCCAAACATTGGGCACACAATGAAATAAACAAAACATATTAGATACAATGAATAAGAGTACATAGAAGTCAAAACAGGGCAACAACAATGGTAAGATACAATTATGAGAAGTGCATTGGACATAGAACTGGTGCTCTCCTGATACAAATGGGAAACAGGGGAAGCAGGTCTACAAATACTTTACTTTGAGTAGAAATACCCTGATAAAATACAGGTAAAATAGAGACTTGTCAGATGCTGATTAATTTTGGCTGTGGCTAGATTTAATTTCCCAGCCTGAATACAACTGAAGAAGTATTGAACTGAAAATGCTAAAGAAGTATTTGCTATTAAATGTACTTAAGGATCAAACATAAAAGTACATTTGAAGGTTTTGTAAACCTATCAGATGCTTAATCATTTCAATCAACTTTTAAACCTCCTCATCAGACTCTTCACTCTCTACTCTAATCACCCTCTTTGCACAGTTCATGAAGTCTGGCTTCCTGCTCCTGACAGAGTCCTGGAGCCACAGAATCACAGCTTTTATTGGATCATACTCAATGATCTCTGGAGAGGACAGCTGGACCATAAGGAGATCTGACAGCGTATCATCAGACTTTAGGTTGGACCGCCAATCGGTTTTCACCTGTTTCATGGTGTTAAAACCTCTTTCACATTCAGCTGTGGAGGCAAGGAAGGACAGGACCAGGTCAACCAGTGCCAGCAAATCAGGGCAGGAATGCTGATGGCTCCTGTTGACACGGAACCAGGACATCTTCTACAGGGACTGTTGGTACATCAGCACCTTCAGGACAGTTCACTGGTCAGGGATCCTTTCAACATGGATGCCAGAGGTCTCCAGGACAGGCTTGAAGTGGTTCACCAGGGTTTCCAGTTCAGTGTCACCAAAATCTAGAATAATTGTATACATTTCATTGCAACAAGCATCATGCAGTTTTAATTCTCAAACTATAAAAATATGATCATGAACCTGAACCTAACCTGACTGTCCTGTAATACAACATATAAAGTAACCTGCTACTTCATCTCCTGACTCTGGCCAGTGAAGCAGACCAGCTTGGTGGCACACAGAACCCCTACACTGGCGTCCTGGAACCTGTCAGTCATACTCTCAACTAGCCTGTCAAGCATTTTGTCCTGTGAGGTGACGAGGGTCTTGCTGTCACCTCTTGTCAGCGGAATTCCCTCATATCTGTTGGGCATTGTGGCCTTCATCATGGGCCCTTCACTGATGAGAAAAGGGCTCATTTTACCATCCTTTCAGAATTACAACACACTCTCTCTCCCTCTCTTATTGACATAATCCTTTCTCTTAATTCTCTTAAGGTAAGTATTTATTATTGCAACTTAAATAAACATACCTGGTTTTGTACTTCTTAAGTACTGGCTGTGTTGAGCACAAGGAGCTGTGGTCGTCTGTTATGGTGATGGTGGACCTCTGCAGACAGGCAGACAGGTTGCTCAGGTGTGTTAGTGTGTCATGTAGGAAGCCCCAGAAGTGGATGACAACAGCCTCCCTCACAGTACTGCAGTATTTCCTGGCTTTGGCCTGCTGGACACCTCAGACATTTTGGGCATCAGCAGATTGAATCTGAAATACATAAAGAACAAAAGACATAGAAATAGACTATTAATTGCTGTCCAAAAAAAAACGATATCATATATGACACATTTTATCAGTGCATAAAGCATTGAAACATGATGTTACCAACGGTAACCGTGTTTGTTGTTATTTACTGGACATTACATATTGATGATGACTTTTGGAGAACTTAGCATAGCAATCTAGAGCCACTACCTGTTCCAGGAACTGGACACGCCCCTGGTAACCTTGCAGGAAGTGGTCCAGTGCACGCAGTAGGTGTCCTACCCATCGGGTCCCGCCAATTCTGGTGGGCACCAGTGGTGTGTGCCTTAGAGCCTGGAAGCTGCTTGCCAGGTTTGCCGTGTTAAGTGGACTGGTGTGGTAGAAGGTGTAGAGCCCACTGAGGAGGTCTTCTACTTTCTGAAACATCACGTTGGACTGGACCGCATCAGAAAAGGTCAGTTCAAGGCGGTTTGCCATACAGTGGATGCCGACGATGTTGGCCCTGTTCCCCTTCAGCCGGATGACCACACCATTCTTGGCTCCGGTCATCACAGCAGCTCCATCTGTTCCCAGAGCGACCAACTTGCTCCCCTACTCATCACGCACTCCCTCCATGATGGCACTGATGGCGTTTCTTATGTGTGATGCGTCGGCCTTCTCCACCGACTTGATGCCAACAAACTTCGATCTTGCCCTTGTGACAGAATCTGACAAACTAACTCCTCCTCTTTCAAAGAACTGTCTGTGGAGCCATCTGACATGATGGAGAGAAATGTGGTGTTTTTCAGATTCTCTCTGATGTTGTTTCTCTCCACCTCTGCAATATGGCGCATTAACCCTTTGGCCTACTTCTCATTTCTATATGTTGAGCCCACAGAAATTCCTTTTTTTTCATCCGAAATGCAAAAATCAAACAAATGTATTCCATAATAATTAAATATACAATCATGTTATCTAATATAGCTGGCAGTTGATTGGGCCTTCTACCCGTTGTTTACTTAAGGATCAACACTATAAGGCTGGTAAAGTCAATTGTGTCACAATGCTTTAAAATGTAAACAGAATCTGGAGACAAACATTAAAATAGAATGTTACAGAGCCATAGGAAGCATGGATATCCATGTCAGCCTCAGTAGGCCTATAATTGTAATGGTATTTATACACTCTTTTGAGGAGAGCCAAAGCTTATCAAAAGCTAAGAAATATCCTACAATACCGGACCACGTCTGCTAAATACACTTGAAAAAACAAGCTACAAAAGTACTAGTCTCGCTACAAGAGTGACAACATTTTCACTTACTCTCACATACACTCGAAGTCAGAAAGTGGTCTCGCCTTCTTGCCAGTGGCATGTACAGTCCTAAACAATATCTTCATCTTCGTGCTGGTCTGCTCTGACATTGCCATTAGCACCGTCACAGAGGGTGTCAAAGAGAGAGAGGCTCCAATTGAGCTCGGGACACAGACATGCAGGCAATGGGACCCTTGCTGTGTTCATGGTCACGAATGTTCTCCAGCTTCATCGTTTTTATTTCTGATGACAAATTAGTTGTTTCTGCTTTTATCTTTAGCATACTGGCGACACACAGAACAGCTCATCACCACGGCCTCAGCCTCGTGCTGTAGCCAGCCTCTTGAAACTTAATTTTTTATGTGATTTGTCATCCTTTTCAATCGGTGGGTTTTCGTTTCAAAGGTTGGCTTACTCCAGGTAAATGTCACCACATAAAAGCTATTTAATGAACGGTAGCTAGCAGCAGACCTGTGGCAAGTGTCGAGTAGCTGATGTCCTGTACGGTAAACAGTGCCGCGAAACTAGGAGCACTAGAGACGATCTTTGGCTGGCAAACATGAGTCATTTCCTCTGAGCCATCATGCCAGATATTTTATTACATTATTATCTTGGTACAAACATTCACCTGCCAGTATGGCCAAACGGAAAATCTACCCGTATTTGGCGCTTGGCAGGTGTTAATTTCAGACCCTGAGTATAACCGTTATTATGATTATAGTATTACCATACTAATTGGATTGTATAACCCAGAATGAAGGGTTTGAAATTATGAAGTGTCTGGGGGTTTTTTGTGTTGATTTCCCTTACTTTAATAGGAGTATATAATATTTTGATATAGAAGCTAAAATCTAAATTCTTACATTAAAATGTAATGATTATTATCACAAGTGATAGGAGGATGGAATGTAATGAGAATTTTAATGTTTGTGCTTTTCCTATAACTAATTTCTTTGTTCTATTCATGTGCTGTTGTTTAAACCAATTTCTGACTGAACGAATCCTCACTGTCAGTAGCTGCAACTTGGCAGTACGCCCAAACCTTGTGTTTATGAACGAAAGACATCTCAGTTTAGAGAGAAGAAGCCTCGTGAGGTATTGGTCTGTCACATGTTATGAACCAGTATTGGTCGGTCACATCGATGAAACAAAACGGTAATGATTAATTAATTATGCTAAATCATGCAAATATAACTTGTCTGTGTATAGCAGTATATAGGACAACTACTGGTGCTGCCCAATCAGTGCTCCTGATGTGTACTATGGTGCATTGAGTTGGTTGGAACCTCCCCAGTGTGCTGACAAATAAACAATGATTCATTGAAAGATTGACTTTGAGTGTCCCTGTGTAAGAATTTCCACAACAGATGCATGCCAGCAAAGCCATACACAACACCAAACAATACATTAATTGCACTATAATGGTGACAAACAGTGCCCACAAACTGCTAGGGCCTACATAAAGCTGTCCCAACAGCAGAGTTTTCTTTTCAGCCCCATGGAGTGAATCCTTACCACCGCTACACCTGGAAATCAGCGGAGCCTTGTCTGGCAGCAAAACAGTTCATTCAGCCTCATTTACTGCCTTTAAAAAAAAAACATAGATGATATGTCTGACATGCTCTTGGCGCACCGATTCCTTTAGCGGGATCATTTTCGTCAACATCCGGTGAATTGCAGAACGCAAAATTAAAATTAAATTACTAAAAAGATTTAATTTTCATGAAATCACAAGTGCAATATACCAAAACACAGCTTACCTTGTTGTTAATCCACCTGGCGTGTCAGATTTTAAAAAAAAGCTTTATGGTGAAAGCAAACCATGCGATTATATGAGGACAGCTTTCAGCAGACAAAACATTACAAACAGCTAGCAGCCAAGTAGATTGGTCACGAAAGTCAGAAAAGCAATAAAATTAATCGCTTACCTTTGATGATCTTCGTATGTTTGCACTCACAAGACTCCCAGTTACACAATAAATGTTTGTTTTGTTCCACAAAGATTCTCTTTATATCCAAAAACCTCAATTTGGTTGGTACGTTTTGTTTAGTAATCCACAGGTTCGTGCAGGTCACAACGGGCAGACAAATTCCAAATAGTATCCGTAAAGTTCGTAGAAACATGTCAAACGTTTTTTATAATCAATCCTCAGGTTGTTTTTACAATAAATAATCAATAATATTTCAACCGGACGGTAAACTTTTCAATACAAGAGAGAAAGAAAAGGTCTCGCTCCAGTGGCGCGCGCATGAACAAATCTAAGGACATCTGGCTATCCACTGACGCGATGTGATCATTCTCGCTCATTTTTTAGAATAAAAGCCTGAAACTATGCCTTAAAGACTGTTCACACCCTGTGGAAGCCATGGAAAGGAATCTGGTTGATATCCCTTTAAATGGAGGATAGGCTTGCAATGGAACAGAGTAGTTTCAGAAAAACAGCACTTCCTGGTTGGATTTTCCTCAGGTTTTCACCTGTAATATCAGTTATTTTATACTCACAGACAATATCTTGACAGTTGTGGAAACTTGTGTTTTGTATCCTAATCTGCCAATTATATGCATATTCTAACTTCTGGGCCTGAGAAATAGGCAGTTTACTTTGGGAATGTTTTTTATCCAAACATCAAAATACTGTCCCCTTGCTTCAAGAGGTTATTAAACAAATGTGGTTTCTACTGACAATTGAGATGTACAAACTATGGCATAAGTGAATGATGAGCGAATAAGAGGCAATCCGTTATTGCGATTAAGACATTGAGCGAGCTAAAACATAATCAATATAAATATTTGTTCAGCAGTTTTGAAAATGTACAGCGACAGAATTTAGAACATGGGCCTTTCTTACAGTATTCTACCTGCACACCAAGTTAGAACCGTAGGATGAATAAACGGGGCATATACAGTGTTTTCGGAAAGTATTCAGATCCCTTGACTTTTTCCACACTTTGTTACGTTACAATCATATTCTAAAATCAATTATATACAGTACCAGTCAAAATTTGGAACACACCTACTCAATCCAGGGTTTCTTTATTTTTACTATGTTTTTATGTTGTAGAATAATAGTGGAGACATCAAAACGTTGAAATAACACATATGGAATCATGTAGATTCTTCAAAGTAGCCACCCTTTGCCTTGATGACAGCTTTGCACACTCTTGGCATTCTCTCAACCAGCTTCATGAGGTAGTCACCTGGAATGCATTCCAATTAACAGGTGTGCCTTTAGTTAATTTGTGGAATTTCTTTCCTTAATGTGTTTGAGCCAATCGGTTGTGTTATGACAACCCCACTTCACCATTGTCTTAGGGCCTCCGTGGCTGATATGACCCCACTGGACAGAGATGGGACAGAGGGGGCGGACAGAGGGGCGGAAGCTCGGGATTTTCGGGACAGAGGGGCGGAAGCTCACAGATCGGGACAGAGGGGCGGAAGCTCGGGACAGTCCAGAGGGGCGGAAGCTCGGGACAGAGGGGCAGGAAGCTCGGGACAGAGGGGCAGGGGCTTATCGGGACAGAGGGGCAGGGGCTCGGGACAGAGGGGCAGGGGCTCCAGAGGGGCAGGGGCTCGGGACAAGAACAGCTCACTTAACCAGCATGGCCACCACAGCATTGCTGGTGCGTGGGGCTGCCACAGGAACCACCAGGCGCCATCTGTCTCGTAACTACCGGCATTTCTTCCAACTGCTCCACCCAGGAGGCACTCTCCCTGGGTCGACCGGAGTCAGATTCTGCTCCCATGTCCCGAAATCCTGACCTCGCTGTTGCTGTTCCTTCTCCTGCTGCTGCTTTTGCTGCAGCTGTGGCAGCTGCTGTTTACCACGATTCATTCTGTTTTTCCAATAAATCAATCACTTCACATGAACAAACTAACAAAAACAAGAAACGTGAAAACCCAAAACAGCCCTATCTGGTGCAAAACACAGAGACAGGAACAATCACCCACAAACACACAGTGAAACCCAGGCTACCTAAGTATGATTCTCAATCAGAGACAACTAATGACACCTGCCTCTGATTGAGAACCATACTAGGCCGAAACATAGAAATACCCAAATCATAGAAAAACAAACATAGACTGCTCACGCCCTGACCATACTAAATAATGACAAAACAAACTAAATAAAGGTCAGAACGTGACACCATCCTATCTGGTTTGCGCTTAGTGGTACTATCATTTGTTTTTCAACAGGACAATGAACCAACACACCTCCATTCTGTGTAAGGGCTATTTGACCAAGAAGGAGAGTGATGGAGTGCTGTATGAGATGCCCTGGCCTCCACAATCACCTGACCTCAACCCAATTGAGATGGTTTGGGATGAGTTGGACTGCAGAGTGGAGGAAAAGCAGCCAACAAGTGCTCAGCATTCCAGGTAAAGCTGATTGAGAGAATGCCAAGCTGTCAACAAGGCAAAGGGTGGATACCTTGAAGAACCTAAAATATATTTTGAATTGTTTAACACATTTTTGGTTACTACTTGATTCCATTTGTTATTTCATAGTTATGATATCTTCACTATTTTTTTACAATGTAGAAAATAGTACAAATAAAGAAAAACCCTTGATGAGTAGGTGTGCCCAAACTTTTGACTGGTACTGTGCTCATTAATCTACTCACAGTACCCCATAATGGCAAAGCTAAAAGATTTAGACATTTTTGCCAAAAAATAAATAAATATAATAATGAAATAGCAGATTTACATATGTATTCAGACCAAAGCTTCGGTAGATATAACTTGATTTGACATTTTATCTGTAGCCAATGACCTTGAGCCTTCTTGGATGGGCACTTCTAATATAAATCTATGGCAGCACCCAAGGGGGCTTGAACATTCTAGCTGTCCCTGTAGATTTTGAGGTGACGTAGTGTCTCCATGAGTGACAGTACACTCATCTTCATCAAGGGTGCCAATATTTTGGACCTGACTGTAGGTACTGTATGCTGTACTGTATGCTTTGAGGTAGTAGGGTATAATGAAGACACTCATAGGAGTGATGTTTCTGTTGTTTTGCTATCAGAAAGGTATGGGTTAAATGATCTATAATGTAATTACTGTCATTGGTCAACGAGGCCTTGGAGGTAATCATGTATGACCAAGTCTAGAATGTTACCAAGTCTAGAACATTATCTCAAGTTCAGTCCACACACACGCATACTTCTGCGACCAAGGAAATGTGTCTTTCATGATAAATTCTCATTGGCGTGTCCAGCGACATCCAGCCCATGATGACAAATCAACACATTTTTCAATCTCTCGCTCTCCCTCCCTTTCTTTCTCTTATATTCCCTGCAATTGATTTTTCTTGCCCTTCTTTCTCCCTTCCAATCCCTGCCCTGGAAACAAATGGCACGTTCCTCTAAAATGTGGTGTCTGCAACTCTGCAAGGCTCAGCATCATTAAGAAGAAAACTAGCGGTTAGTATGTTACATACTGCAGGCCACATACTATAACAGTACCAACAAAGTTGACCTGCTCTTCAATGTTAAAGTTCACACTTTATTTTCCTATTCAGACACCTCTACACATGTTTTTATTTTTTGCAATAATGATTGCGCAGTAAATTCCTTTTTGGAAAAGTATAAACATCAACACCATAACATCAACTGAAACCCAATCTGCAAATCTTTCATCATGTTATAGCGGTCGACGTCTGAATGGACTGAGAGAGGAGAGAGAGATGCTTTAATTTCGGACACAGTGGAAATGTCAGACCTCTGTCATTGATAACCAGTGAAATCTAATAAGGAGGAAGAAAGAGGGGCACCGTTTTTTCCATCCCCCTGCCCCTCTGAAGTCAGTTCCAAAAATTGGAAACAGCGGCAGGCCCTAATCTTCCATAACATGCACGGAGAGTCATCGCGACGATAAACGTCCCCAGATATACGTCCCCAGATATACACCCACATGTAAATAAAAAAGGGCCAGTCAGGAAAACAGACATTTCACATAGTCCCGAGACTAACTGCCTTGCCTGTCTGTAGAGCATTATTTATAAACAGACATTTCACATAGTCCCGAGACTAACTGCCTTGGCTGTCTGTAGAGCATTATTTATAAACAGACATTTCACATAGTCCCGAGACTAACTGCCTTGCCTGTCTGTAGAGCATGATTTATAAACAAACATTTCACATAGTCCCGAGACTAACTGCCTTGCCTGTCTGTAGAGCATTATTTATAAACAGACATTTCACATAGTCCCGAGACTAACTGCCTTGCCTGTCTGTAGAGCATGATTTATAAACAGACATTTCACATAGTCCCGAGACTAACTGCCTTGCCTGTCTGTAGAGCATTATTTATAAACAGACATTGCTAACTTTATTGATATTTATGGAAATTGGGGGTGGGGGGGATAAGACCCCATGGTTACGGGATATTGGAGAGGATTTCATTTCCCCCGGACTCGGCATGCTCAGAAATGAGGTCTGGTCGGACGGAGAATCTCAGAATGTGTCCGTGCAGATCACACCACTCTTCCTGATTACTTAGTCATGGCTCTTATCTGCAAACTGCCACATGGATACTACTTCGGCATTGGATACATGGATACTACTTCGGTAACTCCATCCCTTCTTCTTCTTCTTCTTTAAGGGCTCTGTGGTCTTCTTGTCTCTGACCTATATCCTCCCGTGCTGATCAGATTAAAGACCAACCTTTGGCCAGAGGACCGCTACTAAAGTTACAACAGAGCTGGAATGCATTATTAGAAATGTGTGACAAATATGTCAAGCCTAATTGTGTTACTGGTGTGGAAAAGTAGACAACCCACAGTACAAAACTAACTGTGTCCCGAATCCCCCGATGTGCCACCAACAGGAACAACGACCTTGAGGGACATTTCAGCTGTGGAGCCCGCTGCTAATTAGAACAGGAAGTACTCATTAGCCAATGAGTGTCACCCTCCCATGGGTTGTCCCATCTCCCATGATGCTCCCCTGGACCAGCATGAGCTGTTCTTCAAACTTGGCTAGCGTAGAATGTACTAGGCCTATTACTGTGCTGATGATTTGTTTCACAAGGATTATTGGCTAATTTGCACGAAGTAAGAAATGAATAGTAAATATTGCAATACATCATAACATACTGTAGTAGTCTAGTAATAACAATGATGGCTATAAAAACAAATCTGGCCAGCGAAACCATTACCTACCATCTGATTCCATTAGAAACTGGCTCTAAGATTAATGGTCATTGGTTTATCATCACACAGTGTTAGGAGCGTGTATTGGAGGCGAAGTCATGTGCAGGACAGCAGAGTGTAGTGAACAGGCGCACTTTTTATTCCGGTCCACATTGACAGCACAAAGTAACATAAATGTTATGTAATGTTATGTTCCGTGCCCAAACACGGAACATAGACAAAAAGTAATGCGTGTAACAATATCCACAATTCCAAAATACACGTAACACAAACAATCTTACACAAAGACATGATGGGGAACAGGGGAATATGGATTGATTGGGGAATGAAAACCAGGTGTGCAGGGAACAAGACAAAACAAATGGATACATGAAAAATGGAGCGGAGATAGCTAGAAAGCCAGTGACGTCGACCGCCAAACGCCGCCCAGTCAAGGAGAGGAGCCGACTTTGGCGGAAGTCGTGACACACAGGGGAATGGCCAGTCTCTAAACACCAGTCAGACTAAAGTATTAGACGATGGCGGCGGCAGCTCATCAGTGTCCGTTTAAACGACTTGTCTGTATTTATTGTCGCCAGTCGCTCGGTGTGCAGGCAGTGTCTTTTAGCGAGCCATATTGACACCTCTCAACTGACACAATTTCCAGGGCTGAGGTTTGGGAATAACAATACAACATGGACTCATAGCCCTCCTCACTCAGCCTCCCCTGCGCCATGTTCATGTTCACTCAGCCCCCCAGAGGTTGTCAAGAGATTACCGGAACATTACAAAGCAGGTTTTCCCGTGTCAAATTAAAACCTCTCCCCCTCTTAACAGCATCTTAAACCATCTTTTTTATCCTCGCTTTCCTTTTCCGCTTGGATGACTGGGAAAATAACCAGGGAACAAAAAAGGTCAAGTGACTGCCTCTCTGTTGACTCTGTTTTTTTAAATATAAAGAGCAAAGGGAATAGAAAATGTTCTGAGGTAGCCCAGCATGAAATTATTGCATGGTAATGAGTCTTTGAGCCAAGGATGGGGATGGGGGGGACTGACATCTAGTTAGGCTCTCACTCTACCTCTGTTTGAGTGTGTGTCTGTTGATGTTCATGTTATATGCCTTGAGACATTGCAAGTGAATAGAGGGGATTTGCTGGTTGCGTTTCAGTGGTGGAAGTGTGGTTTGGGGTTGGTGTCTGTGCTGGATGATTTATGACCATACTGGACAAGTTCATCAGGTCTGGAGGTCTGGCTTGCCCTCCTGCTGAGGGGATCTGTCTGTGGGTGATAATCTTTGTGCTGAGAAGGGTGTGTGTGGAGGAGGGTTGGTGTGAGTGCACGCATGTGTGTGTGATATGGGGAAAGGATGTGGGTGTGTGGTGGACTTATTACATTTATTACAGTGCAGTTTTATGTCTGGCAGGCCATGCTTAGGGGGAAAATTAGGTGTGATGACTTTCTGTTTCATTAGGTCATTAGTTAGAAAAGTGGCTACATAAATAGCAGAAGCTGTTATTATATCAAAGTCGTGCCAAATAGAAAGAAAAAAAACTTTTCCCATGCAATTCTGTAGATTTATGTTTGTTATGGCAGCCTATGCATTGCAAATCCCTTATCAGTCCACACTGTTACATTTTCACTTTTTAAGTCATTTATATGCTTATTAATACAAGCATTTTGACACAGACCAAGCGTTGTAATTGTGCAGGCATTAAATAACTATGACAAAATAACATGCTAAATCACAAAACTGTCTCAGATCCAAATCGGAGTATTTTTTGTCTGTGTACTTTAAAAGCTTGGATGAAAGGCTTTCCTTTCTACCAAGCATGATACTCGGCTAGTTGTTCTGTGTCTTTTTGTGTTACCAGGTAAAAAATAAAAAAACTCTTTGTAACCAATACTATTGAACTGGCGCCTGGCGGGGGTTTGCTCTCCAATAACACTGCAGAGGATTACACCAAAAAAATGAAAAGGTTTAGAAATCCACATCATAGATCTGCCTTTAGTTGTCATGCAGCTTTATGGATTTTAAATTGTAAGATACTACCCGATTCACCTCAGCAGTTTGATCAGTCTGCTACATTTTTACTGTTGACTAAGACCAATAAACTGTTTTGCCTCCTCGGCTGAAAAGATAACATGATCAATTTGGCCCACACATGTCAATTACAATAGGTTGAAATTATTTGCAGCATCAGTTTTTCTTTGTACAGGATGGGAAACGTTGAAACTGTATCGAATTTCTTTTGGTCTCTCCCTTTGTCAATCATTACTCCAAAATTACAGTACACACACATATATATATATATATATATACATATATATATATATATATATATATATATATATACATATATACATATATATATATATATACATATATATATATATATATATAGGATGCAGTAAACAGCAGTGTAGGCTTATGGTGCAATTAATCAGAATGTTAGCCTATTTGTTAATGCAGCCTATAGGCTACTATAATACAGTATCTCGACATATTAGTGAATAATAAAGGACTGTCCTAAATACTGTCATTTGCTTTTTCAGAATTGGACAATTAAAAATGAGCAATATCAGCTAATAGTGTTGAACAATGATTCAATTGATTCATTAATTCAATTAGTCAACATTTCTAGACATTTAATGTCGCATTAACATCGCTTCCTTCCCTCCATTCTCTAGACATAATTAATCTTCATTTAATCTAAATGCACATAATCCAATCATTAAAATAAAGATATTCTTGAATAAATATTCTTAAATACACCTATCACACATGTAAATCGGAGGCTTCCACCCACCAAGTCAATGCTGCCGTTACTTTAGTTCGATTAAAGGCGAGGTGATATATAATATATATATTTTTTTTAAATCACAAAGCGGTGATGATTCGAATAGCGAAAACACCTGGCGTTGCGATTCATTTCCCGAGCGCTTTGATAGGCGACCTTCATGTACCCTCGTTTCGAAATCTTCCATCATTGCACTTGCATGATGTCAATCTGATGCACAACACCCTCCCCCGAGATAGCGAATAAACCGCGTAGTGAGTGAAGCTCGCACTAGCCCGGACGGCTCTAGCTTCGCTCTGCTGTGTGTGTGTTACGCGCAAGCCCAGAGAGAGATGACAAGAGCTTCGCGAGGCTGGACATTCAAACATGGAGCTTTTTAAAACGCAAATGTCGGTACTTTGGATATTATTGCTGAATGGAAACAAGGGCTGTCACACTGAAGAAGGTATGTGGAAGCTATTTTATACGTTTTTGTGTGTGTTTTTACCCCGGACTGCTCGTAGCAGGTGGATGCATGAACGTCCAACACTCCAGCCAAGCCGAATCGCTAGTCTGGTTGCAGGTGCACGCACGGTGATGCGGAAGTTCAGAGATGTCGACAAAACGTATATTTGTACAAATAGGTCTATATTAAGTAAATAATTTCCGTAGCTTTTTTTCTCCAACATTTTAAAAGGGGGAAAACGCGTCAGAGTTCGGAAAAAACTGCTCCAAATCAATTTGGTGTTAAAGCCGCCTTCGTTGTGTTTCACACAGCTGGCAGTTTTACGCGTCTCTTTTCGGTAGCTAAGTGACAGTTGTGGACAAAATATTTAAAAAATGGCGTGATATGTAAGTAAAAAGTAAAAGCGAGGTGTTAAGTTTACCGACTTCGACAAGGATTCACACAAACGTATCTTGTTGCGAATGTATAGCCTAGTCCTACAATCGTATTGTTACAAAATGCGTCCCTTTATCACTTTGACATTGAACGGAAACCGTTAAACCTGGACAGTTGTAGTCTTGCAGCAACGTCTAGTTTGTATGAATGAGCATATTACAAATTGCCCACTGTTTGTCAAAAAGTCTGAAACGCAACAAAAAGCATTGCTTAAATGTCAGAAAGGGTTAGGCTAGTGTCAACGAGACATGCATTCCAGCACTAGGCTACGTCCCAGCATTTACTTCGTTAACCAGACTTAATAGGAAACATTGTTGCCCTCAGACACTTTCATAGCCAGAATAGATTCTGACTCTAAGCTTGCTTACATCTGCACTGGGATCGGACTTCCCTAATCATCATATTGATATTATTCTGTCTGTAAGAAGTTGCCCTAAAAAAGACGCAACTGTCTCTTCAAACCAGAATGTTGAATAAAATCATATTTATGCTTACTTTACCGGTTGTCTGTGCTATTGGCACTTTTGACAGTAGGAAGTGGAGATATAATAGCCACACGAAATAATTGTTTGTATGACTTTTTACGACCGGTAGGTTAGGTTACTTGTTTTTTCAATTTCCTGAGTCATAGCAAATTATGCAAAATGTGTAAACAGCATTGTAACCGAACATTGTCTACCTTTCCGTCTGTGGTTCGGTTAAAGGACATTTTTTAAATCTTCATATTCATCAACTCTAGCACCCACCCCAACATCAACATATGTGAAAATGGCACGTTTTGTATGTTTTGTATAAAAAAAAAGAGACGATTCCATTGACATCGGTGTGCATCATGTGATTTTTAACCAATTATGTGTAGGATGTCAATGGAAACACATCTTCTATATGTTTTACTACAAAACATAGACACGTGCCATTTTCACATACTGTATGTTTGGGTGGTGCTGGCGATGAATGAATATTGATCTTTTTTCATTAATTAAGCTTGGCCATAGTTTACATATTATGTTTGTCACATGCGAATTGCATCAATATTGACAATACAAAATGGGAAACACAAACTAAAAATAATCATACAAAATACCAGTTTGCTGAAAGTTGGTTTATCAACACTTGCCTGTGGATATTATGTCTCAGACTACCTCCATCATAAGGACAAAATCAGTAGACGGGTAAAGTAAGTTGAATGCTGAGCCTGCATGTTTAAAACGAGAGTATAAATCATCCACTCTCAGATTATAAAAGGCTAGGTTAGACAGGCTTCCTGTTGGGATTAAAGGGCAATTCCACTGCTTTTCAACCTAATTTTCATTATCTCCTGCACAATAAGCGTCTTCATATGTGAAAACATTGTATTTCTATGATTTGTAGAAAATAAATATAAAGTTCAAAAGTTGAAACCAATGACATAAAATGTTAAAACATAAAAAAGCCCTTGCAAGAGCAAGGGGAACTACTACTTCAAGGTCTCAGAGCAAGTGACGTCACCGATTGAAACGCTATTTAGCGCGTACCACCGCTAACTAAGCTAGCTGTTTCACATCTGTTACATGGGGAACAAGAAAACACCCTCCCTCTGGCTAGAATCTCATTGCAGTATCTGGAAATCGGAGAAGCATTTTTTTAGGCCCTTATCTTTTAAACCACAGATCATAGAAACAAAATGTTCACATGTGACTGACCCCCTTGATTCGGTCTTGTTTTTTTTTTACATTGGATAAAAGTAGAGACTCAGAGCTACACAATGGTATATCATACACTGCATTTGAGGAACAATGGAAAAGTAATTCTGCTTTGAAATTTGATCAACTGACTGTAAACTGACTTTTGAGAAAATGGACCTTGAATGTTTTGGTGCATCTACTGTGAAGAGCTCTTCTTTGTCTACACCTATTTAACATCGTTCACACCCTCTTAAGCCTCAGCCCCACCCATTTCATTAAGGATTCACATAGTGAGTAAGGTAGTGTAGTAAACAACCAAATATTTCAATACTAAAGTGGTGAAAGTAGTAGCCTACAATAAGGAAAACTCCAGGTAAAAATACACTATCTAGTCCTTGGCCTATATCCTAATCTGACTTTGGGGGAGTCTCTGGTAAACGCACACTATATCAAATAAAATCTAAGTGTATTTTTCACAGGATACAGAAGGTGTAAACGGTACAGTGAAGGGGTTATTTGCATAGTAGCAATATCAAAAATAGAAAGTGTCCAGATAAATATTTCATAATTATTTGATGACGCTAACCCAGACACACTTGTCTAAATTGATGGGTCATGTGAAAGAAATGCTATAACCCCCAGCCACATCTAGCTAAGTGGATGGGTCACTAATGTGTAGACGTACACATGTTAATGAAATACAATAGATTGCCGTAATCACCCCCAGACACACCAGGCTAACTTGATGGGTCATGTAACAAGCATTACATGACCCATCAAGTTAGCTAGCTAAACAATTAACCATAATCCCAACCCATACAGTACAAATGGATTGTCATAGCTAGCCACCATGCACGAAATGCTGTATTATAAATCTGCAGGTAGCTTAAGATAACCAACTAGGTTCAATGTTAGCTAGATAGGTATAGCCTAATGTTAGCTATCAATGCAAATGAATTTCTGAGAAACAAGTAATATTACTACACAGATCATACACATAACGTTAGCCAGCCAGCCACCAAGCTAACGTTCGCTAGCTAGCTAGCTTGCAATTAAACTTTCTCACAAAATTAGAAAGTATAATATCTGAAAATGAAGCTAGACTCTTGCCCATATAAATGGATGAACGCTTCACGGCAGCCTGGAACCCTTTAACTAAGACGTCCTGTGTCGTTTCCGTTTTGTTTGTAGCTGCAGCTTGTTTGGCCTGTTGTGTCAAGTCAATCCAGTTCACACTGACCGTGTGCAGAAAGTAGTCCATCACAACTTTTCCCCACTGATCTTTGTCGATAGCGCCTGTTAAATTCAGGGCAGCAATGTTGTTGAGAGCAGTATCACCACTTTTGCAGTTCTCCATGGCTAACGTTATAGCTTTTTAAAAAGCCACAGTAGCAATGTTAGACAGAAGCATGCTACATGATAGACCAATCCGAGCTCCTCTCTCGGCATGTCCAGCCCATCCATTATCTTAGCCAATAATGGCTAGCAAGAAGTTTCCTGTCTGTTTCTGTGGCTAAACCAACTAGGCTCGTAATTGATCAATTTTATTTTACACTGTGGAGCCCGGTGCAAGTATGGCTTGGAAAACGTACCTCAATCCAGGGACGTGAAATGCGTTGTACTCAAATTGTACCATTATCCCAACTATTACACTGAGAACTTTGAACGCCTGCCAGATTTTTAGCAGTTGTTCAATCTTCTCAGTGTAGCAGTTGGGATAATGGGACATTTCGGAGTACAACGCATTTCTCATCCCTGGATTAAGGTAGGTTTTCCGAGCCATATCCTACACCAGCTCCGCAGTATCTTTATCTAAACAGGAAGCCTGTCTGATCCCAGTGCAGTTGTAAACAAACATTGGGTCGGAATCTATTCTGGCTGACACTTGCATAGAGCAAATGGTTTCCTTTGTCTCATTCCCACAATCGCTCATACTTCAAAACCGAGGGCAGAATGTGAAAGTTGGCTTGTTGATGCCCCCTCTCTACCCTCTCTTTCTGCCCTGTAAAGTAGTCTGGCCAGTGGGCTATCTCTCTCTGGTTGTGAGGTATTGAGCGTGGCTCTGATGCAGGAAGGGCTGGGGCTGCGTGTCACTGTTAGGCTCAGGTGAGGCCAGTAAAGCGTCCTAATCAGTGCTTGGATTCAGAGAAGGAAGAGCACATAATCACATGCTTTCCCCAGGCGAGGGTTAGTTCCAGCAGTGTCTAAGCACAGCTGAGCCAAGCTGTGCAAACACACATTGCATGTACAAACACAAACATGCAAACGAGCACACACACACACACACACACACACACACATTCGGCTCATACGCACACATAGCTTTGTTACTTACACACAGACACACACACACAATCTCACTTAAACACAGCAATCTCGCTTAAACACAGATGCACGTCATTATTACTTACACACACACACACACATCCTCTCATACACACGCTGCACACACCCACATAACATGGCATGCCGACAACACGCACGCACGCACGCGCACACACACATACAAGCTTTCTTACTGTACACCCACATGAACACAGAATTGCATGCATACTTATCCACACAGACCTAGCATTACATTATACATTATCCACACAGACATAGTGTTTAGGTATAGAGTATTATACCATTGCATTGTTGAATACTCGTTTCTGATTGGCTTGAAGGTCATTCTAGAGCGTGGAATATTTTCCTATAACGCTCGGTGGAATTGAATGGCAATGTTTGAGCTCCTTTAGAAAGCAAAAGTTGAATTGAAAAGTTATTGGCATTGTTGAATAAACATTGAATTTAATTAATACCATTTTTTAAAATGAATGAATACATTCTTTTGAATAATTTTCATAGCATCAAGTTAGGATTGGCGGTTTGACTAGCTAAATTTACTAGCAAGTCTGTGGTTACCAAGGCAACTACTGTAGCTATCTAGTAAACGTATAGCTTCTTCAGTGGATGTTGAAAGAACACATTTCTACCTGCAAATGGTATAAAAGGGATAATCAACTCAGGGCTCTATTCCTTCTGTGGAAAATAGCGCAACTCTGTGGAAGGTCAGTTCCACTCCGCTGGCACATCGTGGAACACGTCGTTCATTATTTTCCATAGAACGCATAACCCCTCGTTGATAATTCCTTCCCTATAATACTATAGAGCACTTTTACACCCACAGCTCGGTGTCGCCAGCTTGAGTCGTTTCCCTGGAATGCTGGCCAGTCGGATTGGACGCTCTGTTCTAATTGATGTTGTGACAACGATTAATTGCTGTGAAAGCAATGTGTTTCTGAAGGCTGGGGTTGGCAGCCATGTCATTGGGGCTCGCAACAGTAGGGGGATTTGCCTCTGTCTGTTGTTCAAATCCCTCTCTCTCCATCCGATCTGTATTATTAGAGATGCAGTGCATTCGGAAGGTTCAGGTGAGGCCAGTAAAGCGTCCTAATCAGTGCTTGGATTCAGAGAAGGAAGAGCACATAATCACATGCTTTCCCCAGGCGAGGGTTAGTTCAGACCCCTTGACTTTTTCCACGTTTTGTTATGTTACGGCCTTATTCTAAAATGGATTACATACATTTTTTTTCCTCAATCTACACACAATACCCCATAATGACAAAGCGAAGACAGGTTTTTAGAAATGTTTGCTAATAAAAAATTAAAAAACAACAACAACATAAATAACTTAACTATTCAGACCCTTTGGTATGAGACTCGAAATTGAGCTCCGGTGCATCCTGTTTCCATTGATCGTCCTTTTCCTACAACTTGATTGGAGTCCACCTGTGTTAAACTCATTTGATTGGGCATGATTTGGAAAGGCATACACCCGTCTATATAAGGTCCCATAGTTGACAGTGCATGTCAGAGAAAAAACCAAGCTATGAGGTCGGTGGAATTGTCCAAGACAATGAGCTCCAAGACAGGATTGTGTTGAGGCACAGATCTGGGGAAGGGTACCCAAAAAATATCTGCAGTATAGAAGGACCCCAAGAACACAGTGGCCTCCATCAATTTTAAATGGAAGAAGTTTGGAACCACCAAGACTCTTCCTATAGCTGGCCGTCCGGCCAAACTGAGTAATCGGGGGAGAAGGGCCTTGGTCAGGGAGGTGACCAAGAACCCAATGGTCACTCTGACAGAGCCTGGCACTGTGAAGCATGGTGGTGGCAGCATCATGCTGTGGGGATGTTTTTCAGCGGCAGGGAATGGGAGATTAGTTAGGATCGCGGGAAAGATGAACAGAGAAAAGTACAGAGAGATCCTTGATGATGATCTTTGGGGGGGGTATTATGTGTAGATTGAGGGGGAAAAAAACAATTGAATCAATTTTAGAATAAGACTGTAAAAAGAAAAAGTCAAAGGGTCTGAATACTTTCCCAATGCACTGTAATTCACCACTTTCATACACGTACCTGTCCAATGAGAATGAATTGAACCATACACACTTGTGTTTTTTATTAACCTAAAGGGTAACTGAAAGGTAAGCCACTTGCACAGGCAGCACAATTCCGATCCTTTGCCCAATTTCTGATCTTATTGGTCAATCATTGGGCAAAAGATCAGAATTATATAAATGCAGCCATTGTGTGGGCTGTCACACACAGCTTCTCACAAAGGATACTGTGTATGTCCGTGTGTATTCCTGGTTCTGAGTGCCTTTTCATGGATCTTCATAATGTGTCTTCATACAGTACCAGTCAAAAGTTGGGACACACCTACTCATTCCATGTTTTTCTTTTTACTATTTTTGACATTGTAGAATAATAGTGAAGACATCAAAATTAGGAAATTACACGTATGGAATCATGTAGTAACCAAAAATGCGTTAAACAAATCAAAATATATTTGAGATTCTTCAAAGTAGCCACCCTTTGCCTTGAGGACAGCTTTGCACACTCTTGTCATTATCTCAACCAGCTTCGAGGTAGTCACATGGAATGTCTTAAGTTCATTTGTGGAATTTATGTCCTCCTTAATGCGTTTGAGCCATTCAGTTGTGTTGTGACAAGGTATGGGTGGTATACAGAAGATAGCCCTATTTGGTCAAATACCAAGTCCATATTATGGCAAGAACAGCTCAAATAAGCAAAGAGAAACGACAGTCCATTACTTTAAGACATGAAGGTCAGTTAATACGGAACATTTCAAGAACTTTGAAAGTGCAGTCGCAAAAACCATCAAGCGCTATGGTGGAACTGGCTCTCATGAGGACCGCCACAGGACGAGAAGACCCAGAGTTACCTCTGCTGCAGAGGATAAGTTCATTAGAGTTACCAGCCTCAGAAATTGCTGCCCAAATAAATGCTTCAGAGTTCGAGTAACAGACACATCTCAACATCAACTGTTGAGAGGAGACTGCGTGAATGAAGCCTTCATGGTCTAATTGCTGCAAAGAAACCACTATTAAAGGACACCAATAAAAAGAAGACTTGCTTGGGCCAAGAAACACGAGCAATGGACATTCGACCGGTGGAAATCTGTCCTTATGGTCGGAGTCCAAATTTGAGATATTTGGTTCCAACCGCTGTGTCTTTGTGACGCAGAGTATGATCACCGCATGTGTGGTTCCCATCATGAGTCATGGAGGAGGAGTTGTGGGGGTGCTTTGCTGGTGACACTGTCTGTGACATTTTAGAATTCAAGGCACACTTAACCAGCATGGCTACCACAGCATTCGGCAGATACGGCATCCCAGCTGGTTTGTGCTTAGTCCCACTATCATTTGTTTTTCAACAGGACAATGACCCAACACACCTCCAGGCTGTGTAAGGGCTATTTGACCAAGAAGGAGAGTGATGGAGTGCTGCATCAGATGACCTGGCCTCTACAATCACCTGACCTCAAACCAATTGAGATGGTTTGGGATGAGTTGGACCACAAAGTGAAGGAAAAGCAGCCAACAAGTGCTCAGCATATGTGGGAACTCCTTTGACTGTTGGAAAGGCATTCCAGGTGAAGCTGGTTGAGCGAATGCCAAGAGTGTGCAAAGCTGTCATCAAGGAAAAGGGTGGCTAATATATAAAATATATTTGGATTTGTTTAACACTTTTTTTGGGTTACTACATGACTCTATGTGTTATTTCATAGTTTTGATGTCTTCACTATTATTATACAATTTAGAAAATAGTTAAAATAAAGAAACCCTTGAATGAGTAGCTGTGTCCAAACTTTTGACTGATACTGTAGGTATGTCTTTCTGGTCTCTGTCTGTCCTTGTTTCTGTGTTTGTTTCACTAGGTCTCTCTCTGTCTATTTGCGTTTCTTGTTGTCTCTCAGATTTCTGCGTGCACCAAGGTGTGTGTGTGTGTGTGTGAGCAAGGCCTGTATGTGTGTGTGTGAGCAAGGCCTCTATATGTGTGCGTGACCCCCCCCCCCCCCTCCCCACATTACCATGCGTCTCACATCTCAGGCTGGATTAAGGAGCGCTAATACTGCTGTTGCCCTGTAGGCAGTGTGGGGTGTCTTCCCCTCCTTGCACAGTCAATCTAGCTCTTGCAGCCGCTCTCTCATTCCCCATGCCTCAATGCTAACACACCTTGGCATCTCATCGGGATCTCATTTACTTCCCTCTCTCCCTCCTCCCCTCCGTATCCACCCATTGTGCAGCTGGAAGAAGGGGAGATTCAGCCTGGGCTAAAACTGAAGCGTAGCCTCTGGGTTCATTATGTTTGTGCCGGCAATTCTTTGTAGCACTGTGTGTTATAGGCTAATGGCCAATCCTCAAGAAGGGGGTTAGTTTTTTAGATGCCTCTACCCATGGTAGAACAAAACACAACTGGTTTTTTTTTCACATCTCTAATTTCTGAAATTGATGGTTGTGAAGAAATAATTAAATTGATAGAAAAAATGATTAAATTGATAGATATTGATGCAGCTCTGCAGAGTGGTCACTAGCTGGCACAGCCACTAAGTCATAAAATAAAATTTTAAACCTAAACTTAACCCTATTGCCTAACCCTAACCTTAAATTAAGACCAAAAAACTACTAAGAAAATGTATGCAAAATGTTTTACAATATAGCAAATTAAGACTCATGACAATGACCATCAACCTGACTTTATTTACCTGCAGGTGGGGCTTAAACCAGCTGAAAGCAGTCGCCCCATGAAAAACAGTCAACTCATTTTGATTCTATGCTTCATTGTGCTATCCTGAACTCTCTGAAATGAGTTGTGATACATGCTTTGAAAGCAGATGACCTGACATAGTCACTTCCCTTTATGATTGATGCAAACCACTTTTGTGAGTGCCAACCCGTGGGCTCAGATCCCTGGTCCTTCTCTCTTGGCTGAGGCAGAGGGGTTCTGGAGCTGATAGTGGTGACCTCGCTGTGTGCGAAAGGTCAAAGTGATTTGTGAAGTTGGAAGCCGTGTCCATGACATTGTCCCCCTGGGCTTTTTGGGCGATGTCATTTTGATGGCAGAGACCGAGGGAGGAGAGGAAAGTGCCAGGTACATGGTGAGCGAAAGATGGAAGAAACGGAAGGGGAGGTGAGGGAGACTGGGATGAGGGAGGAGTGAAAAAGGGAGCGTCCTAACCAGTCACCTTTCCTTTGGTGCATAGCTCTCCAACAAAGGATATGTATCCTAATTACAGTCCAACAATCCCCAAAATGACTCTGCACTCTAAAGCATTTGCTTACTTACCAAATGCTAACGTTGACTTTGATGGTTTGATTGGTTTTATGTGTCTTTAAAGCTTCCTAGAGGGTCACCTGATTTTCCTTTGTTCTCCTTTAAGGACAGACGCTATTCTGCTGTATCTGCAGTAACGCTCTGTGCGTGCGTGTTTGTGCCGATGTAGATGTTATAGGTAAGATGGATGTCTTCTTTTTAGCTGATTCTTTAGACTTATTGAATAGTGAGGAATGATTAGGGGACTTTATACTGGTGCTAGTGAGGAATGGGGATATTTGGGATGGATGGAGCACAAGACACTACAGAGGGTAGTGAGTACTAGAGGTCGACCGATTAATCGGAATGGCCGATTTTTATTAGGGCCGATTTTCAAGTTTTCATAACAACCGGTTATCGGCTTTTTTGGACACGATCATGGCCGATTACATTGCACTCCACGAGGAGACTGCGTGACAGGCTGACTACCTGTTATGCGAGTGCAGCAAGGAGCCAAGGTAAGGTGCTAGCTAGCATTAAACTTATCTTATAAAAAACAATCAATCTTAACATAATCACTAGTTAACTACACATGGTTGATGATATTACTAGTTTATCTAGCTTGTCCTGCGTTGCATATAATCGATGCCGTGCCTGTTAATTTACCATTGAATCGCAGCCTACTTCGCCAAACGGGGGATTTAACAAGCGCATTCGTGAAAAAAATAAGTTGTTGCACCAATGTGTACCTAACCATAAACAAAAACACCTTTCTTAAAATCAATACACAAGTATATATATTTAAACCTGCATATTTAGTTAATATTGCCTGCTAACATGAATTTCTTTTAACATTGTGTCACTTCTCTTGCGTTCTGCACAACAGAGTCAGGGTATATGCAGCAGTTTGGGCCGCCTGGCTCGTTGTGAACTGTGTGAACCATTTCTTCCTACCAAAGAAAGCCAACTTCGCCAAACGAGGGATGATTTAACAACAGCGCATTTGTGAAAAAAGCAGAATTGTTGCACGAATGTACCTAACCATAAACATCAATGCCTTTCTTAAAATCAATACACAGAAGTATATTTTTTAAAACCTGCATATTTAGTTATAATAATTTCATGTTAGCAGGCAATATTAACCAGGTGAAATTGTGTCACTTCTCGTGCGTTCATTGCACGCAGAGTCAGGGTATATGCAACAGTTTGGGCCGCCTGGCTTGTTGCGAACTAATTTGCCAGAATTTTACGTTATTATGACATAATATTGAAGGTTGTGCAATGTAAACAGCAATATTTAGACTTATGGATGCCACTCGTTAGATAAAATATTCCGTATTTCACTTAAAGAATAAACGTTTTGTTTTCTAAATGCTAGTTTCCGGATTTGACCATATTAACAACCTAAGGCTCGTATTTCCGTGTGTTATTATGTTATAATTAAGTCTATGATTTGATAGAGCAGTGTGACTGAGCGGTGGTAGGCAGCAGCAGGCTTGTAAGCATTCATTCAAACAGCACTTTACTGCGTTTGCCAGCAGCTCTTTGCAATGCTTCAAGCATTGTGCTGTTTATGACCAAGCCTATCAACTCCTGAGATTAGGCTGGCAATACTAAAGTACGTATTAGGACATCCAATAGTCAAAGGTATATGAAATACAAAATGGTATAGAGAGAGAGTCCTATAATAACTACAACCTAAAACTTCTTACCTGGGAATATTGAAGACTCCTGTTAAAAGGAAACCACCAGCTTTCATATGTTCTCATGTTCTGAGTAAGGAACTTAAACGTTAGTTTTTTTTACATGGCACATATTGCACTTTTACTTTCTTCTCCAACACTTTGTTTTTGCATTATTTAAACCAAATTGAACATGTTTCATTATTTATTTGAGACTAAATTGATTTTATTGCTGTATTATATTAAGTTAAAATAAGTTCATTGTTCATTCAGTATTGTTGTAATTGATATAAATATATATAATAATCAGCCGATTAATTGGTATCGGCTTTTTTTTGGGGTCCTCCAATAATCGGTATCGGTGTTGAAAAGTCATAATCGGTCGACCTCTAGTGCATACTGCCCAGTACATCACCGGGGCCAAACTTCCTGCCATCCAGGACCTCTATACCAGGTGGTGTCAGAGGAATGCCCTAAAAATGATCAGACTCCAGCCACCGTAGTCATAAACTTCTCTGTGCTACCGTACGTCAAGTGGTACCGGAGCACCAAGTCTAGGTCTGAACAGCTTCTACCCCCAATCTATAAGACTCCTGAACAGCTAATCAAATGGCTAACCAGACTATTTACATTGCCCCACCCCCTGTTCTACGCTGCTGCTACACTCTGTTATTGTCTATGCATAGTCGCTTTAAAAACTCTACCTACATGTATATATTACCTCGACACCGGTGCCCCCGCACATTGACTCTGTACCTGTATCCCCTGTATATAGCCCCACTATTGTTATTTACTGCTGCTCTTTAATTGTTTGTTATTCTTATCTCTTACTTTAAAAAAATAGTATTTTCTTAACTGCATTGTTGGTTAAGTAAGCATTTCACTAAGGTGAAACACCTGTTGTATTCGGCGCATGTGATAAATACAATTTGATTTGAATGGCAGATTCTGATTTCGGAAGAATAGTGTGTGTCTTTATGCACGTGTGTGTGTGTGTGTGTGTTTATGTATCTGTGTAATTTTTAGCATCTGCATGCATGGGTAATATAGATATTGCAGAGTATGAGAAGCCTTGACATTATCCTCCAGTCTGCTCTATAGGTTTCCATCCTCCACCACCAAAGCTGTTAACACGAGCAAAAGCCAAGGTTAATACTGTACATGCTAGCTCACGCCCCACCTCAGTCAATATTCATAAAGCTGGCAAACTCAAAGTGGAGAGGAACATGGAGAGTGGGGACTCTGGGGAGCACATCAATACAGTAGCAGGGATTGGGGAGAAGTTTAAAAAAATATATAATAATTTAACACCTGATAGGTGTGCCCCTCCACGTGCAAAACACTCATACACGTTACACATGTTAAAACACACACGGACATTAAAACACCTCACATGAACACACACGCACATACATTAAACACACACTCCAGACCATAACCATTCCATTACAAGACATGTTGTTTTGTAAAGGTTCCTTAAAGGTTGAGTATGAAAGGCCTCATTAATATAGAAAACATTTGCCTTAAGGGGGACTGCTGCTGTTATCTTTGCCTTTGTTTTACAATGTTTTCTCCTCTGTATATACTGTACAGTGATGATGATAATAATAGAATGGTTGTCTGGCAGACCATATCAGCCAAAGGGACTTAGTTCCTCAACATATTCAATACAGTATATTATGTAGTCCAAGTGGGAATTGGACTGACAACTCTGATGCTTACAAACCGGCCTTGGAAGTACAAAACGTTTATGCTTTTGGCATACACGATGAGTGGCAAAGGAAAAGTCAGTATGGCCTATAGTACCTGGTCTGAGTACCAGTCTCTTTAGCTAACATTACACTCCTTGTCATCGCCAAAGAGACTGTACTCCTCCAGCTCATTAATGATAGAATGTTCATATTTGAAGATGATCCATGACATGGAGTACAGGGAGTGGGTTAGCTAAAGAGACTGGTACCCAGGCTATATAGTACCTGCTTGTGTCTGAATGTGCCGTCTCCTATTACCAAAGGTTACATGTGCTGGTCCTCTTCTCACAGCTGTTGGCTTAGAGACTATCAGCCTGAATCTAGCCTGGTTTAGACTGCAGCATTAGCTGCGGTATCACAGGTCAGGGTAACGGCAGGTCAGGTAATACTCCTCGTCGGTGTCTTCATTACACAGCAAATTATCCGAATATCCACGTGTTGGTTTGGGAGGGTATACAGTGTACTTTTGATGTAGTTTTTTTTTTGTATCCTAACATGGAATTACTGTATCTGCCTACCACTCTTGAGCCATCCAATGGTCATGTAAACCAGAAGGTTTGATTTCTTTAGCGGCTTGTAGAACATGACATGAGGTCCGTGCCATGTGCCCATCTATCCAGGGATTCTATGTTGGACAGGACACTAAAGACACACGAGATGTGAAACAGAATGTCATGTCCACCCCTGCTAATGTCTGTTCCCCTCCCATGAGCCTCCCCTCTATGCTGTCAGTGCTCGCCTTGCCAGGAATTGCTGTGAGGGCTGCTCGTCAGCCTGAATACCGTATTTCAAAATACCATCAGTATGATTTTCCAATACCATCAATATACATTTGAATACTAGTACTTCTTAAATAAATACCTATAGTCAACTTGTGCACTAGATGAAGCAGATTACATTCAACATTATCTTTTATTATGAAGCTTATCGGTACAAGTTTGTACAATGTCCCTGTGCAGTTAATTTTTAGTAGAGGAAAGTGTGCCTCCTACTGGCCCTCCAACACCACTTCCAGCAGCATCAGGTCTCCCATCCAGGTACCACCCAGGACCAACCCTGCTTAGCTTCAGTGGCAAGCCAGCACTGGGATGCAGGCTGGTATGCTGCTGGCTATAAGATGTGCCAAATCAATTCTATCCAGCTGCGTTTGCTAACTTGCTAAGCAGCTAACGTTAGCTTGCAAGATGAAACATCTTGGTAATAGACAATCCCCTCCTGGATTAAGATCCCTGCTTTCTAATAATTGTCTGTGCTGCAAAACTGCGTTTTTTGCGAGGATTGTGTAACTTTATGAGCTGGGTTGTCTGTCTTTAGTCGGTTTTCACATGCGCTCGTTAACATTTACCTAGCATCCGCTGTGAGGATTCCTTAGTACTTGTTAGCATTTACCTAGCATCCGCTGTGAGGATTCCTTAGTACTTGTTAGCATTTACCTAGCATCCGCTGTGAGGATTCCTTAGTACTTGTTAGCATCCTGGTGATGTTCTTTTGGCTTTTTTAAAAATATTTTTTTTAGGGGAAAAAAACGCCCCTTGTACACTGCCGGTAATTCCGTATATCCCGGGATGGCACAGGCATGGTAAGAAGGTATGGACATCTGGAAACTGTTCAACTCTTGCTCCTAATGTCTCTTTAGTCCTATGCTGCTGCATCATCCGAACGACACACGTTAGGGGGTTTAGACTGTGGGGCTTTTGACCTCACACATGCAATACCAATCAGAAATTCCTATGCACCTACTGTACAATAATGGCGTCTTCTAACATTTTAATTTGTCACTTCGCGAGGCCTGTTGACAGGCCTGTAGGCTGCTCTGTGTGTGCAGGGCTACTTCTGTAATGTTTCCAATCTCACTCAAATCCCTGCGTCATCATATTCATGCCATCATGTTCCTCCTCCTCAACATCTGTGCTGCAAATATGATGTGTACAATGTGTCATAGCAGACGTCTCTGGAATGCATGATATCACTGTTTGCAATAGGAGTTCACACACTTTACATATGAGGGACTGCATTTTTCAAGCAGATGGGCTGGACTTTAAAGCAACTAATACATGTTTGATTGGAAGCCCCCCTGAGTTGAATGGACACCATTTTTTAAATATTTTTTTATTTAACCAGGTAGGCCAGTCGAGAACAAGTTCTCATTTCCAACGGCGACCTGGCCAAGATAAAGCAAAGCATTGCGACAAAAACAACAGAGTTACACATGGGATAAACGAACATACAGTCCAAAATACAATAGAAAAATCTGTGTACAGTGTGTGCAAATGAGGTAATGCAATAAATAGGTCATAGTGGCGAAGTAATTACAGTTGAGCAATTAACACTAGTGATAGATGTGCAGATGAGGATGTGCAAGTAGAAATACTGGTGTGCAAAACAAGGTTCTTGTGTTTTGAAAGGCACTTGTGTAAAGAGATTGATCCCACTTGATGCAAACATAACAGGAGTCCCATCCAGTGACAAAGCAAAGGATTTGTGCAATCAGAGGAAATATGTAATGTCGCGCCTAATCACGCGCTTATCAGCGCTGTCAACTCCTCAGTTAAACAGCGTGCTTACTAATGAGGTATTTAGACAAGTACCACTGGCTTAATTTAAATGCACTGTGTACTGTATGCATACACCCACAAATGGTTCATTCACTCACACACCAACGCATCCTTGTCTTTGTGTGCAATCTTGCCCCCCTTTCCCCGCCTCCCTTCTGGTAATGTTGGTCAAGTAGGAAATTCAGCTGGCTGGGGCTCATAAAGCACCCCCCACCCCATCCATGCCCATAACACCCCATTAATCTTTTGGAGAGGCATTTGACCTTTCAAACTCAGACCTGTGGAACTTGCTCACACACACATGCGCACACAGTGCATACCCACTCAGAGAGTACATGCACGTCTACACACACACACACCCTTACTCACTCCCTCACACACACCGGTGCATATTGAGCCACGGCTCACTCCCTCCGTTACAATAGGGAGGCCGTCTCCCCTCTCCTCCTCCGCAGTGTGGGTTTGACCAGTGACTTGGAAAATTGCCCGACCTTTTAATGCGCGGTTTCCTCTGCGATGAATAAATACATAAATCGCACGGCTGTGGCTCGATCGCTTTTATGACCTGCCCATCTCACCAACACCCCGCCAAAGAGCAGAGTAGGTTCCTCTGAAGTGGCTACCCCCCCCCCCCGGGAGACGGCTGTTCATAATGAAAGGGTCTTAGCCGTGGGGTCCTTGACGAGAGCAGTGTAGGTGGTGGAAGCCTGTAATGGGTTGAGTGGCAGGGGCACTGTAACCTGCCAGCATGGGCCCCTTAGTATTCAGTTGTTCAACAGAAGTACTGGAGAGGGAGGAGAGGGGGATAAAGAGAAGAGATTAAAGGGGGAGACGGGTAAGAGCGGGGGGGATTAGAGGTGGGTGACTTGTCAGGGACCACACACACACACACACACACACACACACACCGTATGATTGAGCTGAAAGGCAAAGAAGGTCATTGTGTGTTACATTGCTGCTAGTGTGGAACCAGACGTGTGTCATAGGGTGGTAAGAAAGCAATGACACTATGTTACAGATGCCTCTGAGTCAGTGGGGGTTTCTTAACATGCTACCGTGCCCCCGAGCACGCAAATTTGAGCAGCGACCCGTAGGCATAGTAGTGCAAATCAAAGTATGCGACATGGAGCACGGAGGGCAGTTGTCAGATGCCTACTTCGGTTGTACACGTTTCGATGCATCAACGCAAGCTGCAACTGAATTTTTCCCAGGATTGTTGACGCAATATTACGCAACCACGTAAAAAAAACTGGTTTTGCACTGAAGCAGGAGAATATTAACTCTGACTTCAGAATCAAAAGTTACCCACTCACATCTCATGTTATGATGACAATATTTGATGTTGATACGTTAATAAATACATGGTGTTCATTTTGTCATGTTTAACTGCCTAAAATATCCACTGTAGTGTGCATAGATCTCTGGCTGTCTGAAATTGTTTTGCTACCTTGTATATCAACATTGCATGTAAAACTAGCTGGCTAGCTAAATTATTACGATTCACATGAAGCTAACAACAAATGTGTTTGCTTTATGTACAGTTGAAGATGTAAGTTTACATACACCTTAGCCAAATACATTTAAACTCAGTTTTTCACAATTCCTGACATTTAATCTAAGTAAAAATTCCCTGTTTTATGTCAGTTAGTATCACCACATTATTTTAAGAATGGAAAATGTGTGGGCAGAACTGAAAAAGCATGTGCGAGCAAGGAGGTCAGAAAAATATAATATTTCAGCTTTTATTTCTTTCATCACATTCCCAGTGGGTCAGACGTTTACATACACTCAATTAGTATTTGGTAGCATTGCCTTTAAATTGTTTAACTTGGGTCAAACGTTTCGGGTAGCCTTCCACAAGCTTCCCACAATAAGTTGGGTGAATTTTGTCCCGTTCCTCCTGACAGAGCTGGTGTAACTGAGTCAGGTTTGTAGGCCTCCTTGCTCGCACATGCTTTTTCAGTTCTGCCCACACATTTTCCATAGAATTGAGGTCAGGGCTTTGTGATGGCCACTCCAATACCTTGACTTTGTTGAGATGGTGTTCTTCAGCTTGCAAGCCTCCCCCTTTTTTCCTCCATACATAACGATGGTCATTATGGCCAAACAGTTCTACTTCTGTTTCATCAGACCAGAGGACATTTCTCCAAAAAGTATGATCTTTGTCCCTATGTGCAGTTGCAAACTGTAGTCTGGCTTTTTTTATGGTGGTTTTGGAGCAGTGGCTTCTTCCTTGCTGAGTGACCTTTCAGGTTGTCGATATAGGACTCATTTTACTTTTGTACCGGTTTCCTCCATCTTCACAAGGTCCTTTGTTGTTGTTCTGGGATTGATTTGCACTTTTCTCACCAAAGTACATTAATCTCTAGGAGACAGAACGTGTCTCCTTCCTGAGCGGTATGACTGCTGCGTGGTCCCATGGTGTTTATACTTGCGTTCTATTGTTTGTACAGATGAACGTGGCACCTTCAGGCGTTTGGAAATTGCTCCCAAGGATGAACCAGACTTTTTTTTCCTGAGGTCTTGGCTGATTTCTTTTGATTTTCCCATGTCAAGCAAAGAGGCACTGAGTTTGAAGGTAGGCCTTGAAATACATCCACAGGTACACCTCCAATTGACTCAAAGATGTCAATTAGCCTATCAGAAGCTTCTAAAGCCATGACATAATTTTCTGGAATTTTCCAAGCTGTTTAAAGGCACAGTCAACTTAGTGTATGTACACTTCTGACCCACTGAAATTGTGCTGCAGTGAATTATAAGTGAAATAATTTGTCTTTAAACAATGGTTGGAAAAATTGCTTGTGTCATGCACAAAGTAGATGTCCTGATTGACTTGCCAAAACTAAAGTTTGTTAACAAGAAATTTGTGGAGTGGTTGAAAAATGAGTTTTAATGACTCCAACTTAAGTGTATGTAAACTTCAGACTTCAACTGTAGTTATCTTGTTTCTTCTGTATTGGTCGATGTAGTACAGCGTGCGAGTGCTTCTCAAATGTAACATTTTATGCTTTCCACATTCTCGTCCTCACAAGAATGTACTCAAGAAAACGTCCTCGGAAAACGAACTTGGAGCATGAATGTGTGGAGCACGGTAGTATGCATATTGAGAAACACCCAGTGTCTTCACCACCGCAATAATCTTTGAAAGTGTTTTTTTTTGCCTGTTGGTCTGTTTGCACACATCTAGCAGTGGGTTTATGGATTTGCTAATTGTGTGTGTGTGTGGACTAGCTGGTAGTGATTGCAATCAGTGCAGCAGCAGTAGATCAGGCTGTTTCAGATGGAACTGCTTTATTTCCAGTCAGTCATGTCAGTCAGCTGGATGACTCTCCCCAAAACAATTCACTAGCAGACCCACATCTATATGGTTTCTGTTTGGCTTGCTTTCAGCTTGGTTTACTCGCTGGCTTGCTTTCAGCTTGGTTTACTCGCTGGCTTGCTTTCAGCTTGGTTTACTCGCTGGCTTGCTTTCAGCTTGGTTTACTCGCTGGCTTGCTTTCAGCTTGGTTTACTCGCTGGCTTGCTTTCAGCTTGGTTTACTCGCTGGCTTGCTTTCAGCTTGGTTTACTCGCTGGCTTGCTTTCAGCTTGGTTTACTCGCTGGCTTGCTCTCAGCTTGGTTTACTCGCTGGCTTGCTCTCAGCTTGCTTTTACTCTGTGTATTAGGGCTGTGTTGACCCAGTGATGCCAACAAAAATGATTGATCACTTGCACTGGCAAACCCAGCGTGATTGTAAAAGAGCGGAGGAGAGGAAAAACAAGAGGGGGAATTCCGCCTAATTCCTATGCACAGTTTATTCATTGGCGTCTTCCTGAACGGCACACACACAGAACTCCCTAAACCAGAGAACTAGCAGTGATTCCCACTGGCTGAAATGAGATTCATCCCAAAACGTGGGATAGTCTTGTGTATTCTACAAAGTAGGTGACATGCATGGCCCTCAACTCACCTGTCTGTCGTTAACTCAACATACTATACTTTACTGTAGAAACACGCTGTGTGTATATTTCCAATTACATGCTGTTAGGTTCTTATTTTTCAGAGTAAATAACCCACGGACGCTAGAGAAGCTTTTTAACCAAGTTTATTCTTCCCAAAGGTTCTGTACAGCTGAAAACAGACAGTGAAACATTTCGAACATCACAGTTTATATACATCCCACTTAAGACACTCCCCTTTCTCTCCAATCCTTAAATTTTATGGCTCTACAGGAAGCTAATAAAGAGGGTAACAGGATTCCAAACATTTATTACTCTCTTAAGAGAATCTGTCCTCGCCTCCTGACCTCAACCCCTCATTCACCTAATCCACATCTGTCTCCCCTGTATCAACACATCACTCTCCTCTCCTCCATCAAACAAAACACATTCCGAAGCCTTCTTCTTTCTTCTGAGAACCATTAACTTCTAACAACCCATCATAACCCATCATAATCCTATCATTCATTTAATATCTCAATGTTCAAAGTTTAGCCGATTCCAACAATGCATATAAAGGATGCGCTTGAGGCTCATAAGGCGTGCGCGCACATACACGCTCGCTCTCACGCACACACACACGCTCGCTCTCACGCACACACACACGCTCGCTCTCACGCACACACACACGCTCGCTCTCACGCACACACACACGCTCGCTCTCGCACACACACACACGCTCGCTCTCGCGCACACACACACGCTCGCTCTCGCACACACGCACGCTCGCTCTCGCACACACGCACGCTCGCTCTCGCACACACACACACACACGCTCGCTCTCGCACACACACACAAGCTCGCTCTCGCACACACACACACGCTCGCTCTCGCACACACACACACACGCTCGCTCTCGCACACACACACACGCTCGCTCTCGCACACACACACACGCTCGCTCTCGCACACACACACACGCTCGCTCTCGCACACACACACACACGCTCGCTCTCGCACACACACACACACACGCTCGCTCTCGCACACACACACACACACGCTCGCTCTCGCACACACACACACACACGCTCGCTCTCGCACACACACACACACGCTCGCTCTCGCACACACACACACACGCTCGCTCTCGCACACACACACACACGCTCGCTCTCGCACACACACACACACACGCTCGCTCTCGCACACACACACACTCGCTCTCGCTCACACGCACACACACACACACGCTCGCTCTCGCACACACACACACACGCTCGCTCTCGCACACACACACACACACACGCTCGCTCTCGCACACACACACACACACACACGCTCGCTCTCGCACACACACACACGCACGCTCGCTCTCGCACACACACGCACGCTCGCTCTCGCACACGCTCGCACACGCTCGCTCACACGCGCACACGCTCTCACGCGCACACGCTCTCACACGCGCACACGCTCTCACACGCGCACACGCTCTCACACGCGCACACGCTCTCACACGCGCACACGCTCTCACACGCGCACACGCTCGCACGCGCACACGCTCTCACACGCTCGCTCGCTCGCGCACACGCTCTCACACGCTCGCTCGCTCGCTCTCACACACGCACGCTCGCTCGCTCGCTCTCACACACGCACGCTCGCTCGCTCGCTCACACACACGCACGCTCGCTCGCTCGCTCTCACGCACGCTCGCTCGCTCGCACACACGCACGCTCGCTCGCTCGCACACGCACACACACACACACACGCCGCTCGCTCGCACACACACACACACACACGCTCGCTCGCTCGCACACACACACACGCACGCTCGCTCGCGCTCACACACACACACGCTCGCTCTCGCACACACACACGCTCACACTCACACGCTCGCGCTCGCACGCTCTCACACGCACGCTCGCTCGCTCTCACACGCACGCACTCTCACACACGCTCGCTCTCACACACACGCTCGCTCTCACACACACGCTCGCTCTCACACACACGCTCGCTCTCACACACACGCTCGCTCGCTCTCACACGCACGCACGCTCGCTCTCACACGCTCGCTCGCTCTCACACGCTCGCTCGCTCTCACACACGCTCGCTCGCTCTCTCACACACACACGCTCGCTCGCTCTCTCACACACACTCGCTCGCTCGCTCTCTCTCACACACACACACGCTCGCTCGCTCTCACACACACACACGCTCGCTCGCTCTCACACACACACACGCTCGCTCGCTCTCACACACACACGCACGCTCGCTCGCTCTCACACACACGCACGCTCGCTCGCTCTCACACACACACACGCTCGCTCTCACACACACACACGCTCGCTCTCACACACACGCACGCTCGCTCTCACACACACACGCACGCTCGCTCTCACACACACGCACGCTCGCTCTCACACACACACACGCTCGCTCTCACACACACACGCTCGCTCGCTCACACACACACACACGCTCGCTCTCACACACGCACGCTCGCTCTCACACACACACACGCACGCGCTCTCACACACACACACACGCACGCTCGCTCTCACACACACACACACACGCACGCTCGCTCGCTCTCACACACACACACGCACGCTCGCTCGCTCTCACACACACACACGCACGCTCGCTCGCTCTCACACACACACGCTCGCTCGCTCTCACACACGCTCGCTCGCTCGCTCTCACACACGCTCGCTCGCTCGCTCTCACACACGCGCTCGCTCTCACTCACACACACGCTCGCTCTCACACACACACACGCTCGCTCGCTCGCTCTCACACACACGCTCGCTCTCACTCACACACACGCTCGCTCTCACTCACACACACGCTCGCTCTCACACACACACACGCTCGCTCGCTCTCACACACACACACACACGCTCGCTCGCTCGCTCTCACACACACACACACACGCTCGCTCTCACACACACACACACACACACACAAAGACTTCTTGTGGTAATCTAACATTGAAAGTAAGAAATATATGTTTTAAATGTCAAATATTTAAATGTTATGTCCTCCCTAATTCTCTTCATATGACTGTCCACCAGCCTCCCTCTAGCCTTAAGCAGAAACACAGCACTGTAGCCATGGTTATTAGATGCCAAAGTTGCATGAGGGGAGAATTAGTCCGCCGCTGGAGCAGCAAGAGCAAGGCATGTCAGACCTATATCTATCCTACCATGCCTTTCTAAGGTCTTCGAAAGCCAAGTCAACAAACAGATTACCGACCATTTCGATTCTCACCATACCTTCTCTGCTATGCAATCTGGTTTCAGAGCTGGTCATGGGTGCACCTCAGCCACGCTCAAGGTCCTAAACGATATCTTAACCGCCATCGATAAGAGACATTACTGTGCAGCCGTATTCATTGATCTGGCCACGGCTTTCGACTCTGTCAATCACCACATCCTCATCGGCAGACTCGACAGCCTTGGTTTCTCAAATGATTGCCTCGCCTGGTTCACCAACTACTTCTCTGAGAGTTCAGTGTGTCAAATCGGAGGGTCTGCTGTCTGGACCTCTGGCAGTCTCTATGGGGGTGCCACAGGGTTCAATTCTTGGACCGACTCTTCTCTGTATACATCAATGAGGTCGCTCTTGCTGCTGGTGAGTCTCTGATCCACCTCTACGCAGACGACACCATTCTGTATACTTCTGGCCCTTCTTTGGACACTGTGTTAACAACCCTCCAGGCAAGCTTGTAGCACACGCTCCAGCAGGTATATCTCTCTAGTCACCCCCAAAACCAATTCTTTCTTTGGCCGCCTCTCCTTCCAGTTCTCTGCTGCCAATGACTGGAACGAACTACAAAAATCTCTGAAACTGGAAACGCTTATCTCCCTCACTAGCTTTAAGCACCAACTGTCAGAGCAGCTCACAGATTACTGCACCTGTACATAGCCCACCTATAATTTAGCCCAAACAACTACCTCTTTCCCAACTGTATTTAATTCATTAATTTATTTTGCACCCCAATATTTTTATTTCTACTTTGCACATTCTCCCATTGCAAAACTACCATTCCAGTGTTTTACTTGCTATATTGTATTTACTTTGCCACCATGGCCTTTTTTGCCTTTACCTCCCTACCTCCCATTTGCTCACATCGTGTATAGACTTGTTTATACTGTATTATTGACTGTATGTTTGTTTTACTCCATGTGTAACTCTGTGTTGTTGTATCTGTCGAACTGCTTTGCTTTATCTTGGCCAGGTCGCAATTGTAAATGAGAACTTGTTCTCAACTTGCCTACCTGGTTAAATAAAGGTGAAATTAAAAATGTCTCTAGTTATTGACTCTCCCTGCGTGTATTGTGTTGTCTTACCGTGTGTGTGGTGTGGTGTGTGTTTTTGGCCAGTCTCACGTGGAAAAATTGGTCTTGCAACGGCAGGATTGTGAGTTCGATTCCCAGGACAAAAAAATGGATGCACCCATGATTTGGAAGTGGCTTTGGACAGAAGTGTCTGCCAAATTATAGATATTATTATGGCTATTTATGATGTTAGTGAGGGCTCTTGTAGGAGATGGTGGTGGCATATTCAGTAAGTCTAGGTGTGTCTGAGTGTGTGGTTGCACTTGTGTTTGCATTCGATATTCTGTGGAGCTACTGTAGATCGTGTGTGTGGTGCACTGAGGGGTAGGGATGTAATGTGTGGTCAGATGGTCAGAGGGTGAGGTGGCTGTTCGTCTCTCCTGGGCAGATGGGGCCAACGCAGGAAGTGCCAGCTCCTCTCCTCCCCTCCCTTCAGTCACCAATACTACTGCCATGACCATCACAGCCAGGATGGGAGAGGACTTGCACACCCACACTCTCCCTGTACACAAAATGCGCATGCGCAATTGTGCAAAGACATGACAACACACAGTAGTTCTACAGGCACACTTCCTCTGAGTTCTCTCCGTCTCTGAATCTCTCGTCCCCCACCTGTCTGTCTGTGTGTCTGGCATACTCGCCCTCTCTGTCTGTCTTTTAAAGGGATACTTTGAGATTTTTGTCAATAAGGCCCTTTATCAACTTCCCCTAGTTGGATGAACTCATGGTTCATGCTAGCGGTTACCATAGCCTTCTAGTCATTGTGCTAACGCTAGTTAGCAACTTCCTTCAAAGACATAAAAATGGTATCCACGAGATCATCTGACTGGGATGTTTTATAAAGGGCTTCATTGCCAAAATCCCAAAGTATCCCTTTAACACCCACGCAGACCTCTTCTCCCTAGTGAATTATTTTCTTCCCGTTGGAGTTATTTTGTCTCAAGTTGGAGTCTCCTTGAGTTGACCTTCAGAGCCACAGCCCATTAGCCCGCCACAAAGGCAGTGGAGTGGTAATTCAACATTAACAAAGCCCACTCCTCCACCCCATACACAATGACAGACAACACACTCTGAGAGGAGCCATTGACATTCTGCCAGGTTGGCAGGCATCAGAGTGGAGAGAGACACAAAACATCAACTATATCTTCAGGCAAACGGCAAAAGAAGCACAATTGAAATTGATAAAAAACCAAAGGCCGCAGATGACAACTGGTTTGATGCAGATTGTAAACTTTTAAGGAATGAACTTAGAACACTATCCAACCAAAAGCACAGAGACTCAAATAATGGTGAATTACGCCTTCATTACTGTGAGACTTTAAAACTATATAAACATAACACTCAGAACCAAAAAAACACAGTACAACAGCAAGCAGCTGACACTAATTGAGGAGTCCATAAACACACACAACTTCTGGCAAAATTGGAAAATAAAAAATCTAAAAACCTAAACAATAGGAATTAGCGATACAAAATGGTGACATATGGACGACCCATTTTAAAACACTCTACAACACCGCTCAAATTGACACAAACGCAGAACAACGGCAAATTCATGAAGTTTAATGGATTAGAACAAGCTATAAAGGACAATCAAAATCCATTGGACTCCCCAATTACT
This sequence comes from Oncorhynchus nerka, assembly GCF_034236695.1. NCBI lineage: Eukaryota > Metazoa > Chordata > Actinopteri > Salmoniformes > Salmonidae > Oncorhynchus > Oncorhynchus nerka. The sequence goes on from NC_088399.1 coordinate 60,731,702, forward strand.
GATCATTAGCTCTATAAGAAACTTCAGGCTCTCAAATGTGAAAAGGCATGCGGACCTGATGGCATCCTAAATTATTTAAATTGGCAATATTAAAAACTTTAATCTGATCCTGAGTGTAGGTTATTTCCCTGACATCTGGAATCAAGGACTCATAACACCAATCTTTAATAATGGCGACAAATTTGACCCTAACAATTAGGCATTTGTGTGAACAGTAACCTGGGGAAGGTTTTCTGTAGTATTATAAATGTAATAAGCACAATGTCTTGAGTAAAAGCCAAATTGGATTTATACCAAAACGTCGCACAACTGATCATATTGAAAGTGGTGTAGGGGGTAAAACATATGACATAATTAAATCAATGTATACTGGCATTACAATTGGTAAGAAAAGAACAGAATTATTTTAACCAGCGTTGCAATCTGAGCCTTGCACTCTTCAATATTTACATCAACGAATTGGCCACTATTCTAGAAAATTCCTCAGCCCCTGGTGTTAGTCTCCACAATTCAGAAGTTAAATGCCTACTCTTCGTAGATGACCTATGCCTGCTGTCAACCACAGCACTTGGCCTACAGCAGAGCCTGGACCTGCTAGAGCAGTACTGCCAGACTTGGGCCCTGGCAGTAAACCCCAAAAATACAAAAATAATGATTTTCCAGAGAAGATCCAGATATTAGGCCAATATCCACTACCAATTTGTAAGTCGCTCTGGATAAGAGCGTCTGCTAAATGACTTAAATGTAAATGTAATAATAAAAACTCAAAAAAGAACAATTCAGTTTTGGAAACATCTAACATCTCATATCATTACCAAGCCCTGCAATGCCAAGAGCTGAGCAAAGAAAAGAGTCTCCTCATCCAGCTGGTCCTGGGGCTGAGTTCACAAACCTGTTCTACTAACCCACTGAAGCCTCAGGACCAGAACATCCAATCAATCAGGATAAACCAAATTTACAAAACAAAACTATATTGCTTATTGGGAAACACAAGCACAAAGCAAAATGCAGTCCTATCTGGCCCTAAATCGACAGTACGCCATGGCTAAATATAAGGGTAGACACAGGAAAAACCTGGCTCCCTGTAGAGGAAAGGCTGTGCAACCACTGCACAACAGCAGAACCTGAGACGGAGCTGCATTTCCTGACAAAATGTCAAAAATATAAAACAATTAGTGTTGTTTTCCCAAATTTGAAACTCTTATTCAAGGTTTCAAAGACCTCTCTGATGAGAGAAGGCTACCCGTCCTGTTGGTAGAGGACGCAGAGAGCTGTGGGTTGGCAGCGCACTACATTACTGCCTGCCATAAGTTGAGGGACAGTGTCTGACAGACCAATCAACCTGCACATGTCCTCTACTGTATGCTTATTGTTATTGTTGAATGTATGGTTATTTTGACCCTTGGTTACTGTTGTCCCATTGACAATTTTGATACTCATTTTAATTCATTTTTTTATATTGTAAATATCCAAAATAAGCTTTGGCAATATGTACATTGTTATGTCATGCCAATAAAGCGAATTGAATTGAGAGCGAGGGAGGGAGAGGGAGAGTGTGTGCATATCTGTGTGTTTCAGAGAAACTAACCTCAGAAAACCTGGGGCTACTGAACACATAACGATATGTTTGTATCCCCACTCTGTGGTAAATGCTCCAGAGTTGAAGACGTTCAGTAGCCCCAGGTTTTCTGATCCAGCAGCCTGTGTTGCTAATGCAGCCGTGTTTGTGTGTGAATGAGCAGTGTTTAGTGTGGCTTCATGGGCCTGCAGAGGAGGACCACAACACACACCAGCACTCTGAGACTGAGTCACAGGACCAGTACCATCCACATCCATTCATTACCATTTTTTACCTTGTCAGCTCGGGGATTCGATCTAGCAACCTTTCGGTTACTGGCCCAACGTTCTTACCACTAGGCTACCTGCCATTGTTACACTACAACTGCCAGGGAGAAGGAAAAATGTCCAAAAGTTTAAATAAAAAACATTAAAACAGCATAACGACAGTGGCTAAAAGTTGATAGTGAATATGTTAACAAGTCCATGTGTATCCACCTCTCCTCGTTGGTCAGAGCCCTGCGCTCTGAATGAATAGTCTCTCGCTCTCTCTCTCACTCAGCCGCAGAAGAGTGCCCCGTGCGCTCTGAAACGTGTCCTCCGCTGGGCTGAACACAGAACATGATTCCTCTTGTCAACACGCCCCACCACAAAACCCTACACCCTCCGCAGGAAACGCTTCAGCACAATAAGCCAACCGGGCCGTTTCCAACACAAGCTGAGACGAAGTGCTTAGTTAAAGTTCAGGCTGGGTTCCAGTACTTCTCCCACGGCCCTCAAATATTGCCTTCTAACTTGAAGTATCCTGATCTTGCAGATCTGGGAGGAAGTTGTAGCAGCCAGGGGAGGTTTGGATTGGAATCCAGCCTAGAAGTCTACTGTACTCTCATCTATCTACAGCAACCCCCGTCGCATTCTTGCTTGCTTTGCTTCATGTCAACCCTGCAAGCACACACCCTCACGTGCACACACACATACACTTCTCCACTTTACAACAACAAGGAAACCGGTACCGTTATCTGCAGGCTGAAATCTGTGGGAAAAAATTGAAGTGTTGCATTTGCATTTTAATTCTCTCTCAATCATGCGTGTGTTTGGTGTCGTCTGAAATTGCCTCCTGTTTTTCCCTCTTCTGTGTTTATAGAGGCGCTCTGAGGCAAGCCTTGCATTCCAATCTGCCTGTTTCGACAGTATGTGGAGATGCGCCCTCTCTTTCACTCCTGGTCCCTCTCTCCAGCCCCCTCTCTTTCTCTCCTGGTCTCTCTCTCCAGCCCCCTCTCTTTCTCGCTTTCTCGCTTGCTCTCTCCCTCTCTCTTTCCTTCTCACCCCCCTTATCTCTCGATCTTTTTCGTGGCTGCCAGGGGAATTGAATATGCACATATTTCTTTAGTGATGCCATATTGCCACAGAATGAGCTCTGATGCCGCCGTAGTCACTGACCTTCCCTCCATTCTCTCTGATATACCCAGCAGATATACATGACCATAAGATCATTCTGGCAGATGCAGGGCCTTCAGAGCAAACCAACTTGTCATGTATGCCTGGGTTAGAGTGAAGCCGCCTCCCAATCCATTGAGTTTACCTTCTACGGTATCAATATCTATTGTACCATCACAGTAGATATCCATATGTAGGTTGAGGCGAAAACCGCTCTGCATGAAATGGATTTGTTTCGATGTGACAAATCGGTCGTGACGTTGGCTGATGCATAGGCTGCATTGCTTTTACACTTCTTTCGCGCATACGTGTTCACATTTTATGCTCCGTCCCATCAAATTGGCTCCATTTCTTTGTATGGGTGGCCCCAGCTGGAAACAAACCCAGAACCCTTGGCTTTGTAAGTGCCATGCTCTACTGACTAAGCCACAGGACTTTGGGTCAGGCCTTTTTTAGAATCTACAACGTTCATTCCCAGCTCTATTCGTCTGCATCTGATAGAAAGATCTGAAAAGGAGCCAGGTTTTAGCCTGCTGTGATTGCACAAGAGCCCCTCCCTCCTCGTTCAGACCACAACATCGGAGGGCTGTATTAAAGCCTAGAAATAGAATGTCGACTCATCCCTCCTCATTGTGGTCTCTCTCTCTCTCTCTCTCTCTCTCCCCTGGTAATTGGCTCTAAATGACATGGTTGACATTTTGAATGCGCCATTGACTGGCAATGTGTCTGATGCCAGACACACACACACACACACACACAGCCACCTAGCAGGCCTGGCCTGGTCTTAGTCACTCTCTCATATCCATGTATACTGTAATAGGTACCTACAATAGAGGCGTACTCAAATGACCCATTCACTCTATTTGGCTCAGGGATGGAGATTCGCGTAAGAGCCTTTAGGCAGAGGACCATGGCGTTCTCTGCTATGCTGAAAACAAGCTGGTGCATATGTTAATCAACGAGCTGCGTTATATGCATGAGGCATTACCAGTGAGATGCATTACTAAAGCTCCTACATCCCTTTCAGGTGTTCTCATTTGCTTCCTATGTTTGTCGATTTTGGTCAACACAAACCCTGGCATCAACGGTAGAGCCCCTCGGCGGTGCTTGACCTCTGACCCCTGGATAACGACGGGTCAATAGGAGTTGTCAGGAGGGCATTGGAGGGCAGCCACACCTGACCCTTAACCCCCTACGGGGCCAGGAAGTCAACCAGTGCCCTTGAAATTATCATGCTGTTGGGACTGACCTGTGACCTATAGAGGAAGTTGATTTACATATAGTGGAGAGGTGATGTGGTAAAGAACACATGGGAGCCATAAGAAGGTAAAATACTAGGGCCATTCTGTTTGTCTTATAGGAATATAACAACAGGTACAGTTCTATAGAAATATACCCCAATGTGGGGGTGGGAAATGACTCCCTAGGCATAGCCAAAAACATGATACAAAATGTGACTGTCTGTTGACTAGGCTCGTAAATGTCGAACAGAATGGCAGCAATGATATTTCATGCCGCCGTTCCGTTCCTCGTATGGAAATCTACTGTATAAGTGATCAGAAAACAAGCATGTCGACATGACTATAATTATCCAGGCCATCTGGAGTAGCTATGACAGTTTTGTACATGAATGTGGTGGACTCTGAGGAAACTACTCGTCGCTGTCATCGGAGCCGTTGTGTTAATGTGTGTCTCTAGGGTGCGCAGGCATTTCACAAGTGGCAAGTAGGAGTGTGTGAGAGTGACTTCGTGTGCCGCTGACTCCGTGGAAGGTGTTATTGTGGTCATTTGGCAGTTAATTTGATCTGAAGCCTCTTACTATGAGTACGGAGGCTAGTCAGTATAGTATTTGTGGCCTGTGTGGGAATAAAGCCCACAACCTTGGCATTACCAGCACTACACTCCAACCAACGGAGCTACTGGAACCTCTGTTGGAGCCTTCTCTTGAACCAGCCTGCTCCAGAACTTTGGCGAATACAAAGTCTTTTCTTGAAACCTCCCGCTTTGGGGGCTGGACGTGTGTCGGCGTGTGGCTACATGTGTAATCTATGAGCAGAATGAGTGGATCACACACACACACACACCGCTGCGTGAGAGAGGGAGCAATAACCTGCTGCACGGATCTGCACATTTTGTGCCGTATTAAGACTTTTTCAGGGGGGGTACTTTTGGCTCGTGAGCGCTATTTCAGAACTACTGGCTTAAAAAGTTGTACAAAAGTACCTGAGAATCGAATATTTCTGCAACTTAGCAGACACTTAGTAATGCAGGCATACATGTTGAGACCTTTGCATAAGTAGGAGAAATTAGCTATTTTGAGCAATATTACCGAAATGAATATCGTTCCATTATCTGGCCCCAGATAAGCAAATGAACAATTGACGGAGAAATGAAATGAGACTATCCGCACAACCAGGATTTGTGGGTGTTGACAGTCAATGGTGCGAAAACTTGGTGCCTCCCTGGGGATTATGTGTGTGCGTGCGTGTTTGGTGTGTGTGTGTGTCGGCTTGTTTGCCTGGAGGGAGGCATAGAGTCCTCAGTTGGTGGTAGAGTGCCTTATCTCTCATTAGACAAGCGCTTTGATTCCATTAATTACTGACGTGCTGTTTGAGGTTCCAACCCAACCGGAAATTGAATCGCTCAAATGATTTATTTTTTTGCCTCGACTCCCTTGTGTGTGTTGGTGTGTTTTCCGTGCAGTTGTTTGAGTGGTAGGCATCTACGGTTGGTGTGTGTTTTCCGTGCAGTTGTTTGAGTGACATCTACGGTTGGTGTGTTGTGGTGATTCTTCTTGGACTTTGGACACATTTCCCTTTTCCATGTTGTCGTTGTGGAATGAATACAGTCCTGTCCTGGAGGGACTGTCTCCTAGTCTTTATTCTCCTGGAACGTTTGTGCTGATGAGGCTTCACTCTCTGATCTCGTTGAGTCAGTCCACAGTGGAGTTGATCAGTGGAGTCTCCTGTGACAGAGGGGTGAATACGTCCATCTGGCCAACAGCACCCGGGGTGTTTAGGGGTTCTGAGACTACACCCACACGCGCCTACGCACACACTCACCCTCTGCCTCTACCCATTACACTGCTGAGCTCATCTGATTTGTTCTGTCTCTGGAGCCGAGCAGTGTGTGTGTGTGTGTGTGTGTGTGTGTGTGTGTGTTATGTATTTAGAGCCCTGCTCCCGTCATTGTCCTTCACTACATTTTACACAGACTTGTTTTAACGCAGACTGATGGCTTTTCTAGCCTATCGACTCGCCCAGCTGTCTTTCTACACCGGGGCTAGTTATGTTTCCTATTGATTGATTGGCTGTCAGACCTATTGACCCGGGCTGGTCGCAGTGCTGCGTATTGACTGATGACTCCCTCGCCGCACGCCTCCGCACTTCCTATCGGCGTTCGTCCCCCTTGCCATCGTTCATCAATGGAATGGAGATCAATGCATCCGATCATGCCCCCCCCCTCTGTAGACAGGCGAGGACATGACCTGTGATGAGGAGGAGGAGAAGAAGAGTTAATGTTGATGTAAGTCCAGGGCCCGTCCGGCTTGTCTCAATCCATTTGTGGACATAGTTTGCCTTTGCTCCTCGGTGTATTCATTTCGTTCATTCGGACTCCCTCGGTCTCCCCCCACCTCATCCTCTCCCCACCTCCCTCACATCCACCCATTTTGTTCTTCCTGTACCTCTTTTCTCCATATCATTTCCCCCCTCTATCCTAACCCTCTCTCCCTCTATGGGTGGTAATGGGAAGCCCTGTATTGGCTGGTGCCTTTGTTTCCTTTTGAGCAGGGCATACCAACCTGCTGGTTGTGTTGTTGGTACAGCACATCATAGCAGCACATGCAGCAGCAGTCTGCTTCTACTGTCCGTGAAGGCTTCTCTGAAAGAATAATGAAATAAAAGTGTGTGTGTGAGTAATATGAGCGTTTGCATTAGTTGAATATGTAGGCTGGGTGGGTGGATTGTATCCCAATGGATTGTGGTTGGATTGTATCCCAGGTGCAGAATTGCTGCTGACCCGAATAAGCAGGAAAAAGTTGTACAAAGCTTTTTATTGGAATTATGTCCTGTCTGTCTGAACCTTGACTTGAGCAGGGTTGCAGGTGCTATTCAGTCAGCTGTCTGTGAACAGAGGGGGAAAGAGTGGGTGGGGGGAGGGAGTAGGTAGAGACGGTCTAATTTAATCTAAAGTGGATTCTTAAATTGAACGAGATGGAAAACAAAGTCAGCACAAAGCTTGGAGCTGGTTTCACTTGTGTAACCACTCTGCACTCTTGACTCATCATTAATAAGGGAGAGGAGAACGTTACAGGGGAGGAAAATGGGGGAGGAAGTTAGTGAGGGAGGGCAGGGGGGTTAGCAAGAGGGGGGCGAGGAAGACTAGAGAACTGGGGTAGAAGGAAAGGAGAGGGTAGGGGGCGAAGGGGAGACTCAGAGAGGGTAAGCGAGGGTACAAAGGTGAGCATGAAAATGAGGGGGAAAAAGTGATTAAGAGAGTACGGGTGTCACACACTACCGACCCTAAAAGACAAACACTCTTTCTCTCTGAGACGCTAGCAGCCTGCGTTCTCCTCTCCTCCTCCAATAGCATCGGAACATGCTGCCTCTCCGTCCGGTTAAATAATGCATCATTCTGCTCGGCTGGGCCTGTATGGAAATGGAAGGCACCACACCAGCGATACAGCCTCAATAATGCAGCAGTCATCTGAAAGGGTTATCGGGTCCTCTCATCCAGAAAAAGCTGCCCCAACACTCGCCACCGCAACGCTATGCTGCTGCCTTGTTGCAAACAACAAACGGGACACTCAGAACAAAAAGGTTAAGTCTCCCGGTTGGCACTGCGACAAGGGAGCCTGAAGGCGTCCGCGTGTTTCCCAGCTGAAACGGTTCCTAACCGTTTTGCGTGTGTGTGTGTGTGTATTATGACGCCGGTCTTTGTGGTCATTCAACGAGAGACGACTCGTTTTCATACACACTTTTTTTGGATGAGAGGTTTGTTTGCACATGGGTACTTATGGGCACCGCCTCAACATGTGGGCCGAAATATGCCACGGTTGTATGCATTTGTGCCCTCTGCACTGCAGACATGTCAGAATGCATCTCTCTTCATACGCATGCGATGCATCAAATATGCAACATTTTATAGGTTAACCTTCGCCTCTGCACTTTTTCTCCCATGTCTAGCCATTACCCCAGTAGCACTCAAAGTTCTGCGCTCTCTCTTGTTCTCTCTCTCTCTCTCTCTCTCTCTCTCTCCCTCTCTCCCTCTCTCTCATTCTCTCTTGTTGTCTCTCTCTCTCTTTCATTCTCTCTTCATTCCTCTCTCTGTTATGTTAGCACATCCAGTGCCTCAGAGCACCTAGCCAGAGCCAGGGGCATCCCTCCCTTCTGGGACTCCCTGTCCTCCCTCTGAAGCCAGGCCATTACTACACTAGACTGGATAGATCTCTGTCTGGATCTCTCTCCTACTAAAGAAAGTACATCTATTGGCCATTTTAATCTGTAACGGACATTTTAAACTCAGTTTAGAACATTGGAGACCATGCTGGACTCCTCATCGTCTCCAACAGCACTGTGGATGATTTAGACTGTCTATTTCTGCCTCTGTGTTCTACCCAAGTTGCCACCTTAGTGTGCCCCCCCCCCCCCACCCCATATTCGTTCTGGGCGCCCTGGCACAGGGGCACAGCTCTGGTTTATAATGGAGTCCATCCATAGATACCTGGGAGGCTGTCTCCTAGAGGTTATCCCAGAAATTAAACCTGGCACCCCTCTCCTCCTCGCTTCCTTGACTGAATCACCTCCAGACATTCAATTACTTCCCTTTTAAGAATTCCTCTCCCAAAGGGGAAAAAAAGCATCTGTCTTTCAAAAAGGGAAAAGAGACTATTTCTGCTTAGACATTTGCTGCATTTTTTCCCAGTCCTATTCTTAACACTTCTCAGAGTTGGCATGCTGATTCAGGATCAGTTACTCACCTTTTGGATCATAATGAATGTGATTTATATGGACAGGGGGAGCTGATCAGCTCTCCTACTCAGAGACACTTTGGGAATACGGGTCCAGGACTGCATTCAGAGCTGTCAGGAAAGGTAAGGCTGCGACTCTCTCTCTATTCTCTGACGGGGTGGTGGGTTCCTCCCTTTCTCCGCCCTCCTCCCTTTCTCTCCCTCTCCGCTTTCTCTCTCTCCCTCTCCGCTTTCTCTCCATCCTCGCTTTCTCTCCCTCTCAGCCCTCCTCCCTTTCTCTCCCCTCTCCGCCCTCCTCCCTTTCTCTCCCCTCTCTGCCCTCCTCCCTTTCTCTCCCCTCTCTGCCCTCCTCCCTTTCTGCCCTCCTCCCTTTCTCTCCCCTCTCTCCCTTTCTCTCCCCTCTCTGCCCTCCTCCCTTCTCTCCCCACTCCCGCCCTCCTCCCTTTCTCTCCCCACTCCCGCCCTCCTCCCTTTCTCTCCCCTCTCCGGCCCTCCTCTCCCTCTCCAGCCCTCCTCTCCCCCTCCGCCCTCCTCCCTTTCCCTCCATCTCCCCTCTCCCTCTTAGTGTTGTCCTATTAGAGGGATAATGTGTGGACAATAGATCTCCCCCTGGGTCAGTGGCCTGCCTATCCCAGTCTCCTCTCTCGCTGAGCCCTAGACCTGTTGGTGTGACTGTAGCCTGATAAGTTGCTCGGGGTTGCAGGGCGGACACTGGAACAACGTAGATAATCCTCTCTATTGAACTTTATGGGGCTCATTTCATAATTCTCCCTTTCACTGTGACTCGGGAGGGGAATTATTATTTGTGCGTGTGTGTGTAAGGAGAAGAGCACTGGCACCAGCTTAGTCTGCTTCGTTGCTGCTGCTCTCACTCCTTTCAGATAAAACACGCTGTCGTACACTCTTCAGTCTTTGGCTCTCACGTCTGTATCCAAATGTAGTTGAAAGGCGAGCAACACACACACATCGCTTAGTAAACTGCAACACAAAGAAACAAGTTCACCCTTTTGCACACGCTCATACTGCCATGCTAACAGTACTGCCCCCGCATGCAATAGGAACCATTGTGGGATAAAATGTGCCTTCAGAGTATTCATTGAACAATGGCATATTAGTATAATCCCTCCATACAGCTGTCTGTCTTTGCTCTCTTCCCTCCCTCCATCCCTTTGTCTTCACCAGTTAGCAACGTAGGGATATGAATTCAGTGTCAGCAAAGCCGAATAACTCAATTTAAACGATAGAATGAGGCACAAGTGCCTTTCAGGATGAGGAGAGCGAGAGCGGCACTTACTAGTTAGATGGAACAAGGGCTCTCCAGTTCATTTGTGTGTTCAGCACTAAATGCCCTTCTATTGGATGCCAGGGCTGCCTGGCTCGTCACTGCTGCTGCTAGAGGAGAGGACAATTCCCCTTCACTCTGAGAAATATGGGGCTTCAACAAAGGACTTCCGTCAAAGTCATAGGCGTCACTGCCCTCTTTTGAAATCGACAGTGTAGAATAAAAAGTTAGGCTAACGACCGTATGGTCCTTGCTTTGCTGCTTAGTCAAATTGCCATCAAAGGTAGATTAGCAGTGTTTTTCACTGTTTCCAAAGAGTTTCATACGATGTCATAAATCCTCTGATCAAGTGACGTTGTACAGGTGACCTGATGTTGTGTAATGCGTTCTCCTATCATAACTGTCTCTGTTGACTGGTTCACTTTCATCATATCCTCTTTTGAAGGACACTAGCCAGCCTCATTGAATCGAAACCACAAAATTAAGAATCATGGCTTGACTCGAATATCCACATTGTCCTAAACTAAACGATAGGCAATTATTTATAAAATGACCCCCTGGAAATCTGTGTTTAGCTGTTGATATTGGTCACAGTCATTAGCCACAAAGAGAAGCATGTGTAGTTCTCTCTCTCTCTCTCTCTCACGCCTCCTCTAAAGGCCCATTAGTATGTCTAACTAGGGTGTGATCATTCCTATTAGTTATTATGATCAGAGCACTGACTTTCTGTCCGCACTACTGACTGACTGCTGCTTTCAGATGCCTTTGCTCTCTTTATTTAGTCTCTCTCTCTCTCTCATTCTCTCTGGCAAGTGTCATTCTGATCCCTTTACGCTCTCTGGCTCTCTGGCTCTCTGTCTCGCTCTGTCTCTCTCTCTGGCTCTCTGGCTCTCTCTCTGCTCTCTGGCTCTCTCTCTGGCTCTCTCTCTGGCTCTCTCTCTGGCTCTCTCTCTGGCTCTCTCTCTGTCTCTCTCTCTGTCTCTCTCTCTCTCTTTCTCTTTTCTAATGCTGCTCTTGAAGGCTGTGTGTTATCAGTGACGCACAGCCAGGCCCAGGACTCTCTGTTGTGTAAAAGGGGAGAACAATACCAGTTTGAAAAAAAGAGATCTCCAAGGATGGCGTGGTACTTTTAAAACTTTTTAAGCGCTGTCCAAGGTGCTGACATGGCACATTATGCAAGCGCCCCCATCAAAGGTTGCTAAATATCAGTGGGTTTTTATGGAAGCGCTGCTGTCCAATGTTCTAAAGTATCAGTGAAAAGGCTTGGATGCACCAAGGTTGCTATCTGTCATCCATTATTAATATTGTAGATGCACTGTCCAAGGTTCTGAAAAATCGGACCAAAACTGAAGTTGCAGTAGTCAGGCTGCCTAAATGTTAGAATCTAACAGGGGTGTCAAACTCATTTCGCATCGTGGGCCACATACGGCCTAGGGAGATGTCAAGTGGGCCGGACCATTAAAATTATACCATACTCTGCTACACTGCTCCACGAAATTGAAAATTTATGGAGTTGTATGAACAGTAGAATTCCATCACACAACTTTTGTTTTGAAGCTGCTGACTAACATTAAAGTGCACATTTTTTAAATCACCACAGTAAGGATTCATCTTCACAGAGCTGTATTCTTTCAATGCAAACAGTATCTAAGGCAGCATTTTAAAGGTGTTAGTCTAGTCTGGACTTGTATTTGTTCCTGAAACTTGGCATCTTTTGGCCTGTACAAGTGCATCAACACCAGGTGTCATGTCCTGACTAGCTGTCACTTTCAGAATGTCATTTAAGTGCTTGTTTGTGAGCCTTGAACGCATTTTTGTTTTATTGATATTCATCACTGAGAAAATTTGTTCACAAAGGTAGGTTGTCCCAAACATGCACAAAATTTTAGCAGCCAGGGCTGTTAATTTGGGGTACCCTGGTAGTAGATACTGATAAAATCTGTCCAGACCTACAGAGGCAAATTTGCCCTTCAAATCTGCATCACACTGCAAATCAATTATCTCTAGCTGAATTTCGACCGGCAGATCAGAAGCTTTAACTGTGAAAGGTGAGCGAAAAACTGAAAATTCTGTCTCAAGTTCACCAAATACCTGAAAACGTTTCTCAAACTCCCGCAGTAGTCCTGCAATTTTGTCTTTGTACCGTTTCATGTCCGCATCAGGTCTGGTCACACACACATCTCTCAGACAGGGGAAATGAGCAGGGTTGCCATTTGCCAGTTGCATCTCCCACAAAGTCAGCTTCAACTTAAATGCATGTATGTTGTCAGAAAACTGTGTGACAACTTTTTTGCGGCCTTGCAACATTTTGTTCAGATTGTTCAAGTGTTCAGTAATATCAACCAAGAATGCAAGGTCCCGTAGCCATTCCTGAGATTGTAATTCCAACACCGGTTTTCCTTTTTCTCCATGAACTGTCCGATTTCCTCTCGTAGATCAAAGAAATGCCTCAGCACAGCGCCTCGGCTTAACCATCTCACTTCAGTGTGGTATGGCAGGCTGTGGGTAATGTTGCTGTCGCTGAGAAGTTTGTCAAACTGACGATGGTTCAGACCTCTGGACCGGATGAAATTTACAGTGCGAACAACCACCTCCATGACGTGGTCCATTTTCAGCGACTTGCAACACAATGCCTCCTGGTGCAAAATACAGTGAAATGTCCAGAAACGATCTCCTCCATTAAGGGCTTGTACTTTGTCTTTGAACTTTGTCGCGACACCTGCTTTCTTTCCGACCATGGATGGCGCGCCGTCTGTAGCCAGGCTGACAGCGCGGGACCAGTCCACTCCAACTCTGTCCAATGCAGCAACGACAGAGCCGAAAATGTCCTCGGCTGTTGTGGTGTCCATCATTGGCACCAACTCAAGAAACTCTTCAGTAACAGTCAATGTCTCATCAACTCCTCGAATAAATATGGCCAGTTGGGCCACGTCTGTGATGTCAGTGCTCTCGTCAATTGCCACGGAAAATGCAATAAATGACTTGACTCTCTGTTTCAATTGACTGTCTAAATCTGCCGATAGTTCCGAAATCCTCTCTGCTATAGTATTCCTCGTCAGGCTAATATTGGCAAAAGCTTGTCGCTTCTCGGGACATACAAGTTCAGCCGCCTTCATCATGCATCGTTTAACAAAGTCACCGTCGGAATACGGCTTCGATGCTAATGCTATTTCGCTAGCAATTAGGTAGCTGGCTTTTACCGCTGCTTCACTGACTTCTCGGCTCTGGATGAAAGTTGACTGCTGTTTCCTCAGACCCGCCAGCAATTCGTTAATCTTATCTCTTCTCAGTTGTCCTTGCAAGCCGTCATATTTTTCGCTGTGATGAGTCTCGTAGTGGCGTCGAATATTATATTCCTTCAATACCGAAACTTGTTGCAAACACACCAAGCACGAAGGTTTTCCGTGCATCTCTGTAAATAAATAGGACGTGGTCCATTTTTCTTTGAAAATTCTACACTCCTTATCTACTTTTCTCCGTTTGGATAACGACATTTTGGCTAATGAGGGTGTAGCGGAGAGGTAGAGACCAAGGTATTAACAACGTCGTAACAAGCAGCAGATGGCGCATTGATACCGTCTGCTGTTTTCAGTCTGTCTCAGTGATGCGGCTTGTCTTCTACTCTGATGGAAAGAGTGCGCCCCTTAGCGGATAATCCATGAATTGCAGCGAATTAAAAATATTAATTCCATGTCTTTTATGCATTTTTTCCACTTTCAAATTATCCTGCGGGCCTGATCGAACCTCCTTGGGGGCCGGTTCCGGCCCGCGGGCCGTATGTTTGACACCCCTGTGTTAGATGGCTACTGTAGAAGAGCTGTCCAAGGTCCTGAAAAGCAGTTCTGCTGTATGTAGGTTGTCATGGCTGAGAATGTGCTGTCCAAGGCCTCGAAGCTGCAGCAATTGCTCTAGGCCAGGGCTGCCCAACCCTCTTCCTGGAGTCCAACCCTAATATAACACACCTGATTCTACTTATTAGCTGCTCAACAAGACCTTAACTAGCTGAATCAGATCTGCTAAATTAGGGTTGGACTGAAAACCTACAGGACAGTAGATCTCCAGAAAGAGGGTTGGGCGGCCCTACTCTAGGGTGCTGAACCACCGCTCTAGCTGTTTGCTGTCTATGGTGCTGAAAGACTCTCGAGCCTCTCAAATATCCTTTTGTGTCCTTAATGCCCTGGCTTGTTTTCTAGTAGCTGCTGTGTTTTTAAAGTTCCAGGATAAAAACATGTTGTCCTACAAGCTTAATTCCTGAACAGATGGTATCAATGCACTTACGAAAATATGTTTTATCAGTTGGAAATATTATGTGATGGTGGCACTTTTGAGATTAAGCAAATCCCCAAATATAATGTGGGGTGTTATTACTTTAAGTGCAGATATTCAAGTGTGTAATCACCTCATTTTCCTCTAATGGCTAGTATGTAGGTTTATGTTCTAAAGTTATGTCCAAGAGTAAATCTCAACTACAGTGGCTATTACCTCTTTATAAAAAAGTTCTACATTCGCTTTATGAGTAGTGCGTGACCCTAGGGATTTCAATGCATAATCAACCCACCCACCCCAAAAAAAAATGAATTTGTATCAATTTCCTGCACTCATCTGAGATCATTTCCACACTGTCATGTAGGGCTGCACGTTATGGGCAAACAAATCTAGAACTTATGTTTAACATATATTGCAACTGATTTTAGTTGGAATCATGCGTACAGTTGGAATCATGGCAAACAATATAGATTGTTCTAATTCTACACTTGGAATACAGTGTTTGACATGACGACAAATTACATTTCCGGGGAGGAGTTATTGTTACAGGCTAGGAACCAAAGTGTTGGTCAGTGTTTCCTAGGGGACCCTATAATAAGCAAAGTGGAAACCGCATCGTAGTCATCAACATTGTTGCATGTGCTACATTGACCATGCAGACTGAACGCTGGGTGTCTGGTCGAGCAACAACAAATGCACTTCTTGAGTGACGGGGTGGGACTAGGGAGGGAGGGATGGAGAGGTGGAGGGAGAGAGGGATGACTCAAGTAGCAGCGTAAACTATACAAATGGACGTTACACATGGCATATCACGTTTAACAAGCCAAACATTCAAATACCCTTCTAGAAGGTCAAGTAAAAACCCAAACCGATTGGTGCATCAATACCCATATATTGTATATTAGGGTATACCGCCCAGCCCTAATACTGGTGATGTAATGCATGTAATCAAGACTAGTGACTTTGCTGTATTGAGGAAAAATGTATGTTTTATTGTCACATACACCAGACAGGTGCAGTGAAATGTGGTGTTTTACAGGGTCAGCCATAGTAGCACGACGCCTCTGTAGAAAATGAGGGTTAAGTGCCTTGCTCAAGGGCACATCAACAGAGTTTCACCTTGTTAGCTCACTCTGACTGTGAAATGGGGTTGTCTCACCTAGCTATCGGAGTAGAGGTGCATCTGTAAGTCGCTCTGGATGCGAGTGTCTGCTTACTGACACCATGAGATGACGAGTGGTGCTTGAGGCAGACTGGCGAAATGTAACGACGTTTGACTTCGACTAACCTAATGCTGTTCTCCCTCTATCTTTTCTGTTCTTTCTTTCAGTGGTCCTGCTGAACTCAAAAGAAACTCAGGCAGAGCTCGGTTGGACGTCGCACCCCTCCAATGGCGTGAGTGTACCAGCCTGTTGAATGTACATGTTCGTGTGTGTTTCTGTGAGTTTGCGCGCGTGCATGTTTGAATGCATGTGACCATGCATATCTGAAAAGGTGTGTGTCTGTCTCAGTGTACATCTACACTACAGCTGGGACGATAAACCAGAAATGATCGACACTGACTTACCGCAGGCATTTTACTGATACCTTTCATTGTGATAAGAAGTCTATACTATCGAAATGTGAAGTTTTAGCATGAAATAAGTTTGCTAATATTGGTAATTGTTAATGGGACAATGGATGGCTACAGCCATCAAACTAGTAGTAGTTGAAAGGACAAGTGTGGTGCACATTAATGTTCTGAACTTATCGTTCGGGTTTATCGTTATCGCATCAATTTATCACAATATGGCCTAGCTCTTATCGACACGCCCTTTGTGCCACGGAGTAGTCCAGCTTGCTTCTAGCTCGACCTGAGAGCAGGTCCCCTGACCTCAGTGGACATAGTTCCAGGGAGCACTCTGCCCAAACAGACTGTGAGTGGACAGCTGTCCCCACCTCTCTGCCCCTGTCCTCCTTCCCCTCGCTCACCCCTCCCTGAACCAAACAGAGCAGAGAGCTCGTCACTTCACGCTAATCGATGTCCTAATCCTGGACAGGATGTCACTGCACCCACCGCCAGAGACACACACACACACACACAGCCACATAAATTGTCCCCTCTATCGATTTGGCTTGTAAAAACCGCACGCTAACTTATGAGTGACTGGAAGATAAATAATACTCGGTGGAGGAACGTTTTTAAGAATCACTGAAGACGAAGTGGTTTTTGAAGTCACTGGCTCTCATTTATCTTCCACTCATACGTTTTGTCGCTGAACTATAAGACTGTGAATGATTTATCATGCTCTTTTATGAATCGATGGGGCTTCAAATTTTGAAGTGGAAATGAATGGACTTGTCCAATTCATATACTTCAGCCAGACTGCTATGTGAAGCGTACGTTTTCAAGTCATTGCAGTGCAGCAGTCTTTCGTAACTCGTTGTCTGTCAGCAAACCACAAGACCAAGGCTTAGATAAACTACCCCAGTCCAATGTTGCTGCTATAAATCAACTTGTGGAAGCTAGACTTAGTCAATGGATGGATACAGTTCCACTGAAGTCAGCGTGCACACACACACACACACACACACACACACATTCTGAATCATGTTGAGTCTGTCACCATAGACTTAGCAGCACCCAGGACCATACCATTACCAAATTGGCTGGTTTGTCAATGTAAAAGGCAATCTCCATATCCATCCTTAAAATGGTCATTAACATAATATTTCTATACCGAAACTAATTGAACTGTTCCTATATTTCCTACAACTCGGTGTGATACACAGGCTATGTATTTGTGTGTGCCGATGAAACCGTGAATGTGCCCAAAATGGTGGGAGGCAGAGTGGTGTGAGGAGCATAGCCCTTCAGCACAGGCGCATGTTCCCAAAGCATCTCGCCTCTTATTAATTTGTGATTTATAAGGCAAAACGGATCCTAGATCAGCACTCCTACTATGAAAACCTTAATGAATACATAGACAGGAGTTTGTGACCCTGTGACCTAACCAGGAACATGTCCTGACTCTTGTGATGTCAATTAAACATTACACAATACAGAAGGGCATTTTTTGATAATATATTTCAACATGTTCAGTTGTTTGGCTAGCTAATGCAGTCCCACTAGGGCGTTTAGCAGAGCTGCAGCGTTGCTCACTCAGCACACACTGTGAGTCGGTTTTACCTGCAGTCCAAAATGATGACGGCCATGTGGGCACGTATCCTGCAATCTGTTCTTTATTTACCCAGTTAATTCTGGACGTGGCAGCCATTTGCATTTTCCCTCCCCATAGTGTCAGTGGGCAGCTGTGAGCTGCTTTACAGCTCTATAGTCTCTGTGGAGGCCACCGCCACTGTAGTTTGTCTTTCTCTCTGTTGTCTTGTCTCTCTGTTGTGGGAGAGGGAGGCACGCGCACACACACTGGGGGCTCATTTGCTCCTCAATATCATGTGTGGTTTTGTCTGTGGAGAGTGGAGGCACATTAACACACACTCTGGAGGATCATTTAGTCTTTCTCTTGCTTCACGAGTACAGAACCCTAGTGCCAGTCTCTGCAGGCACAAACCCACACATGATATTTACCCTCTGTCTGGATGATAATGTCATACAGTTGACCCACAACAAATCCCAATTTGTTGTGGGTCAACTGTAGGACTTCCCAATGTATACACAGTTGAAGACTGAAGTTTACATACATCTTAGCCAAATACATTTAAACTCAGTTTTTCACAATTCCTGACATTTAATCAGAGTAAAAATTCCCTGTCTTATGTCTGTTAGGATCACCACTTTATTTTAAGAATGTGAAATGTCAGAATAATAGTAGAAGGAATTATTTATTTCATCTTTTATTTATTTCATCACATTCCGAGTGGGTCAGAAGTTTACATGCACTCAATTAGTATTTGGTAGCATTGCCTTTAAATTGTTTAACTTGGGTCAAACATTTCGGGTAGCCTTCCACAAGATTCCCACAATAAGTTGGGTGAATTTTGTCCCGTTCCTCCTGACAGAGCTGGTGTAACTGAGTCAGGTTTGTAGGCCTCCTTGCTCACACACGCTTTTTCAGTTCTGCCCACAAATGTCCTATAGGATTGAGGTCAGAGCTTTGTGATGGCCACTCTAATACATTGACTTTCTTGTCCTTAAGCCATTTTGCCACAACTTTGGAAGTATGCTTGGCGTCATTGTCCATTTGGAAGACCCATTTGCCACCAAGCTTTAACTTCCTGACTGATGTCTTGAGATGTTCTTTCAATATATCCACATAATATTCCTACCTCATGATGCCATCTATTTTGTGAAGTACACCAGTCCCTCCTGTAGCAAAGCACCCCCACAACATGATGCTGCCACCCCTGTGCGTCACGGTTGGGATGGTGTTCTTCGGCTTGCAAGCCTCCCCCTTTTTCCTCCAAACATAACTATGGTCATTATGTACAAACAGTTCTATTTGTTTCATCAGACCAGATGACATTTCTCCAAAATGTACGATCTTGGTCCCATGTGCAGTTGCAAACCGTAGTTTGGCTTTTTTATGGAGGTTTTGGAGCAGTGGCTTCTTCCTTGCTGAGCGGCCTTTAAGATTATGTCGATTATAGGACTCGTTTTTCTGTGGATATAGATACTTTTGTACCGGTTTCCTCCAGTATCTTCACAAGGTCCTTTGCTGTTGTTCTGGGATTGATTTGCACTTTTCACACCAAAGTACGTTCATCTCTAGGAGAAAGAACGCGTCTCCTTCCTGAGCGGTATGATGGCTGCGTGGTCCCATGGTGTTTATACTTGCGTACTATTGTTTGTACAGATGAACTTGGCACATTTAGGCATTTGGAAATTTCTCCCAAGGATGAACCAGACTTGTGTAGGGCTACAATTTTTTTTTAATGAGGTCTTGGCTGATTTCTTTTGATTTTCCCATGATGTCAAGCAAAGAATCACTGAGTTTTAAGGTAGGCCTTTAAATACATCCAAAGGTACACCTCCAATTATGTCAATTAGCCTATCAGAAGCTTCTAAAGCCATAATTTTTTAAATTTTACCTTTATTTAACTAGGCAAGTCAGTTAAGAACAAAATCTTATTTTCAATGATGGCCTAGGAACAGTGGGTTAACTGCCTGTTTAAGGGCAGAACAACAGATTTGTACCTTGTCAGCTCTGGGATTTGAACTTGCAATCTTCCGGTTACTAGTCCAACGCTCTAACCACTAGGCTACCCTGACGCCCCTGGAATTTTCCAAAGGCACAGTCAACTTAGTGTATGTAAACTTCTGACCCACTGGAATTGTGATGCAGTGAATTCTAAGTGAAATAGTCTGTCTGTAAACAATTGTTGGAAAACATACTTGTATCGTGCACAAAGTAGATGTCCTAACCGACTTGCCAACACTATAGTTTGTTAACAAGACATTTGTGGATTGGTTGAAAAACGAGTTTTAATGACTCCAACATAAGTGTATGTAAACTTCTGACTTCAACTGTATATATTTCTCCGTCGGTCTTTTATTTTATTTTTAAAAAAAATTCTGTCTCCTCAATCCCACTTTATCCTTTCACGACAACATTCCGCTGAAAAGGCAGCGCGTGAAATTCAAAAGTATTTTTTAGAAATATATAACTTTCACACATGAACAAGTCCAATACAGCAAATGAAAGATAAACATCTTGTTAATCTACCCATCGTGTCCATTACAGCGAAAATCACAACCATATGATTATGTTAGGTCATAGCTAAGTCAAAAAAACACACAGCCATTTTCCAGCCAAAGATGGGAGTCAGCTGTACTGCAGCGCCAGCTGTGCCATCAGAGTCCCTGGGTTCGCGCCCAGGCTCTGTCGTAACCGGCCGCGACCGGGAGGTCTGTGGGGCGACACACAATCGGCCTAGCGTCGTCCGGGTTAGGGAGGGCTTGGTCGGTAGGGATGTCCTTGTCTCATCGCGCACCAGCGACTCCTGTGGCGGGCCGGGCACAGTGAGCGCTAACCAAGGTTGCCAAGTGCACGGTGTACCCTCCGACACATTGGTGCGGCTGGCTTCCGGGTTGGATGCGCGCTGTGTTAAGAAGCAGTACGGCTGGTTGGGTTGTGTATCGGAGGACGCATGACTTTCAACCTTCGTCTCTCCCGAGCCCGTAAGGGAGTTGTAGCGATGAGACAAGATAGTGGCTACTACAACAATTGGATACCACAAAATTGGGGAGAAAAAAGGGGTAAAAATTCAACAACAAAAAAAGATAGGAGTCACAAAAAGCAGAAATATAAATCAAATGAATCATTAACCTTTGATCTTAATCAGATGACACTCGTAGGACATCATGTTACACAATACGTGTATGTTTTGTTCGATAATGTGCATATTTACATCCAAAACTCTGTTTACATTGGCGTGTTACGTGCAGTAATGTTTTGATTCCAAAACATCCGGTGATTTTGCAGAAATACTCATAATAAACATTAATAAAAGATACAACTGTTATTCACAGAGTTAAAGATAGACTTCTCCTTAATGCGCCCGCTGTGTCAGATTTTTAAAATAAAAATGTGGAAAAAGCATAATCTGAGAACGGCGCTCAGAGCCCAATCCAGCCAGAGAAATATCCGCCATTTGGGTCAACAGAAGTTAGAAATAACACTCTAAATATTCACTTACCTTTGATCTTCCTCAGAAGGCACTCCCAGTTCGACAATAAATGACTGATTTGTCCCATAAAGTCCATAATTTATGTCCAAATAGCCACTTGTTGTTAGCGGGTTCAGCCCAGTAAGCCATCTTCATGAGGAGCGAGCACTTCGTCCAGACATGAACCCGAAAAGTTCCATTACAGGTTGTAGAAAACAAGTCAAACAATGTATGGAATCAATCTTTAGGATGTTTTTAACATAAAACATCAATAAGCTTCCAACCGGAGAATTCCTATGTCTGAAGAAAAGCACTGGAACAAGAGCTAACTCTGTCGGGAGCGCGCGTCACGAGCCTGAGACACTCTGCCAGACCACTGACTCAAACAGGTCTCATGAGCCCCTCCTTTATAGTAGAATCCTCAAACCAGTTTCTAAAGACGGTTGACATCTAGTGGAAGCCGTAGGAAGTGCAACTTGACTCCATAGACACTGTGTATTCGGTAGGCCAAGCTTTGAAAAACTACAAACCTCAAATATCCCACATCCTGGTTGAATTCTTTTCAGGTTTTCGCCTGCCATATGAGTTCTGTTATACTCACAGACATCATTCAAGCAGTTTCAGAAACTTCAGTGTTTTCTATCCAATACTAATAATAATATGCTAATAATAATTAGCATCTGGGACAGAGTAGGAGGCAGTTCACTCTGGGCACGCTATCCATCCAAAAGTGAAAATGCTGCCCCCTATCCCAAAAAGGTTAACTCTCACCCTCTCTAAATATCTCTCTTCCTCTCTCATCCCTCTATCCCTTTCCTCACCATCTCCCCAGTGGGAGGAGATCAGTGGCGTGGATGAGAAGTACAAGCCCATCAGGACCTACCAGGTGTGTAACGTGATGGAGCCGGCGCTGCAGAACAACTGGCTGCAGACGGGCTGGGTGGCGCGGCGCGGCGGCCAGCGGATCTTCGTGGAGCTGCAGTTCACGCTACGCGACTGCAACAGCATCCCGGGCGTGGCAGGCACCTGCAAGGAGACCTTCAACCTGCTCTACGTGGAGTCGGACAAAGACCTGGGCCGGGTGACCCGCGAGGAACGCTACACCAAGATCGACACCATCGCCGCCGACGAGAGCTTCACGCAGGGCGACCTGGGCGAGAGGAAGATGAAGCTCAACACAGAGGTGCGGGAGATCGGACACCTGAACCGGAAAGGGTTCCACCTGGCGTTCCAGGATGTGGGGGCATGCGTGGCCCTGGTGGCGGTGCGGGTGTACTACAAGCGCTGCCTGGCCACGGTGCAGAACCTGGCTGTGTTTTCTGATACGGTTGCGGAGGCAGCGTTCGCCACACTCGTGGAAGTCAGGGGAGCCTGCGTCAACAACTCTGAGGTTGACACGGACAGCCCTCCCAGGATGCACTGCAGCGCTGAGGGGGAGTGGCTGGTGCCCATCGGGAAGTGCAGCTGTTCAGCGGGTTACGAGGAGGGTCACAGCAGCTGTGAAGGTAAGAAAAAAGAGGGATGGATGGATGGAAGGAGGGATGGATGGATGGAAGGAAGGAAGGAGTTATGTAAAGTGAGTGAGGGAACAATAGAAGAAAAGAGTGACGGATGTATGGAGGGTGGAAACAAATGCGGGGCAGGGGACTTTGTTTTTGTGGTAATCACCGTGCAGAAATGTTCTGTTTTTGACCTGAACCAGTTCTGTCTGGCTGTTGGAGACATTTCATCGACAACCTGTAATCATGTTTGAGGCAGGCAACATTGTGAAGGGAAGTGGGTGAATTGATTTTATGAATAGGATGAGTCAGGCACTGCACTGTCCTCAGGTAGTCATTGTATTCAACAAGACAGCATTTGTAATATTGATGACTGTAGTGAATTGCTGTGTTAAGGATGTGGCACGTGGGCAGTTCATGGCGAACTAACATATACATACACCCTTGGGCCAGTGTTAAGGCAGTGGGCGCTGTGAGTGCTCTGACGCAGGACTAGAGATTCTGGCTCATCCTCACAGCCAGTGGTTCAGACGGTCCTAGCGGAGAGAGCGACTGGTGTCTGCCATCAGCTTTCGCAGCCCATCTTGTGTCTTTTTGAAAATGGGCGAGAGAGACTGGGCGAGAGAGAGTGAGACACTGAGAATAAAGTGTTACTGCTTTAATGAGAAGAGTCCCTTGGACTTTCCTGATAGAATATACAGTATGAGTGTGTGTGTGAATGTGTGAGCTTAATACCTGTTCCAGGAAGTTATGCATTATTTGTGTGTGTTTTTACAGGGAGTTTTGAGTGAGTAATAGAGGATGTGAGAGAGGCTAACAGAAACCCAGAGAGAGAGGGGCAGAGAGCGATAGCATAGCGAAAGAGGGCGAGAGACAGATCGAGAGAGAGGGGAGATAGCATAGTGGTAGAGAGAGCGCTCTAGCGTCATTGGGACTCTAGTGGGAGATTGGCCCTGTCATTGCCCATCAGTGGCAGCCCCAGTGGAGTACTGCTCTATTCAGTGTTAATGGCGTGAATATGCACGGCCAGCACTGCCCAAGCACTCTCGCACTCCCACAGGCCATACAGCACAAGCACTATTGATCAGCCATAACGCTCCACTAAACTGAGGAATTAGGCTCAGAATCCACACACACACACAGACTAACACACATCAGCCTATTCTAGTATTTCATTTTACACACCCAATACGGTGTGTGCGTGTGCGTGTGTGTGTGTGGGGGAGTGGCAAAAGGTGTTTCTATGCGCGAGAGGCTTTTTTGCTTACTGTTTTTTTAAATATTTTTCGACAGTGTATTTGAGTACTTTCTCTTGTGTGTCCTGTATCTTATTTAGATTTGGGAGTAATTGCGTTTCCTCGTGTGTGTGCGCTGCTCAGTAGTATTGAGTAGAGGCCTGAGGAGGTACTGATAGGGTGTAAAGAGAGAGACCGTGTTCTGTGGAGCAGTGCAGAGCTGATGATACACTGGCTAGAGCTGCTGCACGCCCTTCTGTGATTAGGTGTGTGTGCCCGTGCGTGTAGAAGGAGAGAAAGAAAGACGGGGGGTTTGTGTGTGAGAGGGAAGGGCATGATACGTAGCTACACACACACTCTTTCGCACACACACCTTGTTTCCTTTGTCTGTGTTGTTGTGTGTAAGGGAGGAGGGATTGATGCAATGTAATGTGCTGAACAGTAAAGCTGGGCTGAATGTCAAACCAAACACTAGGCCCCTAAGCCCTTAATCAAGTGGCCATTTGCTGTTGTGTTTGATAGTGATCACTCGAGTCTGCAAGTCTTTTGGCCAAAATGAGCACTGAGAAGATGTGCACTCGACGTCCCAACTGCCACTTATCAATATTCCAAAATTGGGACTAGTTTCAGGGAACTAGGCAAGCTATTTAAAGGTAAACTTTGTTTTATTTTTGATCAAAATGTGTTTTTTGGCAGAAATGCCTTCTGGAACGTGAACTTTCATGTGACTTAATAACAAACTTGCATGCCATCTGTAAATACGAATAAAATTATTAAATTACGAGCCTGGTTGGTTTAGCCACAGAAAAAGATTGATGATTGGCTGAGACAATGGATGGGCTGGACATGCCGAGAGATGAGTTCGAATTGGTCTGCCATGTAGCATGCTTCTGTCTATAACATGAGCGGCTGAGTATGTGTAGGTAATCCTTTCTAACGTGGCCTTTTTGAAAGGTATCACATAGTAGAACTGCATAACTGTTGCTCTCCACTTACTGGGGGACTGATTTTTGAAATCAGTGGAATTAGAGTATGATAGAGAAAATTCTGGGGTTTGATTTCAAACATGTAGACGGAGTCGAAAAGAGAGAACACAGAAAGAAGGCTGTTGTATAAAACACCTGTCTCCGGATTACATCTTCAAACTCAGAGCAACCATGGCATCCGTGACTGAGAGGGAGTAGTGTCTATCTATGTAAGATAGTCTAGCTAGCTAAATTTTCAGATATTACACGTTTTGAATTTGGTCAAAGTCGTTTTCATTTCAAGTTTGTGTACTGTTAGCTAACTAACGTTACATGTATGATCTGTGTAGTTATAGTATTTGTGTATCAGAGCCATTTGCATTGCTAGTTATAGTCTAATGTTAGCTTGCTAACATTGAACTTGTTGGTTAGCTACCTGCAGATTCATGCAGGGTAGTAATGTTATGAGTTGGGATTATGGTTCATATCTAAACAAGAGTCCACTATGCGAGTAACCATTTCAATAGAATGTTCATGAGGTCACTGCAACAACTGTTGATAGAAGTAGCTGGTGAATTCGCTCTGGTTATCTAATCTGACTTTAGAGCACTCTCGTCTGAGTGTCCCAGAGCGCAGAATAACTAACTGACAAATTTACGAATGCTCAACACCCTTTGAATATGGCCGGTGTCTGTAAACGATGGCAAAAAAGAGGAACTAAATTGTTGCCAGCAGCACAGTTGCAGTCAACAACGCTCTGGATAACATAAAAACAGCCTAACCAGCTCTGTCATAGTGAGTAAAATGGTCAGAGTTAGGTGTTCTCTCATTTGTCTGGAAGTAGCTAGCAAGCGAGCCAACATTAGCCAGTTAATAACTTGGGTGCTTGACTACTGTTGTTAGGTCGGAACCCCTGGATCAACCCTACTCCTCGGCCAGAGCATCCAGTGTGCGCTCCGAGAGCAAAACGCTCTGAATTTACGAACAGACAATATGACAACGTTCTGCGTTTACAAACACCCAGAGCGCACTCTGGCACTCCAGATTAAATTCACAAAAACACGCCGATACCGATATCCGATATTTTCCTTGCCAAAAAAAACCCCCAGAACAATAACCGATATTTCAAATTTTAGTGGCCTTTTAAGCATTCTAGTACAGTTAAATAGTTAACATACACACATGGACTCAGCAGTCTAAGGCACTGCATCTCAGTGCAAGAGGTGTCACTACAGTCCCTGGTTCGAATCCAGACTCTATCACATCCGGCCGTGATTGGGAGTCCCATAGGTCGGTGCATAATTGGCCCAGCGTTGTCCGGGCCGTCATTTTTAAATAAGAATTTGTTCTTAACTGACTTGCCTAGTTAAATAAAGTTATTTTGTTGGCATTTACATATGTCCCCATTACCAGTATTAACAATCAAAACCTATTTCTTTCACTTACTTGCTATGCTGTTACGTTGTTCATTTGTTACGTTGTTCATTTGTTCAGTCGATTCATTCTCAACCAGGATTTCTATGGAACGCCAATTGAGTCTTTGACGTGTCAAATAAGCTGTGTTGACCAATCAGGACTTGAAAATGACTGCACATCACATAATAATTTAATGCGTTTATACATTTTTACATGGTGTAATCAATGTGTAATTACTATCACTCGTATTTCTTATGTCACAACGATTCGTATGTTATGATGCTGGTAAAGTTGTCTCGTGCACCTACAGTGCTTGTCATAAAAAAAGCTAGCTAGCCATTGGATGCAAACAATGTTCTTACACAAAAACATAGCTGTAACGGCGTTCTTCGTTTGTTGAAAGAGAGGACCGAAATGCAGCGTGG
The DNA here is from genome assembly GCF_034236695.1 of Oncorhynchus nerka. Lineage (NCBI taxonomy): Eukaryota > Metazoa > Chordata > Actinopteri > Salmoniformes > Salmonidae > Oncorhynchus > Oncorhynchus nerka. The sequence continues at coordinate 60,758,361 of NC_088399.1, forward strand.
TGGTTACTCATGTTCTTTAATGAATGAAATAGCGATACAAGCCTAACTAGACACACCCCTAATCATTCGCAATCCCAAATCCTATAAAACCCCAATACGAAACACAACACATAAACCCATGTCACACCCTGGCCTGACCAAATAATAAACGAAAACACTATGACCAAGGCGTGACAGAACCCCCCCTAAGGTGCGGACTCCCGGAGGCACCTCCAAACCATAGGGAGGGTCCGGGTGGGCGTCTGTCCATGGTGGCGGCTCCGGCTCGGGACGTGGACCCCACTCCATGAAAGTCATAGTTCCTCCCCTAGGAGCGGGGAGCTGCTACCGGAGGACTGGTGTGTGGAGGTGGCTCTGGATAGACCGGACCGTGCAGGCGCACTGGAGCTCTTGAGCACCGAGCCTGCCCAAGCTTACCTGGCTCGATGCCCACTCTAGCCCGGCCAATACGAAGGGCTGGTATGAACCGCACCGGGCTATGCACCCGCACTGGAAACACCGTGCGCTCCATAGCATAACACGGTGTCTGCCCGGTCTCTCTAGCCCACCGGTAAGCACAGGGAGTTTGCGCAGGTCTCCTACCTGGCATAGCCATACTCCCTGTAACCCCCCCCCCCCCCCCCAATAATTTTTTGGGGTTGCTTTTCGGGCTTCCTTGCCAACCGTGTTCCCTCGTATCGTCGGCTCCTATCTCCTGCTGCCTCTGCTTCCTCCTTGGGGTGGCGATATTCACCTGGCTGAGCCCAGGGTCCTCTTCCGTCTAATATCATCTCCCAAGACCAGAAGTCCTTATATCGCTGCTCCTCACAATTAACAGGGAGAGTAGGCTCAGGTCTGACTCCTGACTCTGCTACTCTCTCCCTGAGCCCTCCTCCAATTAATATTTGGGGGTGACTTTCGGTTTTCGCTCTGCGCCGCCGTGTCTTTCTTTTCGACTCCATTCGTCTATAGCCTTCTTCGCACTGTTCCAGCTAATCCCAGGCGGGCTCAGGCACTCGCTCTGGGTCGGCCGCCCACCTGTCTATTTCTTCCCATGTCGTATACTCCAAGCCTCTGCTATCCATAACGTCCTCCCTTCGCTGCTCCTGCTGCCTGTTACCACGCCACTCGGTCCGTGTGTGGTGGGTGATTCTGTAACGGCGTTCTTCGTTTGTTGAAAGAGAGGACCGAAATGCAGCGTGGTGGTTACTCATGTTCTTTAATGAATGAAATAGCAATACATGAAATAACTGATAAATACAAAACAACAAACGGAACGAAACCTAATTACAGCCTATCTGGTGAAACTACACAAAGACAGGAACAATCACCCACGAAATACAAAGGGAAACCCAGGCTACCTAAATACGGTTCCCAATCCGAGACAACGAGAATCACTTGACTCAGGCTTGGCTGCCTGAGGCGGTTCTCAATCAAACTAGACACACCCCTAATCATTCGCAATCCCAAATCCTATAAAACCCCAATACGAAACACAACACACAAACCCATGTCACACCCTGGCCTGACCAAATAATAAACGAAAACACAAAACACTATGACCAAGGCGTGACAATAGCAAAACAACAATCGGTTTCAGTAGCTATAGTTAGCTAGTTAACTATATAGCTAGGTGTCATCTAAAATAACCCTAATTTATAAGACAGTTCTTATTTGGTTAATGGTGGTCGGACCCATCTATGTGAAGCTTGCCACAATAAGGATTATCCACAATAGTGGACTTGGAGGTTAGCCTTAAATAAAATTATGGCATAATTATACTATTTGTATTCATTTACATCACTGCCAATTACATACTTTTATTTAGAAGGCAAACGGCAAATTCCACCATTGTGCCTAATCCTGGCTAGCTTCACAACACATAAATGGGTCCGGTCAAGCCTCACTAACCAGATGAAGCTAGCTGGCTGCTTATAACGTTAGCTTTGGGCAACAGGGTTAAGTAGCTGGCTAGATATTTATTTTCATGAACTGAAGTTCAATTTCAATAGGCGAACAACAAGTGGCAACTTACTCACAAGGATTCCTAAGTCATTGCTAATAATAATGAAAATGACTGCAGTTTCTACTGGTCATTGTTTTCTGGCTGGTTGTATTAGTGCTAGCTAGATACCAAGCTTAAGCTAGCTACTCCAGAAGTTGCGGTCGAGCAAATGATACTTCATTACCAATGCGATATTGTAAACACAATGTTCGAGGCCGGTGTTTGCTTGTTTGCAGACTTTTTGTACAGCTTTGACAGTGCTAATATATCTTTTTTGTCACGCAAAGACCCAAACGGCGTTCCATAGTATGCATGTCGTGAAGTTAACCTCTTGGAACACTAGGGGCAGTATTTAATTTTTGGATGAAAAAACGTTCCCGTTTTAAACAAGATATTCTGTCACGAAAAGATGCTCGACTATGCATATAATTGACAGCTTTGTAAAGAAAACACTCTGACGTTTCCAAAACGGCAAAGATATTATCTGTGAGTGCCACAGAACTGATGCTACAGGCGAAACCAAGATGAAACTTCAAACAGGAAATTAGCAAAAGTTTTGAGGCGCTGTTTTCCATTGTCTCCTTATATGGCTGTGAATGCGCCCTGAACGAGCCTACACGTTCTGCCGTTTCCCCAAGGTGTCTGCAGCATTGTGACGTGTTTGTAGGCATATCATTGGAAGATTGGCCATAAGAGACTACATTTACCAGGTGTCCGCCCGGTGTCCTTTGTCGAAATTGGTGCGTAGTAATCTTCAGCTGCACGCATTCATCCATGTGATTCAGAGGAGAGAGGAGACTTCCACGAACTATATATCATCAAAGAGATATGTGAAAAACACCTTGAGGATTGATTCTAAACAACGTTTACCATGTTTCAGTCGATATTATGGAGTTAATTTGGAAAAAAGTTCTGCGTTTTGATGACTGAATTTTCGTTTTTTTTTTGGTAGCCAAACGTGACGAACAAAACGGAGCGATTTCTCCTACACAAAGAATCTTAAAGGAAAAACTGAACATTTGCTATCTAACTGAGTCTCCTCATTGAAAACAAGTTCTTCAAAGGTAAATTATTTTATTTGAATGCTTTTCTTGTTTTTGTGAAAATGTTGCCTGCTGAATGCTAACGCTAAATGCTACGCTAGCTATCAATACTGTTACACAAATGCCTGTTTTCCTATGGTTGAAAAGCATATTTTGAATATCTGAGATGACAGTGTTGTTAATTAACAAAAGGCTAAGCTTGAGAGCTAATAATTTATTTCATTTCATTTGCGATTTTCATGAATAGTTAACGTTGTGTTATGCTAATGAGCTTGCGGGATAATTACACTCCTGGATACAGGTTTTTTTCGTAACTAAACGTGATGAATAAAACGGAGCGATTTGTCCTAAACAAATAATATTTTTGGAAAAACTTAACATTTGCTATCTGAGAGTCTCCTCATTGAAAACATCTGAAGTTCTTCAGAGGTAGATGATTTTATTTGAATGCTTTTCTTGTTTTTGTGAAAATGTTGCCCGCTGAATGCTAACGCTAAATGCTACACTAGCTATCAATACTGTTACACAAATTCCTGTTTTCCTATGGTTGAAAAGCATATTTTGAAAATCTGAGATGACAGTGTTGTTAACAAAAGGCTAAGCTTGAGAGCTAGCATATTTATTTCATTTCATTTGCGATTTTCATGAATAGTTAACGTTGCGTTATGGTAATGAGCTTGATCCCGGATCCGGGATGGCTAGAATCAAGAGGTTAATAGCAGTGACGCTATTAATGTGTAACTCCGGTCGGGCAACATCTGGAAAAATAGCGCACTTGGTAGTGTGTACCGGTGCTCAACCAGTAGGCGAAAGCCAACATCACCCACGACAGAGAACAGTTGATTGTCAGGGGCAATGAATTGCATTATCTTGGCTTTAATGGATTTCGCCTTTGCGTTGTCTCGCTGAACTTTTACTTACTCTTTCAAATGACTGCTCGACTTGTTGACTGCTCGATCCACACAGCATACATTGTGGGCTAGGTTAGGAATGCTGTGTTGCATGTATAGCGCAAAATTTTACGTGGTATCATTACGTCACGTACAAACTAGACATCGGGCCGATACCGATCTTGGCATTTTTAGCTAATATCAGCCGATTCCGATATGTTCATTGATGTATTGTGCATCCCTAACCCATAGTATAAACCAGCCTTTAGTTTTAATATTTGGTTGTTTAGTACATGGCCTCACATGTGAACCCTTAAAGAGATGGGTGGGGCTAAGGCTTAAGAGGGTGTGAACGATGCTGAATGGGTGTAGACAAAGAAGAGCTTTCCAGTAGGTTTACCAAAACATTCAAGGGCCATTTTCTCAAAAGTGCGACTTTCTCATTGTTTCTCAACTTTAGTGTATGATATACTATTTCTAGCTCTGAGTCTCTACTTTAAACAACATCATTTTAAATGTTGCTACATAAGATCAAGCCGGTTGGTCACAATTCTAAAAAATAAAATATGTGCAAGTATATTGGTTGCCAGTGATTTCATCAGCTGGTTTTAGCTTGTTGTAGCTAATTTCACTGACAAACACAGGGATGGATTTTTTTGCTAGCGCTAGTTAAGGATGTTGGGCACTGCACTGATAAACAGAATATAATTTGTCACTTGTTTACAGTAGTTTGACAGCTTGCTGATGAAGTTGTAGACATGTTCCCAGCAGGCAGTCGGTACTTCAGCGTGTTTCCAAAGCACAAATCATAACGTTGGGTCAGCTAAACGCACAGCGCAGCAGTACTGTTGTACTGACAGAGCAGGTTGTTTGGTGCTTCACTGAAACGTGTTAATTGTGATAATGATACTACAGTAGCTAGCTAGCTTGCTTATGGAAGGAGCATTGCATTTAGTGGCGCACTAGCTAGTTGGCTCGCTTTCATTTCGTATGAAGTGACTGGCTCAGGCTTAGCTAGCAAGGATAGGTTTTTGTGTACATGTTCAAACATTGGAAATACACCTAAACTCCTTAGCTAGATGGCCAATCGTGCTGCTAAGATCTTGAAATTAAACTTCAAAATTAATTATGGATTTCTTGATAAATTCTGACTATTTTGAGGGTGACATAAAAATGATTTGTTGTTGCTAGGTAACATGCTAAGATTAATGGGAAGAAGTTGCTGCCAAGGGCGCCGAGTCGGCATAGGAGGCCCACTCGCTAAAGAGGCTTCTGAAGGGCACAGTGGAGTGCTCGATGACTCGACAACTAGCGTTTGCGATGACTGGTGAACGCGCATATTGAGGGATCGAATGCTCAAAGTGCCCAGTGTGTCGGTTTGAGATACAGCCCTGGTCTCCAGGGAAGGGAAGGCACCTGTCTAAACTGTAGCCCTCCTCCCTCGACCCTCACCACGTAGTTTGTGGCGCGCTGAAACACCATCACTTATTCATATTTCACCTCAAAATGTGCGGTGCTCTGTGTGCTAGTGCGTGTGTGAGCTGGCGCGTGTGTGCTAGTGCGTGTGTGAGCTAGCGCGTGTGTGCTAGTGGTTGCGTGCGCGTCTGTGTGCGCTTGCTTGTGGTTCTTGTTTTAAGGCTAGCTGGTGTACAGTAACTGACTTCTCTATAATTACAGAGACAATGCCTGAAGCAGCTCCTCCTGTCATTATCTCTGTTTCATATACTCTGTTGTCCAGCTGGAGGCTTATCCACTTACACACTCACATTCCCTAGAGTACTCCCTAAGAGTGCACACTTCATGTCTACTGTACTGCTGACTTCCTCAAACACCTCTGTCCTGGTCCTCTCTCATACTCCATCTCATGCATCCTCCCTATTGGGTATCTCTATCTCCTCTTCCCTGTCCCATCTCTCCTAGTCCCTCTCCTATGCTGTACCCCCTTCATCCTCCCTTTCTGGTATCTCTATCTCCTCTTCCCTGTCCCATCTCTCCTAGTCCCTTCATCCTCCCTCCCTTTCTGGTATCTCTATCTCCTCTTCCCTGTCCCATCTCTCCTAGTCCCTCTCTCATACTGTACCCCCTTCATCCTCCCTTTCTGGTATCTCTATCTCCTCTTCCCTGTCCCATCTCTCCTAGTCCCTTCATCCTTCCTTTCTGTACCCCCCCTTCCCATCCTCCCTCCCTTCTCATACTATCTCTATCTCCTCTTCCCTGTCCCATCTCTCCTAGTCCCTCTCTCATACTGTACCTCCTTCATCCTCCCTTTCGGGTATCTCTATCTCCTCTTCCCTGTCCTTCTCTCACATTCCCTCTTTCCTCTCCACTGGTCCCACTCGCTCTTCACTCTTAGCCCCACCCTCTTTACTCCTTCTCTTTTGCCTCTCTGCTGTAGGGTCCGTAAGGCAGAGGGAGACAGGGCAAGTCAGGTTAACGGGCGTACATTCTGCGAGGCCAGAGACACCGTTATTGGCTGGCACTGGAGAGTGGAAGTATGTTTTATAGCTCTGGCCCTCTGTCACTCCCTCGCCTCCTTGTCCTCGCTTTACCTCTCTCGCTCTCTTGGGCACTTTCTCTGCTCTCTCTCCATTTCCTTCACCACGTTTGTCTTGCATTTTTCCCAACCCCATTGCTCTTTCTCTCTCTGGTCCTCCCCTGGCGTGGTGCCATCCTCGCCCATCTGTTGGAAAGCGGAGGCGGGTGGAGCCCTCCCCTCCCTACCTCACGCCCACTAATGTTCGCTGTCTCTCTGCGCTCAGTTTCAATAATTCACGCTCTGGCGGGAGACAAAACCCACGCGTCTTACTCAAGCATCTGATGTATTTATTTAGCCAGGCCATCGAGACGGCTTGCCGCTAACGCATGCATGCGCACACGCACACACCGAGGATCTTGAAATGGCTTGGCACAGACCCTCCTTTGCCTTCCTTCACCCGGGAGGAAGAGGAGATGAAGGAAGGGAAGGGGCTAGACTCTTGGAGCACGTTGTCCTGAGAACCGTTGGTCCAACACGCCACATACAACCCTTCCACGCACCGCAGCGACAGGTGAGCTGAGGATGCCTACTGACTGACCCAGAGTCACCTTAGCTGTCCTGATGCAACAATATCGGTTAAAACTGGTCTAGAATCAGATTGGATATAACTCCTAACAGCCTGTCTGTGTAATATCAATCCCGTTGTCTTAACCTGGCACTCCTGCTTCTAACTAACCACCAATAGAGAGGGGAAGTAGTGAAATGTAGGGTGTGTGATGTATCTGTGAGTGTGCTGCCAGACTACGTCTGGGTCTCTGTATTCACAGCTCTGCTAGCCTGCAGTGGGTTTTCTCTCTCAGCCCCCTTGTATAGGAAGGCTGCTCTGCCAGCTTGCCCTGGCACCGCTCTGACGCCTCATTTTGTTGTCATTTGTCACCTAACCCCACCCCAAAGAAAATGGATGACATTTCCACAGACACCTGCGTCTCTCTTATGTTCACGCACACATATACTCACACACACACACACACACACACACACCGAGATGGACAACTCGCACACATACAAAAAGATGGCACAGTTACACACATGCATATTACTCACAAACACAATGGCACACATGTGTGCACAGACTCTGGCTTCCTCCCACACTTCCTGACTCACATTCACAATCTGTCCTTAACTCTATCCATCTGTTTCTGTCTCTTTGTCACACACACACACACACACACGATTGACACACTGAAGGGGATGTTATCCGTGACATTTCCAGCGCAGTGTGGTATATGGCGCTCCTGCCAAGCCCTAGGGTTAATGTGGGTCCACTGTCACACAGAGAGAGCTGGAGGGAAGGGACGGAGAGGGAGATGCTGAACACCTTAGGTGCTATACTATCAACGTGATAGGCTAGAGCAACCCTCTCTGCTCAAGTCCTTCTTTCCTCTTTCTCATTCTTCTCTTTTCCTCTTCTATGTTCTCCTCCCCTCTTTCCCTCCCCTCTCTCACTTTGTTTTCCATCTCCCGTCTTCCCCTGTTCTCTTTGCCACCACCACTCCTTTTAACCTCCTTGCCACTCTTTATCTTCCTTCCCCTGATGCCCCCTGTGTCTGGTGTTGACTCCAGTCAGCAGCCGGTCCCTGAAGGTCACCTCCCTCGGGGGGCATACACAGCCAGGAGGGGGTGTTAAATGTCTCCTCCCTCCCTACAGAGTGCACACTATCAATGTCCCCTCAGAGCCCCTGGCCTCCTAGTCTCACACACAGTCTGATTCAGCTAGCCTCGAGAGCGAATGCGGTAAGTCAAGTGTATGTGTGGTGGGGGATCTGTGTGGTGGGGGATCTGTGTGGTGGGGGATCTGTGTGGTGGGGTTGTGTATGCTAAAATGCACATTCTCTCTCTCCGATGGCTTTGCAGAGCATGGGGAACATCCTCACACACTCTCACATGCAAATGTCTGACACTCTTTCTTTGTTCGTCTCTGTTCACTGTTGTGGAGGCTGATACTGAATACCTGTCATCCGTTAGTGTAAATCTACTGTTGAATGAGTTATTTCCACTCATCATCCATCATATTGGACCGGGTGTGTGCCTCAGTGGAGCTGGGAATGGGTTGCTCGGCCCCTCTGTCAGTGTTTGAACTAGTTCCTGGCTGGGTGTCGGATGGATAGATGGAGTGTTCATGAACTCCCCCAAGATCACGGAACCCCAGGGACCCTCAGAGAAATAGAGAACTACTCTAGAAGTATAGGGGGGGGTTAGAGAGAACACCCTGCTCGGAGGGAAGGTCATAGTCAGCGGGGGGGAGTCGGACACACACTGTCGCTCCTGCTGTGCGAGGGACACACACCCACACTACACACAGTGATGAACTCGGTTTGTCATTTCACTTTGAAAAACATAAGGACTCCCAGATATGTAACCAGAGTAGCTTGTGCCTGTCAAACATGCATTCACATACACTTAACAGTTGTTACCACTCTAAATCCACACGTACACGGATTCTTTTTAAATTAATTAATTAATCAAACCTTTATTTAACTAGGCAAGTCAGTTAATTAAGAACAAATTCTTATTTACAAGGACAGCCTACGTTCAGTGGGTTAACTGCCATGCTCAGGGGCAGAATGACAGATTTTTACCTTGTCAGCTTGGGGATTCGATCTAGTAACTTTTCCGTTACTGGCCCAATGCTCTACCTGCTACCTGCCGCCCCTCATGACAGACATGACTTTAGACATTACAGTCCCAACACATATACGCACTGACAGGCTTCATGCCTTCACTTAATTTACAGTCTCTCCTTCATAGGGCTGGGCAATATGGCCTAAAAATTCACGATATATATCTTGATCATTTTTTAAGCTTTAAAGGTCAATACACTGCAAGTAAAATTATACCTGGGCTAAAGATAAGCCTTCCACAACCATAAGACCCACTAATAGTTGAGTTATTTTATCCAAATAGTTTAACCTGCTTTTTTTGTAATAATCACTGATCTGGTTTTCCGGTCTGTTTTATGAAAATCCATGATTTTATCTTTTTACAAATTGAACCAGAACCACACACAATGCACATCCACTTGCAGACATGATAGAAAATGAACACGGGTCTCATAAACAATCTCTGAAGTACAAGCCCACGTGCGAGTGAGTAGCCAGCTAATCTTTCTATTTCAAGTCTAGCCAACTTGGATCTATTTGCTTGTTAACAAGACAGAACTGTTAGGAACACACCCTCCTGTCCGCCTCCAACTGTTTGAACAGCAGCCTGTTCACTTTAAGATTTGAAATCGAGTGGTTTACCTAGATAAGAGGATGCTTATTTCTCAGAATAAGAAATAGTTGCCAGTTCCTGTTTTGTCTTTTTTTTAATGCTCATTGCACATTTCTAAAACACAGACTAGAAAACTAGCACATGAGCCTGTGGCTAAAATGCTGCTAGCGGGTGCGTGGTACCGCAATGCTTCCCGCGACATAACCTGAGCATTAATTTCTCACTATCATGTTCATTCATACTTTTTTGTTTTAGTAGGGTCTGCTCTGGTCTATATGTTGGGAGATGAGACAATAAAAGGGTATCGTTACAACGAGGAAGTGCTCGTCTATTACAGTAAAATAATGTCTGAGCGTTTCGCTGTTCATATGACTGGTTCTGGAGGACCAAACCTCAAATGCAAATATCGAGTTTAAACTGCATGTTGTCTGAGAGGAAGAAGGTATCTTTCGTTGTTGTGAGTGGCAGGGGGAGGTGATTGGTCTCCTTTGCTTCTTCTGTGCAGACACAAGTCCAAAAAGAGAGAACTCTCACAAAATGAAACAACATTAACCTTGATTCTTACGACAGACATTTGGAACATCATGCTAAAACATAGATATTTGAATTAATCGAAATATTTTGATATATCGCCCAGCCCTACCTCCCGCACACAGACAGAGACGCACACACCACTGCTCATCCAGCTCTGAAACCTCCGCCCGGTGTCATCATTTTCATTTGGCCGGTGTTATAGCGTGGTGTATAAATCCCTGGTGGTTTTACGAGGCAGCAGCCGGACTGACAGTAGGCCGCGGGCCGGGCTGGTAAACTGCTGAGCTGTAGCTGGTGATAAAGGTGTTGAATGCTCCCTAACACACACACCCTGGGGGATAAAACTGATCCCGGAACAGCCTTCCCTGTGGGGACTGGGTAGCCTATCCCAGCTTTAGATGCAGATGGTGAAGTCCCTTTGAGATAAAAAGCCCCAGGGTGGATTTGTGGTTTGTGGGGACCTTAGGAGTGGTTTTAAAGGACCTGGGGACAGGGTGATGTCCTCTGGAGCGGTTAGTTAGGGTCGGAAGACTGTCCCCAGGGCTGCCTAGAGGGACACAGTTCCCCTCCACATGCCACCTGTGATGGGATATGAGCCGGCTGTTGGCTCATTATAGGCCATGGTTATTGCCTCATTCATATGGGTCCAGAGTATAGATGGTTGTGTGTTTATGAATAATTCAGTTCTTGTATTTGCAATGTGATGTAAAGTGGTGTGTGAGTGTGCGTATCAGGGCCAGGACAATACCAGTATCACGATACTCGTTAGTATCGTGGAACGGAATCAAATCACGAAGCCGATATAACTTATTTCGGAAGCATCCTTAATGTCACATGTTTCGTGACCCAACAGGTGTAGACTAACAGTGAAAGTCGTATTTACGGGCCAATCCCAACAATGCAGAATACAATAAAAAAATATATACATATTTATATATACAGTTGAAGTTAGAAGTTTATATACACCTTAGCCAAATACATTTAAACTCAGTTTTTCACAATTCCTGACATTTAATCCTAGTAAAAATTCCCTGTCTTAGGTCAGTTAGGATCACCACTTTATTTTAAGAATGTGAAATGTCAGAATAATAGTAGAGAGAATGATTTATTTCAGCTTTCATTTCTTTCATCACATTCCCGGTGGGTCAGAAGTTTACATACACTCTATTAGTATTTGGTAGCAATGCTTTTAAATTGTTTAACTTGGGTCAAACGTTTTGGGTAGCCTTCCACAAGCTTCCCACAAGAAGTTGGGTGAATTATGGCCCATTCCTCCTGACAGAGCTGGTGTAACTGAGTCAGGTTTGTAGGCCTCCTTGCTCGCACACGCTTTTTCAGTTCTGCCCACACATTTTCTATGGGATTGAGGTCAGGGCTTTGTGATGGCCACTCCAATACATTGACTTTGTTGTCCTTAAGCCATTTTGCCACAACTTTGGAAGTATGCTTGGGGTCATTGTCCATTTGCGACCAAGCTTTAACTTCCTGACTGATGTCTTGAGATGTTGCTTCAATATATCCACATCATTTTCTTTCCCCATGATGCTATCTATTTTGTGAAGTACACCAGTCCCTCCTGCAGCAAAGCACCCTCAAACATGATGCTGCCACCCTGTGCTTCACAGTTGGGATGGTGTTCTTCGGCTTGCAAGCCTCTTCCTTTTTCTTCCAAACATAACAATGGTCATTTTGGCCAAACAGTTCTATTTTTGTTTCATCAGACCAGAGGACATTTCTCCAAAAGGTATGACCTTTGTCCCCATGTGCAGTTGCAAACCGTAGTCTGTCTTTTTTTAAGGCGGAGCAGTGGCTTCTTCCTTGCTGAGCGGCCTTTCAGGTTATGTCGATATAGGACTTGTTTTACTGTGGATATAGATACTATGGTACCTGCTTCCTCCAGCATCTTCACAAGGTCCTTTGCTGTTGTTCTGCACTTTTCACACCAAAGTACGTTCATCTCTAGGAGAAAGAATGCGTCTCCTTCCTGAGCGGGTATGATGGCTGCGTGATCTCATTGTGTTTATACTTGCGTACTATTGTTTGTACAGATGAACGTGGTACCTTGAGGCGTTTGGAAATTGTTCCCGAGGATGAACCAGACTTGTGGAGGTCTACAACTTTTTTTTTTTAGGTCTTGGCTGATTTCTTTTGATTTTCCTATGATGTCAACCAAAGAATCACTGAGTTTGAAGGTAGGCCTTGAAATACATCCACAGGGACACCTTCAATTGACTGAATGTCAATTAGCCTATCAGAAGCTTCTAAAGCCATGACACCATTTTCTGGAATTTTCCGAGCCGTTTAAAGGCACAGTCAACTTAGTGTATGTAAACGTCTGACCCACTAGAATTGTGATACAATGAATTATAAGTGAAATAGTTTGTCTGTAAACAATTGTTGGAAAACATACTTGTGTCATGCACAAAGTAGATGTCCTAACCGACTTGCCAAAACTATGGTTTTGTTAACAAGAAATTTGGAGTGGTTGAAAAACGAGTTTTAATGACTCCAACCTAAGTGTATGTGAACTTCCGACTTCAACCGTGTGTATATATAATAATTTGAGGAATAAAGACACAATGACCAATGATGGGGAACCAGTACCAAGTTGATATGCAGGGGTATGAGGAAATGTAGCTTCTGACAGACTAGGCAACAGGATAGATAATAGACAGTAGCAGCAGCGTGTGTGTGTGTGTCCAGTGTGTGGCAAAAAGAGCTAGTGCAAAAAGGGTCAATGCAGATAGTCCGGGTTGCTATGTGGTTGGCTATTTAACTATTTAGCAGCCTTATGTCTTGGGGGTAGATGCTATTCAGGAGACTTTTGGTCCCAGACTTAGCACTCCTATACGTTTGCCGTGCAGTAGCTTAGAGAACAGTCTATGACTTGGGTGGCTGGAGTCTTTGACCATTTTTAGGGTCTTCCTCTGACACCGCCTGGTATAGAGGTCCTGGATGGCAGGGAGTTCGGCCCCAGTGATGTACTGGGCCGTACGCACTACCCCCTGTAGCACCTTACGGTCAGATGCAGAGCAGTTGCCATTCCAAGCAGTGATGCAGACAGTCAAGATGCTCTCAATGTTGCAGTTGTAGAACTTTTTTAGGATCTGAGGGTCCATCCCAAACCTTTTTAGCCTCCTGAGGGGGAAAAAACAATGTTGTGCCCTCTTCAAAACTGTGTTGGTGTGTGTGGACCGTGATAGATCCTTTGACGTGGACACAGGGACTTAAAGCTCTCGACCCGCTCCGCACAGCCCCGTCGACGTTAATGGGGGCATGTTCAGCTCTCCATTTCCTGTAGTCCACGATTGGCTCCTGGAAACAAACATCATTATGTTGCCATCCGGAGTCACATGTATTTATTTATTTTCCAAGCTATAGCACACAATATTTTACATACGGCAGGTTTTTAAAGGACCACAGAGTTCAGTCTGCTTCGTATTTTCATTTTTACAAAAACATTGCGACACTTGTATCGTCTCGACCATAATGTGTGTTTATAATAGTTTCAGTCAGTGTGTGTCACAGGAGGTTGGTGGCACCTTCATTGGGGATTGTGGGTTCATAGTAACGGCTGGAATGAGTGGAATGGTGTCAGATACTTCCACCACATGTCTTCCATGGGTTTGATGCCATTCCCTCTGCTCCATTCCAGCCGTTACTATGAGCCATCCTCCCCTCAGCAGCCTCCACTGGTGTGTGTGTTTAAGTGGGAAGGGAACGGAGGGCTGCTGTGTGTATATGGGGGCACTGAAGTAGGTGTGTGTGTGTGCAGTCACTGAATGAGTAGGTGACACGTCTGCCGTTTCAAACCCGTCTGTGTTTCGGCTACTGTCCCCCTGGGTCCTCTACACTCTGTCACATCAGAGGCCTCCGCTCATAAACACACGTCATTAATAACACACACACACACTCCTCAGTGACTGTTGTTTATACGACTGTAAAATTCAATTACACAGCAGGGGAGCTGGCCGCCCCCACATTACAGCCTTCCAGGGTGACATTTCATTTGCAATGAATCATGGGCCGACGTTGGACCCGGCAGAGGAGCACAACACCGCTTCTCCCCTTCTCTCCTCTACGTTATCCCCCGTTCCCAAGCATAAACACTTCTCCCCCTCTTTCCTCTACGTTATCCCCCTCTCTCCTCTACGTTATCCCCCTCTCTCCTCTACGTTATCCCCCGTTCCCAAGCATAAACACTTCTCCCCCTCTCTCCTCTACGTTATCCCCCGTTCCCAAGCATAAACCCTTTTGCACCGTACGTGCTTTCTTCTCGTGTCGTGATGCGATAAAATTCCCGGGCAAGAACAGACCCGTTTACCGTCTGGTGCCGATGCAGTGGAATATCTGGTTTTACCGCCCTCACAGCTCCCAGGGTGCACCGCGGTGGTCGTTAGGTATTCACAGACCACCCTCAGCCCCACCAGTGACAATACCGGTGTAGTGTTGTGAATTAAAGTTAGGGCCCAGAGTTTTTCCCTGGCCATTTGACCTGACCAGGATATTCTAGGCCATAATTATAGCCTATACTAACTAGGGCATGAGGTTTTCCTAAGACCTGGAGTTAGTCTCGGTCAGGTTACATGCAGAGGAAAAACTCTGGGCCCTACAGTAATTAAAAGTTAATGACAGTCATCTGTTGTACATCGTTGTATTTGTCAGGACTACCCCATTTTCCTGCTCTCCTCGTCACAAAGGCAAACATGTACAGGACAAGGACACTCCAGCTCTGTTAAACGAGGAAAATGCCCCATCAAATATGAAAACGCATAGCTTTTCTGAGCCAGCAGCAACACTTGCCAGATCACTGCAGCAGAATCACCAGCCACTGAAAGCGTCACACGACGCCAAGGGAAGAAACAAGGCCGTTTCGTCACAAAGCGAGCAGCACAGCTTGTACGTCAAAAAGGGATCGATTTTGGGGACTCCCCACTACAAAAATAGTCTCCCCTGGGAGTTGTGTGTTTTGATTGTATGCTTCGGTAATGTGCGCCTGCGGCGTGCTTCTGCAGTGTCTCCCCTAGGAGACTATTTTTGTAGCGGCAGGGACTGTTAAAGGTTTTAGTCGTGGAACAGGCACTCTGGAAATGTTGAAATAATTTGAAAGACAAAAATGGACTCAAACTAGGACACATGCTCTGCACTGTACTTAGAGTACACACCAATAGACCCAAATAAACCAAGTGAAAGATTAGCCGTACGTTTCTATAAATACATAAAGAACAATCCGTTTGCCATTTTTGTGTGTTTCCATGGTGTTTTCTGGCTGCTGGTTTTTAGTTGTTAGGCTGCTCATTTAAAAGTCTTCAGAGTGTGTAGGAGTGTTGTCCAGGCCTAGGGTTTTTAGTTGTTAGGCTGCTCATTTAAAAGTCTTCAGAGTGTGTAGGAGTGTTGTCCAGGCCTAGGGCTGTGTGTTGTGATTGTATGGGTCCCTAATGTGCGCACGAGGTGTGTTTCTGCACTGTGTCTTATCAGCAGTATGTTTAGTGACCTGTACTGTTGTCAGCCAGTGTCCTGATGAACTGACCCTTGATCCGAACCTACCCTTGGATAAGGGCACTATCTCCCTCCTAGGAGAACAAACCATCCACCTCTCTCCTTTAAATTACTTTCATTCTCACAATGATGCCTGGCAATCTTCCTCCTATTTACTTTACCAGTGCTTCAGATTGCCCGGCCCAGATAGGACCGTTTCAATCTGCCTCTACACGCTATCTTGACTGTGTGAGGGGGATGATGTGGGGCGATGGTCAATTCTAGTAAGACATTGAACCGTGGCGCACACAAATCCCCCCCTCTGCTGTCGCCTGTTTTATGTTTACATAAAACTGTCCAATATCCCCTCTAACACTCCCATGTGACAGAAACGGGTCAGAGCGGGGAAATAAATTCATGGTGGCAACCATTGAGCAGCCCGCCTTCTGGAGTAATGCATTCTGCGTCACCTCAGACAAGAGTTGCTCAGAGACCAAACGGTAAATTCTCGCCGCCCCGTCCCAGAATGCATTACACCAGGAGGCGGTTCAACCGCTGACCTTCAGGTGTCACCATTTACATAATATCAGACGGTGATGTGTGTGTGTGTGTGTGTGAGTGACGACTCTGCAACCCACCAACTCTAAAATCTTTTTTTTATTTTATTCTTGAAGAGACTGTGTAATGCAGTGATCTCTGAGATACATACACACCCAGGCAAACACACACTACATACGCACACACACACACACACACACACACACACACACACACACACACACACACACACATGCGCACACAGAAACTGTATGACAGCGGAGAGATGTCTCGCCCCCCTCTCTCTCTGGCACACACATGGCCTCTGTCCCTCATCCGAGTTTGGGGATGAGTGTGTGGGTACTAGAGGTCGACCCATTTAATCGGAATGGCCGATTTTTAAAAAATTTGGGTCGATTTCAAGTCTTCATAACAATCGGTAATTGGCTTTTTTTGGGTCCTCCAATAATCTGTATCGGCATTGAAAAATCGTTATCGGTTGACCTCTAGTGGGTACCCCATGAGGAAGGTGATCTTTATTTAAATCCACTGGTCTGTGGGTCTGCCTCCTTAATCTCTTCCGTCAGAAAGAAGGGGTTTCTCTCTTCCCCCTCTCCTCTCCACTCAGCACTGATGTGATTTAGACCGGAGGGACGAGGGGCGGGCCTTCCTCTTACTGCTGCACGTGATGTGGAACAGAATAATAATATGCAGGATGTGAGGCAGACACACAGACCAGGTTTATGTCTATGTCTAACTAATGCAGGATGTGAGGCAGACACACAGACCAGGTTTATGTCTATGTCTAACTAATGCACTTATTTGGTTACGTGAGCCTGATTGAATTTGATGTCTGAGTGTTTATTTGACCTTTTATTTATTAACTAGGCAAGTCAGTTAAAAACAAATTCTTATTTTCAATGACAGCCTAGGAACAGTGGGTTAACTGCCTTGTTCAGGGGCAGAACGACATATTTTGTACCTTGTCAGCTCGGCGATTCGATCTTGCAATCTTTCGGTTACCAGTCCAACGCTCTAAACATTAGGCTACCCGCCGCCCCTGTCTGAGTGTATGAATGCATGGCTGTTTGTATACTGTTTAATGTGTTTGTTAATGTCATCACTCTCTCTCCCGTTGGTTGTGAAGTCTGTCAGGAGCATGCTGGGTGACTGCACTTTTTAAAGGTTGACTTGCACTCTGTGCGACACACAGAGAGCATGTAGCACCATCTGAACACACACACACACACACACAACAGGAATAAACACTATTATTGCTGATACCACCCATCGTTGCGCTTTCCGACAGTTCCGCCTCTCTTTACTTTCCTCCGCTCTTTTCCACCCTTCAGCCGTTCTTCTTCTCAAAGTCAACCCCCCTCACCCCTGTCTGAGGGATTGGATCGATCCATCCTCAGCCACATTGTCCTTTGACCGCTGGGCTAAACCATTAAACTCCACATGGGGGGATTACACCCCTTGTCCTCTCTCTATTCCCCTAGTGTGTCCTCTTGTATTGTCTTTTATTTGTCCTCACGAGAACTGTTCCATGTATGAGTCTCCCTCAATATAAGGACCAACCCCTTGTTTCACAATGGTTCTCTTCCTTATCCCTGATCAATACCCCCCCTTCTTCCTCTCCTCTCCTCCCTGTCTGGCTCTCTCCCATGGCCTCTGTCCTCCCCAGCCATAACTCGCTCCATGGTGTGTGTGTGTGCCCGTACTGCTGCCCTTCTGGAGGATAATGCCAATTGGAGAATGTGCACTAGATGCATGGGTAGGATTGTGTGTGTGTGAACATACTTCCCATTGGGTCAGTCAATACCCTCCGCATGAGAAACCAAATAAACCCCGGCGGCAAACCTGTTATCCTCCCTCCATCCCTCCTTTTGCCTCTCTCTCTCTCTCTCTCTTTTCTTCCCACTTCTTGAGTCCTTCACTCAAAAGGGCCCCCTATAATGCTCACCACGGTTAGAGGAACAAACGACAACAAACAAAGTGAGAAATCAATAAAAGCGAGAACACCAGCGGGTTGGAATAGTCTGTGTTTGTCAGAGAAGAGGTGGGTGTGGAAAGCTGTAGAGCTGTGGTACGTTCAGAAAGGGAGCTTAGCTTGTCAAGGGAAATCTGGATACAGTGTCACGGGCTGTCAGCCCTCAATCACAAGCTCTCAAACGAATGACAAGCACACACAGGCGCAGGCACAGACGCATCCAAACACACACACACACACACACACACACACTTACTAGCCTACAGATGCAGAAGGCCCAGCTTCTCCCCTCAGACACATTTTCACTTTGTCATTCTGCAGGCCCCACGGCATGCTGTGTATGGTTATTCCTCAGCTGTAGCCCCCATTCTGTCCTCATTACGTCACACTCCTCGCAGACTGAACACGCCTTTGACGACCCTCAACCCCTCTCTCCCCTCTCTCCCCACCACCAAACACACACACAGAACCACTTGGTGACACAGTTCAACTACACTGCACTGGTTGCTGCATCAATTTGTCCTATGTGTTTTAAGAAAAGGGGAGGGAGAGAAGAATTAATCACACCAACTCATTTCTCCCCCTCTTCTTATTTTTCTCCACTCGTCCATCTCTGACTTTTACAATATCTCTTAGGTCTTTACTAAGTTGGTTTGTGTCTTTGGTTGCCAAGCCCTTTTGCTTTCACTAATGTTTGAGTCTCCCTCCAATCCCCCCTGTGTGTGTGTGTGTGTGTGTGTGATAATCTCCTCTGGGCTAATGGAAATGGCAGGAATAGGCAAGAAAAGTCCCTCATTTCTCCATGGAGGAATCCACCCCAGCTATTCACCTCGTCCAAGACCCTAACCACGAACACACCCTCAGGCAGACTGTTAACTCGCACACATACACACGCACCACTTATGTACAGTGTGTGTGATAGTTAATAAATAGCATAGATAACACTAGACCCAACCTGCAAACACACACTATGTGTGTCATTTCTTAAACATGCTGGCATGGCACACTATAGATGGAGTGTATTGACATTCTATCTTTATCACAGTGGAGATGTATCCTAGACCCGAGGTTGGTAGCTGTCAGAAACCTTTAGGTAACTACTGTATGTGAAGTAATAAAGTAATTTACCTCTAGTTGGTGTTTGAGGCGGTGGTCCTTTATAACTCAGTTGGTAGAGTATGGCGCTTGCAACGCCAGGATTCGATTCCCAGCCCCCCCCCATGTAAAATATGTGCACGCATGACTAAATCGCTTGGATCAAAGCGTCTGCTAAATGGCATTCGTTACAGAGTTATTTTGAAGTCGAGGTGAGTTTTAGTAATATAGTTGATTTTAAACGGTTGATTTTAAAGAATGAATTGACCTGCATCTCACAGAACACCTATTAGACCAAATCGCCAATCCAATTTCCCACCCTGTCCTTAATTTACTGCCCTAGAAAGGCCATTTTGACCTCAACCCTGCTAATCAAATGCTTTTATTGTGACTCAGCCATGCATTTTATCACCCACTGAAATCCACCTCATCAATTTCAAGCTGTGGCGATGACACCCAGGGCAGTTGTGAGGGTTGTAAGCATTTCCAACCACTGTGTGTATGTCGCCTAGGGTTTTCGACGTGGCACGTTGACTGAGTAGGTATGCGAAGCATGTCGTATGGCTCTGCAGGGGTGATGAAACTCATGGAACATCAGGGGACCATCAAGGGCACATGGTCTCTGTGTCTCTCCCTCAGTGAACGGTGGAGGAACACTCAGAGATCATGTTACATACTGCCAGTGTGTGTATGGGTTTATCATGAGGATGTTTGAGGGGTGTTTATGGTACTGTAAGAATGATAGTGGGGGGGGGGGGTGCATGCACACTCGTACATACTGAATGAGTGCAACGGTGTAGAGAAGAGCTTTGGTTTCTAGGTGAATTCAAAAGGTTTTTGAAAGCACTAAATAAAAGTGAACGCCTAACCCAGAATTTCTACTACATATCTAATTATGTGTGTGTTTTGTATAGGTAAGTGAGTACCGTTTAAGTTTTGTGTTTTGCGTGCCATAATTTTCTACAAGCTACATATGGTCGAGGACAATTGTTTTGCCCGTACTGTCCTGATCCCGCAAACGTTTTATAACCCCAGAACTTTCCTGTCACATCCCGTTTTAAAAATCACTTCCTCTCTTATGTGAGCGTCTGTCCCTCGCTCAGTGTTTGAGTAGCTATAGCAACTGTGCCGTTTGGCTGCTGCTCATAGCTCTCGACAGTTGCCTGCACACGCAGCTGACAACCACATTATGAGATTTTGGGCAGCCCTTCTACTACTCCGAGTTGGATGAACTCATGGACGTGTGTAATTATGTACGCTACATGGCAAAAGTATGTGGACACGCCTTCAAATGAGTGGTTTCGGCTATTTCAGCCACACTCGTTGCTGACAGGTGTACAGTATAAAATCGAGCACACAGCCATGCAATCTGCATAGACAAATATTGGCAGTAAAATGGCCCGTACTGAAGAGCTCAGTGACTTTCAACGTGGCTCCATCATAGGATGCCACCTTTCCAACAAGTCAGTTCATCAAATTTCTGCTCTGCTAGAGCTGCCCTGGTCAACTGTAAGTGCTGTTATTGTGAAGTGGAAATGTCTAGGACCAACAACGGCTCAGCCGCAAAGTGATAAGCCACACAAGCTCACAGAACGGATCCTCCGAGTGCTGAATCGTGTAAAAATCGCCTGTCCTCGGTTGCAACACTCACTACAGAGTTCCAAACTGTCTCTGGAAGCAACGTCAGCACAAGAACTGTTCGTCAGGAGCTTCATGAAATTGGTTTCCATGGCCGAGCAGCTGCACACAAGCCTAAGATCACCATGAACAATGCCAAGAGTTGGTTGGAGTGGTGTAAAGCTAGCTATCATTGGACTCTGGAGCAGTGGAAACTCGTTCTCTGGAATGATGAATCACGCTTCACCATCTAGCAGTCTGACGGATGAATCTGTGTTTGGCGGATGCCAGGAGAAGGCTGCCTGCTCCAGTTTGATGTAGGAGGAATAATGGTCTGGGGCTGTTTTTCATGGTTCGGGCTAGGCCCCTTAGTTCCAGTGAAGGGAAATCTTAACGCTACAGCGTAGAATGACATTCTAGACAATTCTGTGCTTCCAACTTTGTGGCAAGGCCCTTTTCTGTTTTCAGCATGACAATGCCCCCGTGCACAAAGCGAAGTCCATACAGAAATGGTTTGTCGAGATCGGTGTGGAAGAACTTGACTGGCCTGCACAGAGCCCTAACCTCAACCCCATCTAAAACATTTGGGATGAATTGGAACGCAGACTGCGCGACAGGCCGAAATCGCCCAACATCCGTGCACTAATGTTGTTGTGGCTGAATGGAAGCAAATCCCTACAGCAATGTTCCAACATCTAGTGGAAAGCCTTTCCAGAAGAGTGGATGCCGTTATAGCAGCAAAGGGGGGACCAACTCCATAGTAATGCCCATGATTTTGGAATGAGATGTTCGACGATGTCCACATACTTTTGACCATGTTGTGTATGTCGCCGCGTGCTTCTGAGGCGAAGTAGTGACTGGCTGCAACTGGAGCGAGGCGCGAGAGTGAGCTGACAGAAAGGGGAGAGAAAATAAATTTGCTTTAAAAAACAATTTTTTTATAGATTTTTATTTGGTGAACTGTATTAGAGCTACGTAGAGTTTATTTTTATTTATTAAATGCTCTACACCCCCCTTTCCAATCCTGTACTGCCCGTTCCTGTAGACTGTCAATCCTGTCCTGTCCCGGACTTGACTCTAGAACTTGACTCCCATTCCTGCCCATTCCCTTGTCAACCTGCAATGCAGAGAGCCTGTACCCCCGCACAGAAGAAATCCCACAGCAATATAGACCTTTTGAATATTAACCATGTTGACTTAATCCCACTTCAGAGTCAATTTAACTCCCTAACAGGGTTTCTGAGGTAAAAAAACAACACTAGCACATTCAGCATGCCGTAGTGCCTGCAGAATACACTTTTGGATTCATGTAGCTTTTCCAGTGCCAGACCAAATAAAATGGAACTGCACATTGATTTGATCAGATTTCTTGCTGCATGGGGAGTATGTTGTGTTTTTATTTCGGAAAGCAAGAATAACGTTATCAGGAGAATCCTAGCTTGGTCCCAGATCTGTTCATGCCTTTTTACCAACTTCTAGCTATACAACAGAAACCGATCTGGGACCAGGCTGCTTGAGTCCTACTGTGTATTAAGTGGGTGTGACTGTAGAATAGAGTTGTTGTAGTTCACATTTCTAATCAAATATGTTTTATAAAGCCCTTTTGTACATTAGCAGTTGCCATGAAGTGGTTTACAGATACCCAGCCTAAAACCCTGTCATGGAAAAGCTCAAACAGAACACAGAGATTGGTGATTAGAAAATCACAAACAGGACATTTTTCCATTACAATCCCAAAGAGCAAGCAATGCCGAGGCAGAAGCACAGTAGCTAGGTACAACTCCGTAGAGGGCAGGGACCTAGGAAGAAACCAGACTGCCTCTGCATTGAAGCCTGTGGACAGATTGACTTGTCTCAACTCGTCTCAAGACTCATGGTGACACTTCTGGTCTGTCTATATCGGGCTGCTCTGACACATGCTGAACACCATCACTATGTGGAGTAGTGTTTCTGTAGTGTGTGTTTTGTGCGTACAGGAACTGTATTGTGTACCGGTCACCCTGTACAAGGTAGTATAGCTTCCTCTTCTCTCTCGTTCTCTGATCCCTGGTGGTTTACAATGCACTGACCTACACTGTTTGTGCATGTGACCAATACAATTGTATTTTATTTGAGTGAATGTGTGTACTTTTTGTATGTACTTTCTCTGTGTGTGTGTGTGTGTGTGTGTGTGTGTGTGTCGTCTGCCAGTTTCCCAGAATGCATCAGCCCTGTCCAATCCCAGCCTTAGGAACAGCCAGGTAATGATAGTAGATGGACACATCGTGGTCACCAGGAGAAAGGGCCACTTGCAACACAGAGACAGTCTCACTGTGATCTCTCCCTACAGATTGTGTGTGTTGCCTTCATATTAGGACACAGTCTTTCACTCTGTAGCTTTACTTGAATCCCTCCAAGGCCGTGCATGGCTCGGCTGGGTGTGTATTAGTGTGTCTGTGTGTTTTCAGCACACACTCTCTCCCTCTCTCGATGGGCGCTCTATCTGTCAGATTGGAGTTTAGTCTTTCCCACAGAGAGGGACAAGCACCCTGCTGCTCCTGTCCAAACCAACGGGGTGGGGGGTGCACGGGGGGCGCTCTCTCTCTCTCCTAGATTAACCCCAGTCATCTCTCTCTTTTAGATTAACCCCCATGTATCTCTCTCTCCTTTCTTTCTTTCTTTCTTTCTTTCTTTCTTTCTAATTGTTTTATTTTTGACATTTTGTCAGGAAATGCAGCTCTGTCTCAGGTTCTGCTGTTGTGCAGTGGTTGCACAGCCTTTCCTCTACAGGGAGACAGGTTTTCCTGTGTCTACCTTTCTCAATGGCAATGCTGTGCTCACTGATCCTGTACTTTGTCAAGGTTTTTCTAAGGTTTTTATCAGTAACCATGGTAAAATAGTGGTGTACTGTCGATTTAGGGACAGATAGCACTGCTTTGTGTTTGTGCTTGTGTTTCCCAATAAGCAATGTAGTTTTGTTTTGACTGTGTTGTAATTTGGTTCATTCTGATTGGTCCTGGGGATTCAGTGTGTTAGTAGAACAGGTTTGTGAACTCAGCCCCAGGACCAGCAAGATGAGGGGACTCTTTTCTTTGCTCAGCTCTTGGCATTGCAGGGCTTGGTAATGATATGAGATGTTGGAGATGTTTCCAAAACTGAATTGTTCTTTTTTGTTATTATTAGTGGATATTGGCTAAATTCTGCCCTTCATGCATTATTTGGACATGTAGGAGAATCTTACAGAACTCTGCATGCAGGGTTTCAATGGGGTGTCAATTTGTCCCATTTGATGAAATCTTGTTTTGCAAGATACACCTCTGCCATAAAGTGCAATTGGTTTAATGACACATTCAATTAGTTTTAGCCAAATTTTAATAGGTATTTGAATTGTTTTTTTTAATGGCGTAGAATGCCCTGCGTGCTTTCGCTCTCTCAGTTCATTCACTGCATCATTAAGGTGTCCAGTTGAGCTTATTTTTAAACCGAAGTAATTGTAGTGTGTGCAGTACTCTATATATTTTGGACCAATTGAGAACTTTGGTCTAATTCCCTGAGATCTGGATCTTCTCTGGAAAATCATTATTTTAGTATTTTGGGGGTTTACTGCCAGGGCCCAAGTCTGGCAGTACTGCTCTAGCAGGTCCAGGCTCTGCTGTAGGCCAAGTGCTGTGGTTAACAGCAGGCATAGATCATCTACGAAGAGTAGGCATTTAACTTCTGAATTGTGGAGACTAACACCAGGGGCTGAGGAATTTTCTAGAATAGTGGCCAATTCGTTGATGTAAATATTGAAGAGTGCAGGGCTCAGATTGCAACCCTGGCGAAGACCCCGCCCCTGGTTAAAGAATTCTGTTATTTTCTTGCCAATTTTAATGCTGCACGTATTGCCAGTATACCTTGATTTAATTATGTCATATGTTTTACCCCCTACACCACTTTCAATAACTTTTCTAGAACAGTCCTGTATGCCAAATAGAATCAAATGCTTTTTGGAAGTCGATAAAGCAAGCGTATATTTTGGTATTATTTTGGTGGACATGTTTATCTATCAGGGTGTGTAGGGTGTAAATATGATCAGTCGTGCGACGTTTTGGTATAAAGCCAATTTGGCTTTTACTCAAGACATTGTGCTTGTTAAGGAAGTTTAGAACTCTTACATTTATAATACTACAGAGAACCTTCCCCAGGTTACTGTTCACACAAATGCCTCTAATTGTTAGGGTCAAATTTGTCTCCATTCTTAAAGATTGAGGTTATGAGTCCTTGATTCCAGATGTCAGGGAAATAACCTACACCCAGGATCAAATTATACAGTTTTAATATCGCCAATTGAAATTTTGCACTGGTGACTTTGAGCATCTCATTTAGGATGGCATCAGGTCCGCAAGCTTTTTAAAATTTGAGAGCCTGAAGTTTCTTATAGAGCTCCTGGTCAGTAATTGGGGAGTCCAATGGATTTTGATTGTCCTTTATAGCTTTTTCTAATCCATTCAACTTCTCATGAATTTGTCTTTCTGCGTTTGTGTCAATTTGAACGGTGTTGTAGAGTGTTTTAAAATGAGTCGTCCATATGACACCATTTTGTATCGCTAATTCCGCTTGTTTATTCTTTTTTTTTAAAATCCAATTTTTGCCAGTTTGTGTTATGGACTCCTCAATTAGTGTCAGCTGCTTGCTGTTGTACTGTGCTTTTTTGGTTCTGAGTGTTATGTTTATATAGTTTTAAAGTCTCACAGTAATGAAGGTGTAATTCACCATTATTTGGGTCTCTGCTTTTGGTTGGATAGTGTTCTTTTCCTTATTTTACCATCTGCATCAAACCAGTTGTCATCTGTGGTCTTTTTTGTTTTGTTTTCTATCAATTTCAATTGTGCTTCTTTTGCCTGAATATGTAGTTGACGTTTTTTACTGCTAGATTGATGCCTTCTTTATTGTGAGTGAATGTGGTATCCAGAAGGTTATCTAAGAGTGTTTGGTTATTTTGGTTCCAGGTTGCTTTGTGGTATTCTTCTGTGCTGTTTTGTCCCCTTCTGTATGCATTTCTGATGCTGTATAGCTTACTGGGCTGTGAATGTGTGGTTGTTTCCATGTCTGATCTTTTGAGGAACAACGTGATTTGGCTGTGATCAGAAAGAGGTGTTAGTGGCTTGACAGTGAATGAGCTGAGAGAGAAATGGTTAATGTCTGTAATCATATAGTCTACTGTACTGTGGCCAAGAGGTGAGCAGTATGTGAATAGTAGGTGAAGTCCCCCCATAACTTACCATTGACAAAGTACAGACCCAGGCTTCAACAGAGCTGCAACAGATCCCTTCCTTTTTTGTTGATGGCGCTGTCACTGTTGTTTCTATGGGGGAGATAGAAACAACTCTTTCTCTCACTCGATGGGTGCTCTGTCAGATTGGAGTTTAGTCTTTCCTTTTCGGAGAGGGACAAGCACCCTACTGCTCCTGTCCAATCCCCCCCCCCCCTTCTCTCTCCCTGCTCCAGACCTCAGGTCCATGTAAGAGCTCTCCAAGATGAACCCCATCTTCTCTCGCTCCTAGATGAACCCCATCCTCTCTCTCCTAGATGAACCCCATCCTCTCTCTCTCCAAGATGAACCCCATCCTCTCTCTCTCCTAGATGAACCCCATCCTCTCTCTCTCCTAGATGAACCCCATCCTCTCTCTCTCCTAGATGAACCCCATCCTCTCTCTCTCCTAGATGAACCCCATCCTCTCTCTCTCCTAGATGAACCCCATCCTCTCTCTCTCCTAGATGAACCCCATCCTCTCTCTCTCTCTCTCCTAGATGAACCCCATCCTCTCTCTCTCTCTCTCTCTCCTAGATGAACCCCATCCTCTCTCTCTCTCTCTCCTAGATGAACCCCATCCTCTCTCTCTCTCTCTCCTAGATGAACCCCATCTCTCTCTCTCTCTCTCCTCTCTCTCTCTCCTAGATGAACCCCCTTCTCTCTCTCTCTCTCTCTCTCTCTCCTAGATGAACCCCCTTCTCTCTCCCTGCTCCAGACCTCAGGTCCATGTAAGAGCTCTCCAAGATGAACCCCATCTTCTCTCGCTCCTAGATGAACTCCATCTTCTCTCGCTCCTAGATGAACCCCATCCTCTCGCTCCTAGATGAACCCCATCCTCTCTCTCCTAGATGAACCCCATCCTCTCTCTCTCTCCTAGATGAACCCCATCCTCTCTCTCGCTCTCTCCTAGATGAACCCCCTTCTCTCTCCCTGCTCCAGACCTCAGGTCCATGTAAGAGCTCTCCAAGATGAACCCCATCTTCTCTCGCTCCTAGATGAACCCCATCTTCTCTCTCTCTCTCCTAGATGAACCCCATCCTCTCTCTCTCCTAGATGAACCCCATTCTCTCTCCCTGCTCCAGACCTCAGGTCCATGTAAGAGCTCTCCAAGATGAACCCCATCTTCTCTCGCTCCTAGATGAACTCCATCTTCTCTCGCTCCTAGATGAACCCCATCTTCTCTCTCTCTCTCCTAGATGAACCCCATCCTCTCTCTCTCTCTCCCTAGATGAACCCCCTTCTCTCTCCCTGCTCCAGACCTCAGGTCCATGTAAGAGCTCTCCAAGATGAACCCCATCTTCTCTCGCTCCTAGATGAACCCCATCCTCTCTCTCTCTCTCCTAGATGAACCCCATCTTCTCTCGCTCCTAGATGAACCCCATCTTCTCTCGCTCCTAGATGAACCCCATCCTCTCTCTCTCCTAGATGAACCCCATCCTCTCTCTCTCCTAGATGAACCCCATCCTCTCTCTCGCTCCTAGATGAAACCCATCTTCTCTCGCTCCTAGATGAACCCCATCTTATCTCTCGCTCCTAGATGAACCCCATCTTCTCTCTCGCTCCTAGATGAACCCCATCTTCTCTCGCTCCTAGATGAACCCCATCTTCTCTCGTTCCTAGATGAACCCCATGTTCTCTCGTTCCTAGATGAACCCCATCTTCTCTCGCTCCTAGATGAACCCCATCTTCTCTCGCTCCTAGATGAACCCCATCTTCTCTCGCTCCTAGATGAACCCCATCTTCTCTCGCTCCTAGATGAACCCCATCTTCTCTCGCTCCTAGATGAACCCCATCTTCTCTCGCTCCTAGATGAACCCCATCTTCTCTCGCTCCTAGATGAACCCCATCCTCTCTCTCTCTCCTAGATGAACCCCATCCTCTCTCTCTCGCTCCTAGATGAACTCCATCTTCTCTCGCTCCTAGATGAACCCCATCTTCTCTCTCTCTCCTAGATGAACCCCATCCTCTCTCTCTCTCTCTCCTAGATGAACCCCATCCTCTCTCTCTCTCTCTCCTAGATGAACCCATCCTCTCTCTCTCTCTCCTAGATGAACCCCATCCTCTCTCTCTCTCTCTCCTAGATGAACCCATCCTCTCTCTCTCTCTCTCCTAGATGAACCCCATCCTCTCTCTCTCTCCTAGATGAACCCCATCCTCACTCTCTCTCTCCTAGATGAACCCCCTTCTCTCTCCCTGCTCCAGACCTCAGGTCCATGTAAGAGCTCTCCAAGATGAACCCCATCTTCTCTCGCTCCTAGATGAACCCCATCTTCTCTCGCTCCTAGATGAACCCCATCTTCTCTCGCTCCTAGATGAACCCCATCTTCTCTCGCTCCTAGATGAACCCCATCCTCTCTCGCTCCTAGATGAACCCCATCCTCTCTCTCGCTCCTAGATGAACCCCATCTTCTCTCGCTCCTAGATGAACCCCATCTTCTCTCGCTCCTAGATGAACCCCATCTTCTCTCGCTCCTAGATGAACCCCATCTTCTCTCGCTCCTAGATGAACCCCATCTTCTCTCGCTCCTAGATGAACCCCATCTTCTCTCGCTCCTAGATGAACCCCATCTTCTCTCGCTCCTAGATGAACCCCTCCTAGATCCCCATCTTCTCTCTCCTAGATGAACCCCATCTTCTCTCGCTCCTAGATGAACCCCATCTTCTCTCGCTCCTAGATGAACCCCATCTTCTCTCGCTCCTAGATGAACCCCATCTTCTCTCGCTCCTAGATGAACCCCATCTTCTCTCGCTCCTAGATGAACCCCATCTTCTCTCGCTCCTAGATGAACCCCATCTTCTCTTGCTCCTAGATGAACCCCATCTTCTCTCGCTCCTAGATGAACCCCATCTTCTCTCTCTCTCCTAGATGAACCCCATCTTCTCTCTCTCTCCTAGATGAACCCCATCCTCTCTCTCTCTCTCCTAGATGAACCCCATCCTCTCTCTCTCTCTCTCGTAGATGAACCCCCTTCTCTCTCCCTGCTCCAGACCTCAGGTCCATGTAAGAGCTCTCCAAGATGAACCCCATCTTCTCTCTCTCCTAGATGAACCCCATCTTCTCTCGCTCCTAGATGAACCCCATCTTCTCTCTCTCCTAGATGAACCCCATCCTCTCTCTCTCTCTCTCTCTCTAGATGAACCCCATCTTCTCTCGCTCCTAGATGAACCCCATCCTCTCTCTCGCTCCTAGATGAACCCCATCTTCTCTCGCTCCTAGATGAACCCCATCCTCTCTCTCCTAGATGAACCCCATCTTCTCTCTCTCTCTCCTAGATGAACCCCATCTTCTCTCTCTCTCCTAGATGAACCCCATCCTCTCTCTCTCTCTCTCCTAGATGAACCCCATCCTCTCTCTCTCTCTCCTAGATGAACCCCATCCTCTCTCTCTCTCTCCTAGATGAACCCCCTTCTCTCTCCCTGCTCCAGACCTCAGGTCCATGTAAGAGCTCTCCAAGATGAACCCCATCTTCTCTCGCTCCTAGATGAACCCCATTTTCCCTCGCTCCTAGATGAACCCCATCCTCTCTCTCGCTCCTAGATGAATCCCATCTTCTCTCTCTCTCCTAGATGAACCCCATCCTCTCTCTCTCTCTCCTAGATGAACCCCATCCTCTCCTAGATGAACCCCATCCTCTCTCTCTCTCTCTCCTAGATGAACCCCATCTTCTCTCTCTCTCTCCTAGATGAACCCCATCTTCTCTCTCTCTCTCCTAGATGAACCCCATCTTCTCTCTCTCTCCTAGATGAACCCCCTTCTCTCTCCCTGCTCCAGACCTCAGGTCCATGTAAGAGCTCTCCAAGATGAACCCCATCTTCTCTCGCTCCTAGATGAACCCCATCTTCTCTCTCTCTCTCCTAGATGAACCCCCTTCTCTCTCCCTGCTCCAGACCTCAGGTCCATGTAAGAGCTCTCCAAGATGAACCCCATCTTCTCTCTCTCCTAGATGAACCCCATCTTCTCTCGCTCCTAGATGAACCCCATCTTCTCTCTCTCCTAGATGAACCCCATTCTCTCTCTCTCTCCTAGATGAACCGCATCTTCTCTCGCTCCTAGATGAACCCCATCCTCTCTCTCGCTCCTAGATGAACCCCATCTTCTCTCGCTCCTAGATGAACCCCATCCTCTCTCTCCTAGATGAACCCCATCTTCTCTCTCTCTCTCCTAGATGAACCCCATCCTCTCTCTCTCTCTCTCTCTCCTAGATGAACCGCATCCTCTCTCTCGCTCCTAGATGAACCCCATCCTCTCTCTCGCTCCTAGATGAACCCCATCTTCTCTCGCTCCTAGATGAACCCCATCCTCTCTCTCCTAGATGAACCCCATCTTCTCTCTCTCTCTCCTAGATGAACCCCATCTTCTCTCTCTCTCCTAGATGAACCCCATCCCCTCTCTCTCTCTCTCCTAGATGAACCCCATCCTCTCTCTCTCTCTCCTAGATGAACCCCATCCTCTCTCTCTCTCTCCTAGATGAACCCCATCCTCTCTCTCTCCTAGATGAACCCCCTTCTCTCTCCCTGCTCCAGACCTCAGGTCCATGTAAGAGCTCTCCAAGATGAACCCCATCTTCTCTCGCTCCTAGATGAACCCCATCCTCTCTCTCTCTCTCTTAGATGAACCCCATCCTCTCTCTCGCTCCTAGATGAACCCCATCCTCTCTCTCGCTCCTAGATGAACCCCATCTTCTCTCTCTCTCTCCTAGATGAACCCCATCCTCTCCTAGATGAACCCCATCCTCTCTCTCTCTCTCTCCTAGATGAACCCCATCTTCTCTCTCTCTCTCCTAGATGAACCCCATCTTCTCTCTCTCTCTCCTAGATGAACCCCATCTTCTCTCTCTCTCCTAGATGAACCCCCTTCTCTCTCCCTGCTCCAGACCTCAGGTCCATGTAAGAGCTCTCCAAGATGAACCCCATCTTCTCTCGCTCCTAGATGAACCCCATCTTCTCTCTCTCTCTCCTAGATGAACCCCCTTCTCTCTCCCTGCTCCAGACCTCAGGTCCATGTAAGAGCTCTCCAAGATGAACCCCATCTTCTCTCTCTCCTAGATGAACCCCATCTTCTCTCGCTCCTAGATGAACCCCATCTTCTCTCTCTCCTAGATGAACCCCATTCTCTCTCTCTCTCTCTCCTAGATGAACCGCATCTTCTCTCGCTCCTAGATGAACCCCATCCTCTCTCTCGCTCCTAGATGAACCCCATCTTCTCTCGCTCCTAGATGAACCCCATCCTCTCTCTCCTAGATGAACCCCATCTTCTCTCTCTCTCTCCTAGATGAACCCCATCCTCTCTCTCTCTCTCTCTCTCCTAGATGAACCGCATCCTCTCTCTCGCTCCTAGATGAACCCCATCCTCTCTCTCGCTCCTAGATGAACCCCATCTTCTCTCGCTCCTAGATGAACCCCATCCTCTCTCTCCTAGATGAACCCCATCTTCTCTCTCTCTCCTAGATGAACCCCATCTTCTCTCTCTCTCTCCTAGATGAACCCCATCCTCTCTCTCTCTCTCTCCTAGATGAACCCCATCCTCTCTCTCTCTCTCTCCTAGATGAACCCCATCCTCTCTCTCTCTCTCCTAGATGAACCCCATCCTCTCTCTCTCTCTCCTAGATGAACCCCATCCTCTCTCTCTCCTAGATGAACCCCCTTCTCTCTCCCTGCTCCAGACCTCAGGTCCATGTAAGAGCTCTCCAAGATGAACCCCATCTTCTCTCGCTCCTAGATGAACCCCATCCTCTCTCTCTCTCTCTTAGATGAACCCCATCCTCTCTCTCGCTCCTAGATGAACCCCATCCTCTCTCTCGCTCCTAGATGAACCCCATCTTCTCTCTCTCTCCTAGATGAACCCCATCTTCTCTCTCTCTCCTAGATGAACCCCATCCTCTCTCTCTCTCCTAGATGAACCCCATCCTCTCTCTCTCTCTCTCCTAGATGAACCCCATCCTCTCTCTCTCTCTCCTAGATGAACCCCATCCTCTCTCTCTCTCTCCTAGATGAACCCCATCCTCTCTCTCTCTCTCCTAGATGAACCCCCTTCTCTCTCCCTGCTCCAGACCTCAGGTCCATGTAAGAGCTCTCCAAGATGAACCCCATCCTCTCGCTCCTAGATGAACTCCATCTTCTCTCGCTCCTAGATGAACGCCATCTTCTCTCTCTCTCTCCTAGATGAACCCCATCCTCTCTCTCTCTCTCCTAGATGAACCCCCTTCTCTCTCCCTGCTCCAGACCTCAGGTCCATGTAAGAGCTCTCCAAGATGAACCCCATCTTCTCTCGCTCCTAGATGAACTCCGTCTTCTCTCGCTCCTAGATGAACCCCATCTTCTCTCGCTCCTAGATGAACCCCATCTTCTCTCTCGCTCCTAGATGAACCCCATCTTCTCTCTCGCTCCTAGATGAACCCCATCTTCTCTCTCGCTCCTAGATGAACCCCATCTTCTCTCTCGCTCCTAGATGAACCCCATCTTCTCTCTCGTTCCTAGATGAACCCCATCTTCTCGCTCGCTCCTAGATGAACCCCATCCTCTCGCTCCTAGATGA